>NW_009242974.1:2317184-2333744 GCF_000388065.1 Fonticula alba
CCCAGGAAGCCCCAGTCCCCCGGGCGCGCGTGAATGTGGGCCGCAAGCTGTCCAGAGGACTCCCCTCCGGGGGGACATTCCGCCAATAATATTCGGCGTGATTGGGTCACGCCTGTGCCTGGCGGTTTCTTTATACGTTGGCATCTGGGCGCCGATCGGATTTTTGAAATTCGGCTGTCCTCCACGGGAGGGCGAGAGGTGGGACGGAACGATCTCGTCCGGGCGGGAACCTATTTCCGGCGCCTGCTCAAAGCCCAGATCCTCCTCCCGGCTTGTTTCCCGCTCCTCTCTCTCTCTCCCCCCCCCCCCTCGCCCAATTCGCTCTTTCTTCCATCCCGTCCACAAATCCACACCTGCCCCTGCACGCATACATCTGCACACACGCACGAGCACGCCCTGGCACACGGGTTCCCCCCCCCCCCCCTGTAGATCCGCTCCTGTCCCTGGGCATCTTTCTTCGGCCGGCGTGGGATGCTGTCCCGGTGACACCTGTGAACCATGTCGAGTGCCACCTTGACCCCTCCGGGACCCAATGCGAAGCCCCTGGCGCGACTGGCTGCCTCTGAGCATCGCCTGGATACGCTGAGCTCCTGGCGGACCACCCGGAGTACGATCATCAGGCAACGCTTTGCCGAGGAGGGCTGGTTTCACATCCCGCCACCGAAGTTCGCCAACCGCGGTCGGCCGCTCAACGACCCGTCACGCATTCCGGTGGACTATCTCCAGTGCTATGTGTGCCGGCAAGGCCGCGGCCACTGGGACCGGACCGAGGACCCGCGGTACGTCATGGGCTTCGGCCACTGCATATGCACACCTCGCCCACCCTCTGACCTCCTGTGCGCCTGCCATGTGTGCATGCTTGCTGACGTCCTGGGATTGACAGGCAGGCCCACGTGAATATGAACCCCGCGTGTCCCCTTCTGAATCTGCACTTGCAAGAGAGTCGAGTGTATACCTTCATGCTGCCCGAGGTGGCGGACAGCTCATCGGCGGCTGTATCAACTTGCGGTCGACTGACGCTGCCAATTGACCGGTATCCTCCCAGCTACTGGCCGCACTCTGGGGCACTTTCGCCGGAAGAAGTACGCCGACGGATGGCCCCTGGTCTCCGGCTGTGGCGGAAAGTCAGGGGAGAGCAGGGCAGATCTCTCTCGCGGAATTTGGCTGCTTCACTTACGCGGGACCTTGTCTTGCCTTTCTTTCCCCCCCCCCCCCCCCCCCCCCCTGTTGCCCTGACGAAGATGGCCCGAGCTGGATTTTTCTATTCGCCTCGCAGCGTGACACCTGACCAGGCATCCTGCTACAGCTGCGCCGTTTCCCTTGGCGGATGGGAGCCCACTGACACGGCGATGTGCGTTTGATCGGGGCTGCGGCCTCTTCTTTGGCGTGCTTTTCGCCACCTCCTTCGCCCACCCGCGTGCTGACACATTGCCGGTGTGACTGTGCGTGTCTGCGAAGTGGCGAGCACTCTCGGCGAGATGTGGCAGCCTATTGCGAGCATCTGCGCGCCCTCGATGCACAGGCCGCCGAATCCGATGCTCCTCGCGAGTCGGAGTATCTATCGCCAGCGGCCGCACCATCAAAGCCCGCCACCGCAGCCTCACCAGGCAACCCGCCGCAGGGGTCTCTATTGGATGGCCGCCTCTCCCCTGCCTCGCCCTTTGTCCACTCATGCCCGGCGAGCCCTCTTTTTGAGATGATGTCGGCGGCGACACACGCCGAGGCGACATCACCAAGCGGCCGGACATCCCAAACAACAGATGCTTTGACCCGTTCCCCTGTCGGTGTGGTGTCGCCCCTGAACTCGGGAAAGCGCCAACGTGCTGCTCCGGATGTGGAAGGAGCCCCACCGCGGTCAACGCGCAAGTCGCCTCGCCTGGCGCTTGCCTCCGGGGGCAGTGGCACCAGGGATTTGGACACGTCTCCCAGGATGGGCCCAATGGCGGGCCCCGAGTCGCCACTACTGTCTGACTCGGCAGCCATAATGACGCATCGACCGGTTCGTGGGCTCGATTCTGATATCAAGCCCGAGCCCAAGTCCGATACTGAGCCTGAGGTTGTCGATACTGAACCTGAGGCTGCCGACACTGAACTTGAGGCTACCGACACCGAGCTTGGGACTGCCGACACCGAGCCTGAGACTGCCGACACCGAGCTTGAGACTGCAGACACCGAGCTTGAGGCTGCCGACGCTGGGTCCGAGATTAAGCTTGATACTGAGCCTGGGGTCGCCGTTAATGAGATTGAGACTCATGTTATGTCTAAGGAACAAATCGAGCAGGAGGCTGAGATCGAGATCGACACCGAGATGCAGACCGAGATCGACGCCGAGATGCAGACCGAGACCAACACCGACAGCGACACCGAGATGCAGACTGGTATTGCAAACGAGCAATCCACGCCCAAACTAGAAACGCAAGTCGAGCCGGTGCCAGGGCTTGAATCGCAACTGGTGCTAGGACCGGAGATGGGGTCGGAGCTGCCCTCCGGACCCGAGCAGGAGCTTTCATTCTCGTGTAGGTCGAGAACCCAATCGATCTCCGATCAAGACGAACTGGTACGCCGGATGACGGGCGAGCTGAGCCCCGAAGGGACATTGGCGCTGGCCGAACCGAAGGAGAGCGTTTCTCCGGCAAGCAGTTTGAACCGGGTAACCACCAGTCCAAGTATGCGGCCGAGCTTAAGCCGGATCGCCCAAGCACCAGAGGATGGCGCCCGGGCCTCTTGTGTATCCTTCGCCCACCCAACACCCCGGACATACCCGGCCTCTCCGAGCCCAACGCCGCCCATTCCCCAAAGCCCGGCCCCTCCGACCCCAAGCCCGGTGCCTGGGTTTCGGGTGGCCGCATCTCCGGGCACCGATGGTCGGCCGTGCTCGCTGCAGTTGGTGACCGCGCCGGCTGGGCACCGGTCGCCAGTAACAGCCGAGCCGACTTCGGCCCCGCGGCAGCCCCGGCCTGCCTCCCCCGACGACCTGGCCACACTGGAGTCGCCGCTTTTTCAGAATATCGGCCCCGCCATGGCGGCAGCCACCGGGCACGACCCATGGACGCATGCCACTTCATTGACTGGCATCCGTGGGTTGGAAACCAGCCCGGACACTTGGCTCCGGCGGCGGCTAACACAGGGGCTGCTGTTGGCGTCCGAATCGGAGCCAGTGACCCCGGGAGGCAAGTCCCCTCGGCGCGGTGCTGGCGATGGTGATGCCGATGCTGATGCTGATGATGGCTGGCCGCGACCGATCACCGCCGGGGAGGATCCGCCAGCTGGTGCATCGACACCCATCGAGCAGCAGTCTCCATCGCCGCGGTTCCCGGCACACCCGCTGAATGTGCTGGCATTGGGAGTGGTCCTCCCTCCGGGGCGGCCGGGCCTGGGCGCCTCTCCCCAGCGACTGCCGAAGGGCCCGACGTCGGGCCAAACTCCGCTGACGCCGGACCACCGGGCAGTCCCGGCGGCGACCGACATTCCGGAGGCAGGGTGCCCGGCGAAACATGTGCCGGTGGATGATCAAACTGGCGTGCTCCTTCCCCCAGCTTCACGCCCTGTGGAGCAGGACTCCACGTCCTCGGCCGCGGCCTCGCCGGGCATGCGTGCGGACGCTGATGGCAGCACTGGCGACAAAAACCCCACCGATGCTGGCATCGGCGAAGGCCGTGGGGCCGGCCATGAAGTCGCCAGCCCTGGGGAGGGGGAAATTTCGGCCCCCGCAGAAGATGACCCAGCCGGCGACGTTGAGCCGGGCAATGTCCTGTCCGGCCTGGAAGCCCTCCTTCCGCCGGATTTCACGGAAGATCAACTCCTTGCCCTGACCGTGGAGGACTTCCTGCTGATGGTGCGTTCGGGCAAGAGGCGGCCTCGTGCCTGCGCCTGTCCGACGATCGCAGCCGTGCCCGTGCCCGTGCCCGTGCCCGTGCCCGTGCCTGTGCCTTGCTCTGGGCCACCGTCCACCCCCCTGACACATTGTGTTGATTTGCGCCCCCTGCTTCTTCTGTCGAACACCTGGCTAACTAAATGCCCCTCCGCGCTCGGTGCAGACGTACCGCTTCGAGAACACCAGACTTTCACGCAAACTAGACCAGGCCATTGCCGACTACAGCCACCAGGCGTCGCTTGTGCGATCGCGCATTGTCCGTGCGGTGAGCGAGGCGAGTGCTTTCTCCCTGTCCGCCTCGGGAGGCGCCCAAGCCGGGGGATCGGCAGCCGGCGGGGGATCGGCGCCGGGCCAGCTCCCGCCGCATTGAACAAAGCACATGAACCGAAAGGCTATCCCGGCCGAGTGATCTTTCCTCGTGATTTTCGTCGAAAAGTGGCATGCAGATCCGGGGTCCAGGCGTGCAAGGCCAGGCCCGGGGGGGCGGGGGGGAGAGAGAGAGAGTGGGTGCCCCGTTGCTGAGTGGTGTTCAAAAACCAGGTGTATTGTAATGATTCAAATATATCGAGGCCCGGTTGATCTAGGCCGGCGAAAGGAAAACCCGCTTCGGGTGCCGTCCATGCGGGGGCGTAATCTCCTTTGGTCGGTTGGACCGTTCTGGCTCCCTGGCCCCTGCTGCGGGGCCGAAAAGACATTCTCTCGGGTTGACATTATAGCATTTCGAGGGTTTACCCCAGGAGCTTTGGGGGCAGGGAACCCAGTCCCGCATGAGGCTTACTTGGCATTCGAGCGTGCCTGCGCTTCCGCATGGGCGAGCCCTGCCGGAGTGGCGGTCGGCTGGGCAGGGTTTCTCAGGGGTTGTGGTTCCTTTTGGCCGAGGGGGATGGGGTTTGTGTATCGCGTCGCGCTGCCTCCGGCGCAGGAGCCCGCTCGGCTTCCGGCTGGCAGAAGGTGGCATGACGGGGCGGACCATGCTGCCGCCTTTCTCCCTGGTATGTCTCTCCTGCGGAAGCTGGCCAGTCGGTCTCCGTCCGCGGTCTTGGCTCCGGACACACGGACGGACGCGGATGCGGCACCCCCGTGTGCCCCCCCGTTACTTCCGTCCCCCCCCCCCCCCCTCGCCTTCGCCCCATATCGGGCGCATGTTGTCCCTTTCACGGTTGCTTGCCGAAGGGTGCCGAGCAGTGTGGGTCGCCTGTTGCGTAGTGTGTGGTATTTTCTTCGTTCCTCCCTCGGCTTGCGAGCCGTTTTCGCATGGGAACGTGCCCCCCCCCACTCCCGAGCCAGCTGGCCTAGCCAGGGCGTCTGTGTGGGGCAACGGGTCCTCTTTGTCCGTCCGAGTGAGTGGCCGGGGGGGCGGGGGGCGGGGGGCGGGGCCTGAGGGCGGGGGAACTGAGGAGGGGACCCGTGGCCCGGACGGCCCGACCGGTGAACGCGCCTCCTTGGGGCGGGCCATGTGTGCGCTCTTTCTTCCTGGGGGCCGGGGGGTGGGCGGAGGGGGGGGGGGGGGGGAGGGACTGGGGGGGGGGGGGGAAAACGGGGGGGGGGGGGGGGAGGTTGATGAGGCACTCCCGCGTTCGCACTCCTCCCGAGGGTCCCGTCTCAACGCTTGTTACTTTTGATTCTCCTCCACTGATCAAGTACTGCGAACGCCACCATGGTTCAGCCCAACTACTCCAAGACCTACACCGTCCCCCGCCGCCCCTTCGAGAAGGAGCGCATCGACCAGGAGCTCAAGCTCTGCGGTGAGTTCGGTCTCAAGAACAAGCATGAGGTCCGTCCTTTCCCCCTTGTCTGTGCTTTCTCTTCCTTGCCTCTCCTTGTTCCGGTTTTTTGTCGCTCCCCGGCGATGCCGCTCTGCTGCCTCTGCCAGGCGTGTGGCGCGTGGCCGCATGTGTGAAGACCCGGTCTTTGGTCTTTTTCTTTCCTGCAGCGTGAATGCCCCAAGCCCCCGCCAATTTCTCCTCCTCCTCCTCCTCCCCCTCCGTCCACTCACACGCCGGTGCTTGTTCCCATTTATCCTCGCTCTAATTTGTCGCTGCTCGCTGCGCCGCATCGTCCCACAGGTCTGGCGCGTCAACTACACCCTGTCCAAGGTCCGCAAGGCTGCTCGTGAGCTCCTCACCCTGGACCCCTCCGACCCGCGCCGTCTGTTCGAGGGTAACGCCCTCATCCGTCGCCTGATCCGCCTCGGTGTCCTGCCTGAGGACAAGAACCGCCTGGATTACGTCCTGGCCCTCACCCACCACGACTTCCTTGAGCGTCGCCTCCAGACTCAGGTCTTCAAGAAGGGTCTCGCCAAGTCCATCCACCACGCTCGTGTCCTGATCCTCCAGCGTCACATCCGGTATGATCCCCTATCGCCCCCTCAACCGTTGCGCCTCGGGCGCCCAGAGCTCCTCCTCCGTATATACAGTCCCTCCTTCGGGGCCGGCGAGAGAGCCTACTACACACCTCGTAGCTGACCAGCCCCCGTCCCCCCCGGCCCCCTCCTCCCCCGCCTCTTGTCCGTCCCTGCTCGCGTGTTGACAGTGTCGGCAAGCAGGTCGTCACTGTTCCTTCCTTCATGGTCCGCCTGGACTCCCAGAAGCACATTGAGATCTCCTTCACCTCCCCGTACAACGGTGGCCGCCCCGGCCGCGTTGCCCGCAAGCAGGCTCGCCGCGCTGCTGGCGGTGGCGAGGAGGAGGATGACTACTAAATGTCTTCGCCCCCCCTTTCCCCCCCCACACCCTCCGGTGTTGACATGTGCATGAAAATTGCTCCCCTTTGACACGCGCATGTCATCTTTCTCCTCCCCTCGAGATGAGAGGCCCTGTGTGCTTGCTTTGCATATGGCCGCCGCAACGCGCGAGAGGGGGCAACACACGTGGATGGGAGGATGCGTCACTGCGCCGCCCCCCCCCCCTGCGTGCTTCCCCTCGCGCGATGTCCCCCTCTGCGCGCGCTTTGCCGTAGATGGATTTCCTGCCTGCCACACGCACTTGCTTTCTCTTTCCCCCCTCGGGGGTGGGACTGGAGCGGTCTCAGCTTCGTCGTTGTTTTGATGGCAGGCATCCTTGTTGTCTCAATAATATACCAGTTGATCCAGATTTTCTCACGTTTTTCCTTCTTCTTCGTGTCTGGTGTCTTGTGATAGGAGAGGGGATGCTGTGGGAAGTGGTGTTTGTGTATGGGGGCGACGCGCGTGGCGGAAAGAGAGGAGGGCACAGGGGAGGACCTGGCATGCTTTTTTCATGGCGCCGGGAGGTGGGCGCCGGGAGACAGGGGTGCTTTTTCAGGTGTGATGGCCTCCCCTCCCGCTCCCTTTCCCCGCCAGTTCTCCCCTCAGTGCCTTTCCCTCTCCCCCTCCTTTCTCTCCCTACTTTCATCCCCTACTTTCTATTCGTCTGCGCGTGGCTGGCCTTCCTTGTTCCTTTTTTTTTGTCGCGCCAGGAGCGGAGAGGTGCTACACCTTCGGGGCGCTGTGCCATTTTTACATGATGCACCCGCTGATGTCCGATGAGGGGCGGGTAGTTGTGATCTTGCTGGCAGTCCCTCAGGCCATCATATGTGAAAGGCTTCGCACAGGTTAGCGGTGCCGTTTGGTCCCTGCTGCTAGCCCGTTTGAGGTGTCGGCACCTGCTGCGAGCTTCCTTATCTCGCAGCGGCATTTCCCCGGCCAGCCTGTCATCTGCTGCGACCCACTGAGCGGGAGGTAAAGCAAGCCGCCGCCGTCCAGCATTGGGGTCCATTTCTCCCTCCCTCCCCCCTCTGTGTCCCTCTCGGACACACGCATGAACGGGGAAGACGCGCCAGCCCCCCATCTGTGGGTGCACGCCGAAATGGTGGCAGGGCTCTCTCTCTCTCTCTCCTATGAATGGGACAGATTGCCCCTGCTCCTACCCTTCTTATTGCCTGATGGCGGCAACGTGTGTCGGAGAGGGATGCTATTCCGGGTGGTCTCCTACGAGGGGTTTCATTTTCCTTTCTTCCCTATGCCTGTCTCTCCAGCAGGGTGGGGGAGCCATCGTAGTGTGCGCGCGCGCGTGCGTACGCGCGTGCGTGTGTGTGTGTGTGTGGACGGGGGTTATTCAGCATGGGCGAGAGGGCACCTCGGCCAGAGGGCGGTTTGGACTGGGGTTACTCTGGTTGGGACACACTTCCGGATTGCATGGTTTTGTGTTTGTATAGTTGTGAAGGGATGCACAGTCGACCGGGATGGGGAGAGCCCGACCCAGGCAGGTTGATGGCAAGTACAAGGGGGAAGGTGCATTTCGGGCGGAAACTATGTGCCGGGCCTGGCCAAGAGAAAGGGAGGAGAGGAGAGGGAGACTCTCAGATCTCAGAGATGGGGGCGTGCTCGGGACTCTCCATGAGATTATCCTGCTGAGCGACACTCTTGAGGATTGCCTTCTTGGAGGACTCCTGGAGCTCACCGCCGAGGAGAACCTCATCAAGGACAAAGTAGGCCTTGTGGAAGTTGAAGATGAGATCGAGCTCGCACACCTGTGTATGGACGGCCGGGGGAGGGGGAATGGCGGCACAGGGTGGCAAGGTCGGGCGTGGTGATTTGTGTCAGACCGGGAGAAGCAAAGTAGGAGACGGGACCGAAGGGGGAAGAGGCACGCACGTTGCCGAAGTAGCGGTCGAGAACCTCGACATACTGGTGGATGGCCTCCAGGGCATACAGCTCGTTGTCGTCGTTGTCGACGGTGGTGATGAAGTAAAGGGAGGCATAGCGACGGTAGACAATCTTGCGATCTGAGTGTCGGAGAGGAGAGAGCAGGAAAAGAGGGCACGTGTGTGCGTGTGTTTGCATGTGCAGAGGGGGGGGGGGGGGGGGGGGACGGCAGTGGTAATCAGCACGTGTGGGGCACATCGTGGCACGAGAATGCCCATGTCTGTGTCTGTGTGTGTGTGTGTGTGTGCAAGCCCGTACCCTTCCAGTCGATGAAGTTGCACATCTTGTTACGCCGGCTCAGGACAAGCTGCGCGACCTCGCGGGCAATCTTGTTCTTCTCGGAGGTCGGGGTCGGCACGAACCACTTGGCCAGGCGAACCTTGCCCTGGCGATTGATGAGGAGGAAAAATTGCATCTGCATGGCACGAGGGACAGCATTCAAAGGGAGGGTGAGAGGGTCAGCAGAAAGAAGGGGCCAGTCATGGGGGTGTGGATGCCAAGTTGGATGGATGGCACATGCTATGGGCGTACCATGTTGACGTAGAAATGGGAGAAAAGGGCGACTGGGCGCGCTGTGCAAAAGAGGGACAATGCCCGGAGGTGGGATGCCAGGGACAATCGCAGTTAGAATGGGGAAATGGTTGGCTGGGGTATGCGACCCAAGCCATGGTGCTATGTGCGACTGGCTGCGGCGGGGGTCAGCCAATTGCCGCCCCACAGGCTGCAAGTGGGTCATCCGTCCGCGCCAGCGGCAGTGGAGGCCGCGACAGCAGCGCAGGTGGCGAGACCTGGGGCAGACCCCTGCACATGAGGAGGAGAGGTGACACTCTCACGGCAGCCCTTGATCCAGGAGCACCATGGTGAGGGGAGTATGTACGAGAGGGGGCGAGGAGGGGAGGAGGGGAGGGGGGGATGTACCAGGGGTGGGCAATGGAGGTGGCGGGTGGGGAAGGGAGGAGAGGGCCGGGAGGGTCGCGAAAGGGGAGGGAGGGAGAGAGAGAGAGAGAGCCAGGGGGGAGGGAAGGCGCAGGGTGCCGTTGTGTCTGTTCCCCTCGGGCCCGAGGGCCTCGGGCGATGGTGCCACCGCAGAAAAATCCCGGCATCCCAAACTCTCAAGCGCGAGTAATCGGGCGAGGAAGAGCCAAACCGACGGGGGAATGGAGGGGCGGGAGGAAAGCAGAGCGAGCAGCACTGGTGTCGGACCTCGGGTCAGGGCCGCCATTTGCCGCGGTGCGTGAGAGACAGAGTGCGGAAAAAAGGGAGCGTGACAGAGAGTGCCAGGGGTGACATGCACCTCACCGACCTCCAGGCAGGGACGGTGTTGGAGCTGAATCCTGTATACTCGCTCGGGACGATATTGCGCTTGTGGGCTGCTCCCACAGCCATACAGAGATGTTCTGTCTCTCTCTCTCTCTCCCTCTCTGCCTCTCTCTGCCTCTCTCTGCCACTCTGGAGTCTTCTCCGCTTCGTCTGGCTCACCATCCTACGTGTTTGAGCCTCACACCAGCACGCGTGCCGAGGTCTTTCTCTCTACCCCCGGCCTGCCCCCTATCCCAGCCCCCCTATTTGGAAAGTGTGGGGATTGGTCAAGGACCGAAGTGGCCCCAGTGGCCCAGACGGCCGGTGGCGTTTCTGAGAGAAGGCCCAGGGGGGGGGGGGGGGGGGGGGCGACGAGGGCGGGGCCCTCTAAAGATCCAAGGCCTGGCAGTCCGCCCCCGTTGGCTGGCCAGAGCAACTGAGGGGGGGGGGGCATTTCCGCCCATTTCCGCCCTCTCATGCGTAAGATTGGCCGTGGGTGTTCTCCATCATCAGATCCCACCACACGAATCACGCCTGTTTGGTGACTGATCGACCAGGGCAATCATGAATGGTGTAAGCGCCGCTGGGGGGCGAGGAGTTGGAGGCTCGCTCCCCCGGTGTTATCCCCCCGATCCATGGGCGTCTGCGTCCTGGATAATCCATGCCCCCCTGTTGGGGCAGGAGCGGACCTGAGATTGCCTTGCAGGTGCCAGGAAGCACCCCAACGTAGTCTCTGCATCACACGGCTAGGCGGGATGCGTTGATGGTCGTGGACTTGGCGGCTCCGGGGCACGGTGGGGAGATGTTATCCGTGCCTTAAGCGACCGAATGGAGGCGGCAGATAAAATCCCTCCCCCACTAAGCCCCTCACCCTCCCCGCTTTCCTACCACCAACTTCCCTCCTTCGTTTCTCCCCCCTCCCCCCCCCCCACATCCCCCTTTTATCACCATGGCCAGCGACCGCCCTAACCTGACGGACGATCAGATCCTGAGCATTGTCTTCGATGAGGGTACGCACCTGCTTTTGCGACATCCGCCTTCTGTCTTTGGGTTTCTCCCTTCCGGCTCTCCCTGTGTGTATTTGCGCACTCACATTGCCTTCTCCCTTGCCGCCCCCTCCTCCCCAACGGAATGTGTGTGTACACGCGCGTGTGTGTGTGTATGTCACCTTGCCAGACCCGGCCTCGACGCCGGCTGCTTCTGCCAACGACCTTGATGCCGTTGATTTCGAGATGGCCCCCATCCCCGCCGAGGTGAAGGACAAGCACCTGCGCATCATTTCCCTGGCCGCCTCTGGCAAGCTTGATGAGGCCCTCCCCCAGCTGGTTGCCCTGACGCAGGAGCACCCGACCTTTGCCGGGGCTTTTAACGACCTGTTCGTGACCTTCCTCTGCCCGTCCCCGCCCTTTTCACGCCATCATTTCTCCCTCTAACCTCCCTCTTCCCCGGTCCCTTGATTCTCTTCCACTCGCAGGGCTCAAACCTATCGTCTTCTCCGGCGCGAGGAGGACGCCATGGGTGCCCTGGATTTGGCCATTGAGCTTTTGACCAAGGGCGCTTCGGGGACGCCGGTGCTTATCCAGGCCGAGGACCGCAAGAAGGTCCTCGCGGCGGCCTTCACTCAGCGCGCGATGCTTCGGCGGTTCCTCGGCGGCGCGTCCGAGGAGGCAGACGAGCTGGCACGAGTGGACTTCGAGCGGGCTGCCGCTCTGGGGAGCGAGTTCGCCAAGCGCGAGGCCGCCAAGCTCCACCCGATCGCCAAGCTTTGTGACTCGATGGTTTCTCAGATGATGAAGGACTACCGTGCCACTCTGGGGGGAGCCCCGGGGCCGGCGTGTTCTCGGCCGAGCGATGGCAACTAAGGCATTTGTTTACTCCCCCCCCCCCATCGCCCACATGCCCTCTTTCTCCCAGGGCACTTCTCTTCCCAGCTGGCTGCCCCCCCCCCCCTTCCCACGGATGGCTCTTTCACCCGGAGGGCCTCTTTCACAGTCTTCTGAATACACCTTTCATTCCCCCCCTCACCTAATTGCCCCGTCCTTGTGTCTTGATGTGCACATCCATCGCGCTCTTCCTTTCACCACCTCCTCCTATCCAACCAGAAAGCCTCCCCTGTCAAACATGGATGTATATTCTCTCTCTCTCTCTCTATCCACCACACGCCTCTGACCTGGACTTGGGCTCCATTTGCACAGGTGTGTTGGAGCCATGGAGAGGACCGAGGGAGGGGGACGGAGAAAGGAGGGCAGAGAGATGGGACAGTGACCTTGGCCAGTGCGCGACGGTGCGCTGTGGCATTCTGACACGCGCCACCGGGTGAGGAGGCATCCCGGGGGGTCACTCGGACCGGATGACATTCATGCAGGAAATGCGCGCATTAGTATGCGCGTTCAGAGATCCTTCTTGTTCTCCACGACGCCGCGCTGCTGGTTGACCATGCGCTCGAGCTTGTCGCGCTCATCCATGAGACTGACAAAGGTGGCGTTCTGGTTCTTGGCCTGGGTCTCGAGGGCGGTGTTGTTCTTCTTCAGGGAGGTGACCTTTAGCCAGCCATGGGGAGGGGGGGGGGCGGGAGGGCGAGAGGTGGGGTGTGTTACGGCGGTGACCTGTTAGTGCCAATGATGCGCGGTTATCTGAGGGGAGGGGGGGGGGGAGACAGCACGCGGAGGGTGCGCGTGCGAGCCAGCAGGCAGACGTGTGTGCAAATATTCATGAGCGTGGGAGTGTGTAGGAGGCCGTGTGAAGCACAAGCCGGAGGGCGAAGAGCGTACCTCCTTCTCGAGGTCGGCAATGGTCTTGTTCAGCTCCTGCACGAAGATACGCAGGGGGGGCGGAGAGCGAACAGACACATACGGGTTGCGCCGAGGACGAGAAGGGGTCGCGCGCGGAGGGGAGTTCATGAGGCAGGTGGAAGGGGATATCGCGCGCATGAAGAGATATGGGCAAGGGAGGGGGGGGGGGCGGGGGAGGGGGCAAGAGACAAAATGAGGCGAACTAAGGTGAGCAGGGCTGAGGTGGGAGGTGGCTCAGCCGGACATGGGAGGAGGCAAGCCGCACGAGGTGGGCAGCAAATGTGTCGGCCTTCTTCCCGGTGCCGGACAGGCAGCTCGGATACGGACCTTGATGGAGGAGGAGGAGGAGCCGGACTCATCGATCATGCGCTTGTACTCCTGTGTGCATGGTTTGCGCAAGTAAACGTCGGTGGGAGGTGGGGGACCTGTCAGTTTCTGCGGGCACAACAGCTGGCAGTTTGGGCAGTCTTGCAGCGAAAGGCAGAGAGAGAGAGGGGCGAGGGGGAGCATGGGGGAAAGGTGCACCTTCTCGGAGTTGAGATACTGCTTGTGCAGGACAGCAAGCTTGGCCTCCGAGGTGGAGATCTCCAGAAGCACGGCCTGGAAGCGGTGGAGGACACTGTTGATGGTGGACCAGGGAGGCCGGCCAGCAGAGTCGTGGTCAGAGGTGGGTTCTCCCGAGGAAGGCACGTGGCCCATTGCGAACATGGTGCTCGGGGCTGGCAGGACGTACAAGGCCAGGAAGAGAGTGATGCCAGTCAGGTAGACATTGCGCTCGGCGTAAAACTTCGAGGTGTAGAGGTTCATGAAGGGGTCGATCAGGGCGGTGCCCTTGTTGTAGACGGCCTGCTGCTGGGAGATTTCATTCTCCAGGCGATACATGCGGCTGATGGACTCTGGAAGAGGATCAGCGAGGGAATGCGCAGGATAGAGCACACAGGTCAGAGGCATGTCAAAAGCAACACCGGCCCCGCATGGCTCAACAAGGGAGGCTTGTGTGACGGGCGAGGGGAGGGGCGGGAGCACAATGAAAGCTCTTTCCCCTGGGTGAGGCCGAGCTCCCGAGCGTACCGAGGAAGAGAAGAGTGACCAGGACAAACACCACCTGGACACCGATCTTGAGCTTTGCGGCGAACGGGGAGTTGGCGATGAGCGAAACGACCTTCTTCCGGCTGAGGATGGAGATTTGTCAGTCGGGCCATCGTCCGGGCAGGAGGGCACCAAAGGGGGGGGGGGAGGGGAGGGGAGGGGAGATTCTTTCCAATCTAATGGGAACGCACAAGGCCGGGGAGAAAGGCAGCATCAGCAGGAGGAAGGCAACCACCTCCATGACCAGGATGCCGAACACAAGGGTGTAGAGGGACATCTTCTCGAACGGGGGCTAGAGCAGAGGCGATGGGCTCAGGAAAGGAAGGAAGGGGCAAGGAGCGAGTGTGTGTGGTGTGTGTGTGTGTGTGTGCGTGCGTGTGGATGCAAGCGAGGGAGGGATGAATGGGGAGGGTGGCTATGTGATCGGTGCCTGGCCGGGCAGGGAAGCCTCGAAAGGCGGGCTTTTTTCACATGAAAAGTTTCGAGGGCCTTCTCCCCTTGGGCAAGTCGCCCCCCCATCCTCTGGTGATGGAAGAGGAAAGTAAAGATGTTACCATGTTGCTGGCATGCATCCTGGATCGCGTGTGGTAGCCGATACCTCCCCCCCCCCCCCCCCGCAGCCGGCGGGGTCCCCCTCCCGCGTCCCCCACACTGGCACGGTTGTCTGGCGGGTGACGAGATACACCAGGGGTGGGGATGTTGGGGGGGGGGGGGGGGGGGTCAAGGACAGTGGGAAGGGGGAGCGAAAGTGTATTCTCACTGGGAGAAAGCGCCCTCTGACTTGCGCGTCCCCCCCTGATGCCAACAGTGACCGAGGCCTCTCCCCGCAAGCCGCCATCCTGCCGTTGGCCCGATGACACGCCAGGGCGTCTTTTTTGATCACCGCTATCGTTGGGTGTGTCTCTCTGACCCTGTTTCCCCTTGCCACACTGGAGGCGGAGTCGAGGCGGGCATTCGGCTCGCTCTAGCTAGGGCATGCATGAGCCGCTCGGTCTTCTCTCCGCATGCCCCTCGCGAGCGGGCTTTTTTTTCATTCCGAGTGTGTGTGTGGGTGGGGGGGGGGGGGGGGGCTGGAGTCCTGACCGAGTGTTGCTGCATCTGGGCGGCGGGTGCGGCTCCAGGGCACCTTGTCAATTGTTGTCAACGCCGCTCTGGAGGGGCAATGTACATTTTCAATCACATGCCCCTGTGGTGCATAGGGCCTATGACCGGTTTATCATATGACCACAGCTTAGACCACAATGTCAAAGATCATGCCATGTAAAGTCCACAATCAAACTCACAAACGACAGGACCCGGACCTTCTGTCCGGCGTTTGGAGCCTCTTGCTTGGGGTCCTGCCTCGCTGGCTGAAAGTCAGTTTGCTGAATCTCCCTGCCGACCTGCCGGCCCCTCGGCGCATGCAATCACCTTCTGGGAGGCCTCCCTCGAAGCGCTCGTTCGCCTTGGAGCCCGGGTGCGGTGTTCGGCTTGCTCCAGCGAGAGCCACCAGAGGCCATGCTCCTCGCGCGATGCTCCTGCTGGCCTCTCGCGAGCCCCTCATGCTGGGTGACATTTGAGGTGGGCTCAAAACTATGCCGAAGGTTGGTAAAGGCCGGACCCGCGAGGATGGCTTCATCATCTGCCCATGGGGCAGTTGGAAAGCTGGCGAATTCCCCGCGCTGATCTGGCTTCGGTGCACAGTGTGGCGGGTACATCACATCCAGGTATTTATATGAGCATCTCCTAGAAGGCATGGATTTGAGCACGCATCAGCGTGCAATTATGCAAGAGCAGACACGTCTGGAGCTCTTCCTTCCCCCACTGTGCCACCATGAAGAGGACTGTCCCCGCCGGACAGGGACTTGAGCAGGTGAGCCCGGGAGTTCTCACCAACTGGGACGAGCCGGCGCCGAATGTCTGCCCAGGTCGCCAGCAAGCGTGCAAGATACTTGTCAGTGGGAGATGCGAGAGGGCCCGGCAAAATCCACCTTTGTGTCATGCTCCGCAGGCCCGGTGGGTTTCGGTCCCGCGAAGGGGAGTTAAAGCCACGGCGGGGCTGGGTCATTGGAAGAAAAAAGGGCCCTCTCAGCGAGGGCCAGGGGGCTGGCGGTTTTTGAAGTGGGCTTCGCCTCTTCCTCCCGCCCAGCATGTGGGAAGCTTTTGTCAGTTCGTTCCCTTCGCTTGGTTTGTCCATGCGAAGCCAGCGTGTTCCGAGGCTCCGGATGGCGCATCGCCGGGGCATCTGTGCAAATAGGGTTTCATGGCGTTGCGCACGAGCTGTGGATGCCTGCTTGGGCCGGGGGTGGGGGGGGGGACTGCTTCAAGCAACGCGTGGCTTCTCGAGGTCCTTTCAGAATGATCGCTTCGACCATGGGGCGATGCGTGAGCCGCTCATGCCTTTGAAAATGCTCCCCCGAGGGTGGCAACAGCCGTGTGCTCTGCGGGGAGAAAGGCGGTCGACCTTTCGCCCGTATACGGGCATCCACTTCTTGCCGGCATCCGAGGGCCCTCTTGCCCGGACCCAGCTGTCCCACCTTCTGCCCCGAGGGGGTGGGAGCGGGGCTACAGGCATGGTTGGCATTTTTTATTGCGCACCCTGGGCGGCCCCGCGAAAACCAGCATTCGGGGCCGCCCCGAGTCGTTTGACCGGGCTCAGGTGCACCGTAAGCAGGCATGTTGTACGGTCAGGGGAGGGGGGCGTCCCACAGGCGGGACCCCCAGGGGCATCACATGCAAGGGCTCGTGGGCCCGCGTCAAGTTTACGGCCCTCAGGAACGTGCCGTGCGGCTACTTTGCCGGCTTGGATTACGGCAGGCTTCGGGGTCCTTCTGCTGCTAGGGCCAATGGGCAGATCTCCCCCC
>NW_009242974.1:2333754-2335072 GCF_000388065.1 Fonticula alba
CCCTCAAGGTGGTGTCTTGGCCCGGATATGTGATTGTGTGCGCTTGGGAGCAGTCGGACGGGCCAGAGACGTTCAGCAGGAGCTTGCCAGCCCCCCTCGGCGTCCATTGCTTCAAGCGACCTCAAAGGACAGTCGCACACGAGAGTGGCCGTCTCATGCACCGAGCAAGCCACAGAAGGCGTCCCTGCTGCTCGTAGTGATGAATGGCGAAGCCTGCGAGGTCCCCCAAGCTCACCCTTTCAAACGCCCCTCTTGCTGTGGGGCGCAATCTTCCCCAGCCATATGTGAACGGAGCCGACGCAGGTGAGCGCTTGATGGCCGGGCAGTTTTGAAACAAATCGGAAAAGACAAGTGTCGGGCGTGATTTTCATGAGATCCCTTCGCCTGCCAGGGAGAGTGACGGAGTTTTGATTCCCTGACGGACCCCCATCCCCAAGACTGACATGGTTCTCGGAGCTGTGTGGGGGACTATTGTGGGCCAAGGGCGTCCGAGTGGGAGAGGTGGGAGATGGGGCGTCAGGCAAGAAACTCCCCCCCCCCCCCCCCCCCCAAGCTGGAGGCTTCAGACAGACGGTGTGGCAGTGGCGCCGGGCGGCGTATTCCCCGTCCTCCCTTGGCGGGAGATGCGCTCGCTCGGTGGGCCGGTCGTTCAACCTCTATGACCGGGGCGGGTATTCCTGAGCGACATACCAAGCGCCCCCGTGCTCCGCCCTGCGCGGTGGTGCATCCGTCTGTCTTCATGGATACCTCTGAGCATGTTCACGAGGGGAGGGGGGGGGGGGGCGGAATGCCACACCAGCCCTCACGCTCGAGTCTTTCCGCTTTCCCTGCGTCTCGGAAGCCCGCGCACGCCATGGCCACTGACTTCCGGATCTTATCCCGACCTATTCATCAGCATATTCACTGCGGCAGTGTAGCAACTCGACGGGGCTAGTAATGGAGCAAAAATACCCCCGGATAAATACGCCGCGCGTCTAGGACCTCTGTGACATGCTTCCCCCCCCAGAGGAAGCGAGGGTGCAAATACTTCAAGGTATCTATGCCCTAGACGATCCAAACGACCACACATACTCGCATGCGCACACGCACTCGCACACAGAGGCTTCCCCCGGGCCGAAATTTGCTACAGAGCACGGACAAACATCGAGGCCGCGATGTTGCCCTGCCGCCCAGGCATGCGCTTGAAAAGCCGGCGGGTCAACCGCCACTGCGTGGCCCCCGCCATGTGTGTGAGTTATGGAGGGATATCGCTGTGTCCGCCATTATCATCTCGCTCTCCCTCCCTCTCCCTCCCTCTCTCTCTCTCTCTCTCTCTCTC
>NW_009242974.1:2335337-2335890 GCF_000388065.1 Fonticula alba
GGGGGGGGGGGCGGTGTCGTGCTGTGGCTGTGATGGCCCCTACCGCCGCCTGGTCGGATGGGAGCTCCGGTGCGCAGCCAGGGGCCAACCACCGGAGCCGTCTCCCACGTTCTACACGTGTAAGCCCACATTCGGCCTTCGGTCCTGTTTCGGAACTTTGTGTGTTGGGAGTTGGCATGTGTTTCTCGCGAGAGTTTCTGCGTTCCGCCCAGTGCCGGTGTGAGGGTGCTTCTCGTTGCGCTCCTTCCTGACTTCCTTCTTTCTTTCTTACTTGCGCGCTCTGCCTCTCTCTCTCTCTCTCTCTCGCTCTGCATGCGAGTGTAAGTGTGCTTGTAAGGCGGAGGGGCGAAGGTGCTACCGGCCCGGGTCTCTCCCCGCAGACGAGGGAGTCTCTCACTCGGGCGCGTCTGAACCTTTGGGGCGTGGGCCGGGATGTTTTTAACCCCGGCGCAACGAACAACCTAGCCCTTGGCGTCGATCACCGGGGCGCCAGGCTGGACCGGGGCGGGGGAGCAAAGAGAGTCGGCCACTTACTCCACACCCGTCTGCCCCC
>NW_009242974.1:2335973-2341087 GCF_000388065.1 Fonticula alba
CCGCGTCTGCGTGTGCGGGACCGGCCCCCCTAGTCTGTCGCCGAGCCAGGAATGCCCACTTGCACGATGGCCGAGGCGGTGCCGGGGGCCAGACGCGAGAGTGGCCCCCATCTTGCCCACAAGCGTCCCCCCTACCGCTCCGATCGATTCTTTTCTCAGAGAATGGTGGCAGGCAGGCAGGCAGCCTTCAGAGGGCCACCATCAACTGAACCCCATTTATTGTGACTCGCAGACCATCCAAGAAGATGGCCCGAGCAGGAGGGAGAGCAAAGTTAAGGAGGCCTATGTTGAGATCTAATCATGGGAGCCCGCCTGTAATGCCGGGAAGAACACCGTATCAGCAGGCCATGATGGTCTAGGGTCTGCTCTGGGGGCCCAAAGGTGTTGAGGATTGCATCCCCCCCCCCCCCGGGCGAACTCCCCTTTGCCGAGCGCAATTTCCCCCTTCCTATCTCCGGCGCCCGGCAGGCGGGTCGATCGTCTGGCCTTGGACAACGCACGCCATCGCTTGTTGGAACGCTCGTGCTGGGGGCTGCCGGTGTGTGGGTGTATGGGTATTCTTTTTTTGCATGTGAGGGCGTGTTTGTCTCGACGCGGCCTCCAGCCTCACGCCGCTTCCATTGCGCGTGGTTGAGGGGATCGTTTTCCTGGAATTATTTGAGGCATCTCCCTGGGACCTGTAGATGGAGGATGCCACCGCTCACGACGATGGTCATCAACGTCCCCTTGAAAGCATCGGGTTGACCTTGGTGGGCGGTGCATGCCCTGGGATGGGAATAACATGTGTGAGCGGGAAAATATAATTCTGCCTCGGGGTGCGTGTGTGGCCGTGAAGGAAGATATGTCTCTGCGTGTGGCTGTGTATGTGTGTGTGTGTGTGCGTGCGAAAAAGTGCGCGCATGTGGGAATGAGGGCGCGAACATTCGCTGCATGGATGAGGGGGAAAGGGGCCCTTGCCGCCTGGACGACAAGAAGGCCAGAGCGATGAAGAGCAGCCCAGTTATGGCTATCCTACTCAAGCCCCGGTTCGCCGGCCGTGCCTCGTCACCCTCGCCAGACCCGGTCCCTGCCTCGGTCTGGCCTTCACCCTCGCCGGACCTGGTCCCTGCCTGGCCGCGACATGTGAATATGGGGGAGGGCGGTGTGCCCACACGTGCACCTTCGTAGGCATGCATGCATGCATGCATGCATGCATGTGCGTGTGCGTGTGTGATAGTGCATGGAGATCTTGGAAACGCGAGCAAAGGAGCACATGTAGACTCATGTACGCATTTGCACACACACACACACACACACACATACACACATGCGCGCACATACGCGGGAATAATACATTGCAGGCCCGCAGACTTACAGGGCAGAGTCTTTCTTCCGGGGAGTCTGGACGCGGTGAGTGCAGACACGCATGCCTGCTCGCGCCCAGGCAAGGTCCCTTCCCTCTCGACGCAGGGTTCCCCAGGCGCATGGCCTGCTCCAAGCGTGGCAGTGCGCGGCAAGGGCAGGCAAGCGCATGGGCGACCTCAGCCCAGTCATAATGAGTTGTAGCCGATGTGAAGACGGCCACGAGTGTGCCCTTGGGCGATCGAGCTCGGTCAGCAGCGGTGCGATCTAGCACATGGCCATATGCATGCTCAGCGCACATACAGCCCGAGAGGCCACGCGTGAGATGGGCCGGAGACAGGGTGCCGAGCGGTGGCTTCATCGGCCGGCCTGTTCCTCAGCTTCTCGATTTTCCGCAGGGTGTGCTTCCTTGCCCTTCTCAGCTGGGTGCCCGCCCCAAGGGTTGCACCCATCGAGTGGCCCTCTCCAGAGGACTCCGGCGTGGCCTCCCTCGCCCCCCTCCCCCCCTGAGCCGGTCCTTGGGGCCCGCGGCAGGGGGACCGGTCTCATTCCCCTTGCCGCCCCCGGGCCCGCCTGCGCATGCGGGTGGTTGTTTTCCGGGGCACAGAGGCGAATTGTTCAGCATGCTACTAATTCCGAAGCCCCGTGCATGCATGCGGGCAGCAGCAGCTGCTTGTCGCTACCAGCATGTTGGGACGGAAACTCAAGCCCCGGCGCAAATCAGGCGCGGGGCTCTTTCCGAGGGAATTTCCTCGGAACAGCGCCGCCATGTGCCGGGCAGAAGATTGCTCCTCGTCATGCGGGCCAGCTATTAAGTGCTTGGCCCCCGCCCCCCCCCCCAGTGGGAGACTGCTCACGCTTCGAGGCCCGCCACCCTTCTGGCATCCCGCATCCCAGGCGACCCCCGTGCGGATTCTTGGCTTCACGCCTCTACCCCCCCCCCCCCCCCAGGAGCGGGCACAAGGGCCGGGGCGAGGGCGCTAGAGGGTGTGGGCGGGCCCGGGTCGAGTGGGGCCAGCCGGTACCACCTGGCTGGCCGGGCCGGGTTCCGGGATGCGGGGCTGGGATCGCGTGCGGCCCCATATTTCTTACCCCACAATTACGAGCGCCCCACCAGAGCGTGCGGACCGACCCGAATGATCCGCTTCCGAAGAGGCTCTCGGATGGGGGGGATTGGGTGACATTAATTCCGAGCACCAGGCGAGCCGGAGATCCCGACTCACGGGCCCAGATTTGTGTCGGGCCTCAGGCCGATCCGCTGCTTTCCGTTGTTCGCCCGGAGGCTCTGCTGCGCTGTTCCTCCTTCATGTGCCCGGTCATGGGCAGTTGTCGTTCTCGCTCTGTCCTCTTCCATGGGCTCTCTCTCGCTCGCTCTCTCTCTCTCTCTCGCTCCCTCCGCCCTCACCCCCGAGACACGCCTACCACCTTGACTCTCCTCTCAACTGAGGGAGGCAGAAAAGGCGAGGATGCCCAGCGCGCCTATTCGGTCCCTCCTTTCATGCCCGCCAGCTGGAAAGGGGCCCGGAGCGGACCAACATCGGGTCTGGCCCGAGGCCCTGGCTGCCTCTCCGGGCCTGCGGAGAATGCACATGGAAATGTCCCCCGCCACCGGGGGTCCATTTCCATTTACCGAGCGCGATCGCGAGCGTGTGACCCCGGGCGCTTGCCTCTCGGGACCAGCGTCATCATTGGCTACCGCCGGAGATGGCTCGAGGCAACAGGGAGATCATCCGGCCGGCGATCTTACGTGGTGGATCCTCCAGCAGCTGGTGTGAGACTGTTGTCGAGGGCGCTCAGGGATCAAGGTGCGACCTGAGGCCGGCCTCGAGACCGGTGGGGTAGCCGCGTACGCCTTCGGGTCTGTCAGCATGTCGGCCTTGGTGAGGCGGCCTCCGTGTGCGTGTGTGGGGATGTTTGCTGTGCCCGGGTCCGGCTGCCGCATTTCGCTCGTTCCTCTTCGAGCATTTGTCCGGATCTCGAATGTGCCTGCCCACGATCGTTGCGCCACTCCGCATGTTCTCTCTGGTCCCAGCCAGCAGGGTGGATCAGCTTTGCCGTTGGCCCCCGAGAGCGCCGAAAGGGCTAACTCGGCGAGGAGGGGCCGCAGCGTGGAGACCGGGTGCTCGCTGTGTGTGTGTGTGTGCGTGTGTCTGTGTGTCTGGGTGGGAGGGAGGGGGGGGGCAGGGCAGGGGGGCGCCCATGCGGGGTGGGCCGGCAAACAGAATGCCAGACGAGACTGGCGCGCCGCGGGCCCATTCCTCCTGGGGCTGGGGGCGATGGTTCGCCCGGAGGAGCGGGCACCGGTGCGGAAAGGTGTAGGCCATAACTGGCGAGCGGGCGGGACTTGTCCCCCGGCCCCGCCCCTTCCACTGCCCCTTCCTACGACGCCCTTTTGGGATGTCGACAAAATCAAGAACATGACCATCTCGCATGTGCCACGCCCCGCCCCGGGACCAATGAGCGCCCCGGCCTCCTTCGTTTATCGTGCCAGGCGCTGGCCCGCCCCCCCTCCCCCGCCCTCTGCTGCCCCTCTTTCCCCTGGCCTACAGTCCCGCACTTGACCGCCATCCCACGAGCAGCTCCCCCAGGACGGCAGTGGGGTGGGAGGGTGGGAGGGGGCGAGGCACGACCTCAACCGAAGGGCCCTAATAAGCAGACCCAGGACCATGGGGGGGGGAGGGGGGGGGGCGCGGAGGAGCGGGGGTGGCCTCGCACTTCCAGCCGCCAGGCTGCCCGAAGCATCTCTCAAGGTCTGGATGGAAAAACCGCAGGCACACCCCATTCCACTGGGGTCGAGGGTCACATTCAAAACAATCCGGTCCATGTCTCATTACCCCGACCAGCGGCACCACGTTCCTCCTACCTCCCTCCACCTGAATCTGTTCTTCGTGCATTCATCCCCCCCCCTCCCCACCTACAGACAGACACACACAAACCCACCGGCCAAGATTGCTCCGTCCCCACCCGCAGCCCTTCTGCCGCTCGCCTTCGGTGTGTATTGGTGTTGTCCTGGGCGTCGATTTGATACCTGGACCCCATCCTGCGGGGCTCTCTTTCCTCTTCCTCGTTTCGCCTGCCCTTTCCCTCCTCTCGACCCCTCTGGCGCTTGCCCTGCCTCTCGGGCTCTTGTTCGCCCTCCCCCCCTCTCTCTCTCTCTGTGGCATCCGTCCTACAGGTGATCCAGCAGCGGATTTTGGCTTCGCCAGCGCGTGTAGAAAGGTGCAAACCCCGGACTACAGATAGCTGGCAAAGGAGAGGCTTGCGCAGCGCGCACAGCCGCGAAAGAGTGGCCGCCACAGCGAAGCACAGAAGGCGGCGCCACATCCCTCCCTGGGAGTTGGACATTCCTCTTGTCTGGATCTGGATTGAGCGCCTCGCCTGACAGCAGGTCTGGATTGCCGATTTCCCATCTCGGCCCCCCCCCCCCCCCTTCGGCCAAGTAGGTTGAGCACTCCGACATATCCTGGCGGATGCTGCAGCTGCCTCAGGACAGACTCGGCTGCCTTTCTTTGAAGCGGTGAATTTATCCCCCCCCCCCCCCCCCCCCCCGGCTCCTGGTGACACGGTATCCCCGCTCTTCTAGGTACGCCATGATAGCTACCGATGCCGGACAATACGCCTGCACGGCTCCCTGCTGCACCTTGTATCCCACGCCCAAGACTTGAACACACTGCCGGCCTGGGACACGCGCCCCTGCCCCGGCTCACAGATGTTTCCCCACGCGCCGATCCCTCCATCCACCCTTCACTCACCCCACAATCTCACCCCTTGCC
>NW_009242974.1:2341102-2359796 GCF_000388065.1 Fonticula alba
CCCCCCCCTCTCCCGACAGCCTCACATTCGGTTGACCACCTCTCGGCCTCCTCCAGCTGACATCATGCTCAAGCTTTTCGGCATCGGGCTCTTGGAGTCCTCGGTCCAGTCGGCCATCCTACGTGCGGGGCTGCTCTTTGCCCTGCTGGCGGTGGCTGGCTTTGTGTGGGTGGTGGTCAACACCTGGCAGGTGTACATTTATCTGCGTCGGCATCGCGAGCGCGCGGCCGCCGTCAAGCGGGCCACCAAGAAGGAGCTGGTCAATGTTCGTCTCAGCCGCAAGCGCCTGGACCATGAGAAGGCCTATCTTCGCCAGCAGGCGCGCTTGGTGTTGAAGCCTCTCCGTCGGACTGGAGCCACGGATGCCGCCGCCGGAGCCTCGCCCAGCTGCCAGCCGGCCCATTGTGCGGACGGCCCCCGTCCGGAGGCACGCCATCCCCTGGCGCCGGCGATGACGGAGTCCGGCCAAGCCTCGGAGTCGATGGCGGCCGGGCAGCGCCGGGCATCGGACTCGGCGAAGAGCCTCTTTCGGCGCTTTTCCTTGCTGCACGATCAAACCGGCGGCGTGCGGCCCCTGCACGAGTGGGCAGCCTCGCGGAATCAAGTCCGGGCCATTACTCGCCGTGCCAGCTCGGCCACAGGCCCCGCGATTTCCGCCAGCCTGCTGGCCCGCCGGCGGGTCCTCTGCCGGACCAAGAGCGCCGGCGGCTTTGCCGAGGAGCCGATCGGCACCGGGTCCCCGGGCAATCTCGGCTCAGTCAGCTCCCTGGCCCGGGGTCCGGGGCCTCGGGCGACCGGGGGCAGCATGCTGCCGGGCCTTGCACGGTACACGGAGGCCCTGCGCCTGCAGCGGCCGCCGGTTGCCGGGCTGTCATCGGCCGCGGTCCCTGCGGCCCGACTGCCGCGTGTCAAGCGCACCCTCTCCTGTGACATCGTCATCCAGTCCAACTCCACGGAGGTGGTGCAGTTCCGGCACTTTGATCAGCGCTTTGTGGACGATCGGGTGTGGTCGCCGGAGCACGGGGCCAACCCGTTGCTGGCGGACCCCAGGTCCGGCGGGCTGGCCGGTGCCGGCTCGATCACGGTCCTGGATGACGACCATGAGTCCGACACCGACACCCATGGGGCCTCGGCGGCTGACGCCGCCGGAGCCGGCCCAGGCTGTGAGGGTGAAGGTCCGCTGGACATTTTCCGAGCCATTCGCCCGGCCACGTCCGGGCGTGGCTCGCGGCCGGGCAACCCCACTGGCGGCGGGGCCCCGGCGCGGACCTGCATCCCCCACATGGATCTCATCACCACCACGACCATGACCACCACGACCACCATGACCACCACGACCACCACGACCACCACCCTGGCGGCGGCGGCGGCGGCGGTGGCCGGCGCCGGCGCCGGCGCCAGTCGCAAGGGGGCCCGGCCCATGCCGAGTTCCTGGTCGGCCCTGTCCGGGGGCCTGCTGTCGGTGGCGTCGCGGGCGCTCCTCCGCCGGCGGGCCTCCCTCGGCGGTGGCCCGTCCACCGGGGGGACCTTCTCCGAGCGTGGCATCAAGGTTTCGGCCGGTAGCATCAAGAAAACCGCCCACTGGATCATCAACCGCAAGCTCCCCTTCCAGGACGCGGTGGAGGACGACGAGTTCAGCCCCCACCGGACGGTGGACAACGAGACATACGATCGCATGGTGCTGAATGTGGCACACGATGCGCGGGAGCGCATCCTCGGCGCCTGTCAGGCCGGGGTCACCCCCGGGCCGGCCATCCGCACGGCCCCCCGCCTGAAGCTGCTGAGTGCCCGTCTGTCGTCACTGAATGAGGCCGGCGATTCGGCCGAGGCTCGGGCCACTCTCGCCGGCCAGACAGCCCCACTGCCGGCTCTCCCCCCGAAGCCCACCATGGGGTCGGTGATTGCCGGGCATGTGGCTGCCACGACGGCTGCGGCTGCGGCGGCGGCGGCGGCGGCGGCGGCGGCGGCGCCGGGCGCCGGGCCCGGCTCGGTTAGCGCCCCTTCCGGAGCCCCGCCGGCCTCCTTGGCGATGCCCTCGATTCCCGAGGCTGGTGCCTCGCGCTCTTGCTCGCCCAGTCCCGCCGCCAACGGCGCTGGGGGCCCGACAGCAGCGGCCAGTGGCATGGGCGATGCCACGGGGCCAGCGACACGCACACGCATGCGTCGCGCCTCGCTCGGTCCCTTCCGCCTGACGTCGCAACAGTCTTCCCCCCTGCCGAGCGCCTATCCCGGGCCGACGCCCCACTCGGCCGGGCCCTGGTCTCATGGCTGCTCCTCGCCGTCGACTTCCTTCGATGCCCTTGCGGCGGCGGCGGCGGCGGCGGCGGCTGCTGCGGCGGCGGCAGCCGATGCCCCCGCCCCGATGACTGGCCCTCCTGCGGTCGCGTGTGTGCCCGCTGCTGGAGCGGCCAGCGTGGTGCCACCGGCTGGGCCTGCCTCGCATTCGGGCCTGACGCAGCCGATGGCGGAACTGCCACTGAAGCCGATCGAGCTGCCGCCCTGCCCGCGGCCGCGAGAGCAGCGGTCGCCCTCGCTGCCCGGGTCGCCGCCCATGCGTGTGGCCGCCCTGCCGGAGCCCATTTCCGATCGCCTGGAAGCGCTGGCCAGTCCATCAATGTGTAATGGCAGCCCCTTTGTCAATAGCCCGCCCTTGACGCCGGCCTCGGTGACCCGGAGCTTTGCCGACGCCTCGATGCAGGCCGCCGGGCCGGCAAGTCCCACTTTCCAGCAGCCCCTGGCCCCCAAGCCCCTACTGCCGGCGCGCCCAGTGGCCGAGCTACTGCTGGCCAATCATGCTCGTGGCTTCTCGGAGACCGGGACCCCGGAGCTGCCGCCGGCCCTGCCGCATGTGGCCTCGCAGTGCCCGGGCAATGTGGCCGGGCCGGCATCGGTGCTGGGCATGCCGGGCCCGAGGCCCTTGCCGCATGATGGGGCCCTTGCGGTGCCCGGCGGCCGGGCGGCTCAGGACCCGGCCCCGGCCCCGGCCCCGGGACCGATGCCGCCCCCGGGTCCAGCGCACCCGCTGGGCCTCCATCCGATGCAGCTTTACACCCCGAACAGTCACCCCCCCGGGATGCCAAGCAACCCGGAGCACCGAGCCATGAGCTGGAAGCCGGCTGGCCTGAGTCCCATCCAGGAATCGGCCAGCCCCTATTCGGCATCGCCCAGCATCGGAGGCTGGGTCAGTCCCACGATGCAGGGCCTCGCCGGGCCTGCGGCCTCCGGCTCGCCAGCATGCGGGGTCCTTGCTGCTCGGCCGGGCCCCAGCCCGGGGGATAGCTTCTCCTGCCGGTCGGGACTGTCCATGGCCCTCGGAGGCCAGGTCCCCCTCGGCGTCATGGACGATGAGGATGCCAGTGTCAGCATCATCAGCTCCCGTTGTCCGGCGGCCAGCGGCGGCGTTGTGTCTTTGATCTCCACCAGTCGCGTGGGGCCTGGCGTCCGGCCTCTGTCGCCCCCGCCCTCGCCTCCATCGCAAATGGCCGCAAATGGCGCGACGGCGACGGCGACGGCGACGGCGACGGCGACGGCGACGGCGGCCCCGACGACGACGGCGGCTCCGACGCTGGCCGACCAGCCGGCCGTGGAGAGCCTGCCTGCCCGGATCGATGCCGACATGGTATTTTCGAGCCGCGGCAATCCGGCCACTTGGCGACCCCCTCGGGCCCGTGTCATTTCCGAGGTGCCCTTGCCTCCGGCTTTGTCCCGGCGCAATAGCCTGGCCAAGGGTGTGGCCAATGGCCGGCCGACCATGCCGCAGGAACCGGAGGCCGGCAGCTGCCCCTTGCCGCCACGCATCCGGCCGGAGCCACGGCCGCCGGCCATCTCGCCGGATGGGCACATGGCGGGGCCGGCATCATCGCAACCCCTCTCGGCCTCCCTCCCGCTGGCTGGGCCGAATTTGGTGTCGCGGTTCACCGCGGCCACTCGTCGGGGGAGCTTCTCCGCCCGGCTGGAGATGCTTTCCACCTCGGAGGGGTTCACCCCGCTGGCCCTCGGGGCCCAGGGAGACGGCAGCAAGGCCGCCAGTCCGGAGAGGGGCCAGCTGCCGCCGCTGCCGCCGGCGTCCCTGCTTGCGGCCGGTCACCAGATCCTGGTTCAGCCCCCCTCGCCCCTCGTCCAGGTACCCCAGGCGGTGAGCCGGCCCCCAACGGCCTCCCTGCCCCGGATCACCATCAACCCCAGCAACAGCCCGCCCCTGCCGCCGGCCCTGGTTCCGCCGCCGGCGGGCGTGGCCGACCCCGGTCGGAGTGGCGATTCGTCGGTGCTCAGCAGCCCGGCCGAAGCCAATAGCCTCCCCCGGCCGCGGCAGCGGCGGTCATACTCCATCTGCCACAGTTTGGACCCCTCGTCGCCGAATCGGCCCGCCGTCGACGAGAAGGGGCTCTGGTCGTTGGCGGCCGAGCGCCGCCGGCCGCTCACTTGGGACTGGTTCAAGTCCACCGAGGGGGAGATTTGGCGGGACATTCCCCTCTTTGCCCATGCTCCCAAGGGGTCGTACCTCATCTTGCCGGAGACGGCGGCCATCATGGCCGGCGGTGCGACCATCTTGCTGCAGTGCGCACATCCCTTTGTGGCCACTGCGGTGCGCAACCACTCGAAGATCGTCGACCGCCAGCCGGCGCCCGGGCCGCGCCATGGGAACTTGTCATCCTCGGCGGCGGCCTTCGTCGCGGCCCCGGCCAGTGGCGGCATTACCAAGCGCTTTAATGGGACCCTGGCCATGATGTACCGGATCGGTGCGTGTGTGCAATGGGGCCTTGTCATTTTGGGGGGCCCTCCTTTTGTTCTTCTTCTTCTTTTTCCCCAACAAGCCCAAGGGGTCCTTCGCATTCCGGCCGGACCATTTCCCGCAACCTGTCGGGCGGCCGTCCTGCCGCTCTGAGTGGGGGGGGGGGCGCGCGGGGAATTGCCGCCACATTAAGACCTGCCCGCTTTTCGGGTGGCACTGTCCCTTGCTGACTATCGCCCTGGTCCCGGCTCTGGGGCACCCTCACCGCATCACAGCCTTCGGCACCTTTAATGAGGTTCTCTCGACCAGTCGCCGGGTTTATCGCATGCACGAGCGGGCGAAGGGCCTGATTCCGGAGCTGACGGTCGATGGGAAGCCGGCTCCGAATCTCGGGCCGCGGTACCCGCTCGGATCGACCTACAGCGCCCGCGATCCGGGGGCCCTGCAGTGGATCGCGGCCACCGTCCAGTACATGCAGTTTATCGCCACCGAAATCGTGCGTCGAGAAGACCCGCCCGCCCGACCACACGGCCGCCAGAGTGCCCGAACACATGAGGGGACCAGGGGCCCGGGGGGGGGGGGGGGGGACACACCCGGCACGCCAGACCGAGGGATGAGCGCTTCTCCGCCGGGGCCAGATCATGACTTCGCAGGGAAGAGCCCCCGAGCCCGGTGTCCGCCCCCCCCCCCCCCCCCCCCCTTGGCTGTGTCTTATCATGCTGTGTGCTAACTTGCTTGTCGATTCCCCCCCGGAACAGATGCTCGGCCGGGAGTTCAGCGTCCACGAGAAGGACTCCGTCATCAAGCACAACCGGCAATTCATCTATCCCTTCTTGGGCCTGGACCCGCGGAGTCCCGGGTCCACCAGCTGCTGGGAGGATCTGGAGGTGTATTTCCACTCGGTGTGTGATTCGATTTACACCGAGATGACTACCAAGGAGGAGCCCCAGGTCGCGCGAGGCAGCCACAAAGGCAACCCCCTCCATAGGAAGGCCGCCCTGGCGGCCGGCACGGAGCCCGATGATGAGGAGTGGTTTGATGCTGTGCCTGCCATGCTGGCACCGCACTCGCTCGACGCCAAGTTCATTAGCGACATTGTGCTGGTGCCCTTCCTGCCGATTGAGCGCTCGCTCGGTTTGAACAGCCTGGCCTCGATCACCGGTGCGTGTGATGCCCTCGGCGCCACTCTCGCGCTGCCCTCGATCCTCCATGTGGGTGGGCATATCTCATGAGCAGCACCGCCCCCTCGCCCCCTTTCCGACTCGCCCTTCCCTCCCTGGGAGCTTCTTGTGCTAACTGCCACGCTCCTTGCTTTGCCCTTCTGCGCGCCCTACATTTCGCTGCTTGGCTGCTGCTGCTGCCTGGGTTGCCCGGCATCGGTGGGGATTTTTTTCGCACCTGCTGCACGGGGAAACGGGTTCGACGCGTCGACTGATGTCTGCCGCCGGCGGGGGGGGTGGGGGAAGTACAGCCATCATGCTCCCGGACAAGATTGCCCATGCCTACAAGCTCCCGATGCGGCCGATCGACCGGCTGTATGGGCTGCTGATCTTGGGTGTCGCACGGTCCATGTATCGCCTTATGCCGGAACCCCTGCGCCAGTGCACCCCATACCGGGGGTTCCTGGCGCGGCTGCGTAGCTTGGCCGGGCGCTTCAATCGGACCTGGTCCACGCGTGCCCCGTCCAAGTACAAGTCCATGGGGCAAGGAATCAAGGTCATGCGACAGCTGAAGGATGAGGAGTCCCGCGATTCGGCCAAGCCGCAGCCCGATTGGGCCAGCCGCGCGGCCAACTTCCTGGGAGTGCGCATCCTCGACATGGCCCTTGCCCGGCTTGTGTCCACCTCGGACCAGATCAACTGATGGAGGGCCAGAGGTGCACCTGTGTGAGGGGTGTGCGCGCGCCGCCACACCGACATACCGGAGATCGATGTCAGGCCGCGTGTTGCGCCTCGGGCGGAATGATTCCAAGCCCCTTCCCTTCAATAGCCCCCCTTTTCCTGACATCGTGCACTGTGTGTCCTTCGGGTTGGTGGGAGAAGGGGGGAAACCTCGAAACGGGGCTGCTCGCCGTCGGGGAGCCTCATATGCGGGTGCCTGGGCCAAGGCGAATCCCTCGCCCTGTGTGCCACAGGGAGTGACTCGCGTGTCTCGACACTCAGGCCGAAGGGAGGGGAGCACGCCTTTTTTTTGATGGAACCCCCCGGTACCTCATGCAGGGGCATCCGTGATCCATTCCCTGAGACTCTGCTTGTTGCAGGCCTTGGCCTCGTCCTCGCCGCCACGGTGCAACCTCCCCGGTGTAGGTGTGGGGCTTTGGCTGGGCAAAGGCGTGTGTGCGTGCTGCGGCCTCACGCCGCCTCTCCGCCTCCTGGTCTCGACCCCCCGTCCACGGTCTCCTCCATGGGGCTTCCCCTCACACGGTCAGCCCTTGCGCCCCGGGCGCGCTCCCTATCTTCGCTTCTCGCGCGGTGAATCCACTTCGCTCCCGGCTTCGCCCCGGGCCCGGGAGAAACTCAGACAGGGGCGAACATGATCCCAGGGAGGGAGCGCCAAGCGGCCCGAGCGGACAATCCTTCCGCTGGAGGTTCAAAAATACACATCCAAAGCTACGAAAGCCTGGCGCTTTTCTGGACACGACACGGACATGCCTCCTTGCTTCCACCAGATCCGTCCGTTCCTTGCGGAGGCCATCTGGCGGGGAGGAGATCGTTCTTTCGCTGGATTTCGGCGGCGGCGGCGGCGGCGGCGGCGGCGGCGGCGACGGCAAGGGAAGCCCTGTCGGCCGTGCGCCAGACAATTAAGCCATATCATCCCTGGTGCGGGTGAGGCCGGTGCAAGGTGTGCCGGGGCGGCGGGGCAGGAGAGCGCGGAGGAGCACATGTGAAGGAATCCCACCGCGAGAGGAAATGCCCCGGACCCGCAGGGACACCCAGGGCATCCTAGACCGGATGGGTAATGCACGCGCGATCCAGAGCATGGGGAGGGAGGGGGTAAAATTGCTCGCGCAAAAATCCCCGGCCGTGCTCCAGCTGACAGCGCGTGCGGAGGTTGGCTCGATAGTACGCGAGCAGTTCCAGGAAATGTCTGTCCTCACACGTGCAATCGCACTTGGCTGAGCCAAGAGGCAGGCATGGGCTGCTTTTGGCACTCGGGAAGAGGGGGAAGCGGCAGGTGCGATGTAAACATGGCGGTTTCGCTGCCATATGGCACTGAAGGCCGGGATCGAGGCCGGCATGGTGTTGCCATGGTGGGACTATTTAATCCCGGCACACTTCATGCCCCTCTCCCCAGGGTGCACAGGCACTTTGCCCGATGTCTGGCAAATGCGCGCGCCCTCTCTCACACACGCACACACACACACGCGTATATATATATACATATATATAAACACACGCGCGCCCGCACGTGCGAAAACGAGACAGACGGCGAGAGGGGGGGCAGAGCGAAGCATCAAAACCGGGGCAGGATGCCGGGAGGATGTATTTGGCGGGCTGGCGGGCGAGGAAGCCCGTCCGGCATACACAAGGACAGGAATACATGCGGTACATGCGCGATAGATCTAAGCCCCAGGCGCGGCAGCATGCGCTCGGGGAGAAAAAAAAGCCCCTCCGAAGAGGGACAGAAGACCCAGGCGGGAAAGATAGAAGGCGCATGGGAAGGGGGGGGGGGGGTTATACCGCGGCCTGCCGCGGTACGGGAAAGCCCAGAGCACGGAACTCAGCGCAGCGGGGCCCGATCGACCACCCGACACAAGATCAGCAGGTCGCTGAGGTAGGCCGCACCGAAGAGACTGCCACATCGGTGCGAGAGGTACGGCGCCCGAGCGATGGACACCGCACGAAGGCCGGCCCGGGGGAGGACGTCGCGCACAAACCACACCGCATGCCGTTCGAAGGTGTCTGGACGGCTGTAGTCAAGCTCCGTGCGCACGGGAGTATCCTCCGGCGCGGCCAGGAAAGTCAAATGCGACTGAAGCTGGCCCGGGAGACGCTGCTTGGAGCAGGAGCAGATGGTCGAGTGGTGTCGGGACGAGCCGGGCGGAGGGACCGGCACCCCGGTCAGGGGATTGCTGGGTCGCGACCATGAAGAGCCGCCCTCCACCTGGGGGCTAAAGGGCAGGACCACGGCCAGCAAGATGAGGCCGCCGACGCGGGCCGGGTCGTCGGCTGGTGGCCGGGCCAGGCCACGCAGCTGATGCATCAAGGCCAGAGGGTCGTCAACACGATCCAGGACATTGAGACACATCACCAAATCAAAGGGATCGTGCTCGGTGATGACCTCATCTTCACTCGGGGGAGAGTGGGGCACGGGGGGCGGGGAGAAAGAGAAAGGGTCAGTGTGAGCGTCATGCACACGCTTGGTGGCGACGGTGGGGCCTCAGGGACGCAGGCACGCGTGGCCCCGTGTGCCTTCATGTCCAATGGCATGGGCATCCACATATACACACATCAGTATGCGGACACGCATGCACATGGGAACACACACACACACACACACACACACGCACATACACGAGCATGCATGCTCGCGTATTTGCCCTCTTGGGACGGCAGGCCAAACAAGCGGCATCCCCCTCTTCGCGGCCCAGGCCTGTAAGTGTGTTCCTGCCTTCTTGGCGACAAGGAGAGTGGACAAATGCGCACCCAGATTGGTCCCTCCGAAAACCGCGTCGATGGCGGGATTCTGCTGGAGAACGCGCGTCATCCAAGTGCTAAACTCGGTCGCCATGCAAAAGTCCAGGGCCAAGTGGCTGTGGCGCCTGGGAGATCCATCCACGGCGGTGGCTTCGGCCGTCGGGGCCGGCGGGCCGAAACGCAGCTCCCGCAAGACCGACCCATCACCAGCGCCGACATCGATGGCCCGGCGAATGGCGTCGCCCGATCGGTTGAAGGCACTCGGTAGGTGTCCGGCACGTACGGCCGCGGCCACCATGGCTCCGAGTTGCGCACGCGACACGACGAACATTCCGCCGACTGTGCTCCGGAAGGCCAGGTCCGTGGATTGATCCAGGGAGGTGGAGGCCGAAGGAGCCGGCGAAGGCGCCAGAGCTCGAGTCAGCCAGCCGGGGCTGAAGCGAGACAGCAAACGCCGACTGACGGCCGTGGCCGTGGTCATGCCTTCCATGACCAAGGTCAGGGCGGCATTGGCATCGGTGGTCGACAGGCCGAGGGCATGGTGAAGGATCGGAAAGCCAAGACGGGCGCGCAGGCGGTCCGAAATGGACCGGACCCGCCCAGCAGTCGACTGTCGACCACGCATCAGAAAACGCCGGGTGGAGGGATCGCCACAGGCATCGAAGAGCTCCGCCTCGGCGAGAATGGCCGGGCAGGGCTCCCGGCCGGCTGCCGCCATGGCGCCAATCTCCGACCCTACCAAAAGTGACCGCACCGACGTGTGGAGCATGGTCTCCCGGAGCTCGTAAAGTGGTGGGGCTCGGTGGACACGAGCACGCGAGCCGACCGGCACTCGGCCACGCCGGGGCCGTGCGCCGAGGAACAACACCCGGGCCACGTCGAAATCCTGGCGGCCGAGGGTGCCACTAAACAGCGGCCCAAGATCCTGGGCGCAGGAGTCCTCGTGGAAGCGCCAGGCGGCCGACTGGGACAAACGATCTAGGTCCAGGGCAGATGGACCCCCGGCAGGCAAGGGTGGAGAGGGGGAAGGAAAGGAAGACACCGGCTGGTCAGCCAGCGGGCCGGCTGGCTGGTCGGCCTCGGCGCGCGGCGGCTGAGACCGGCGCTTGCGTGCCTTCTGGCTGGGCGACATTTCCGCAGGGAGAGGAGGACAACAACTGGCCGGGCGGGGGGGGGAGAGAGAGAGAGAGAGAGAGAGGAACGGAGAGCCAGGCAGCGATGGATGAAAAGCCCGAAGAGGAGGAGGGGGAAGGAGGCAATTGGACTCGGGTGGGGGGACCAGCAACCCGGACCGGCAAGGGGCCTTCAAATGCCCTGGATCAAGGGAAGACAGGAGCGCTGGGGGATAGGGCAGTTGCGCCTGTTGGCAGAGGATGCTCCCCCCAGCGCCTGCCTGTGAGCCTGGCAACTCTGCATGGGAGATGGCTCCGTTCGCGGGGGGGGGGGGGGTTCCCTCGCGGGAGGGAGCCGGTGATTGCGGGTGCCGGGAAATGTCGACAGCCGACGGAGCTGCATGAATATGTGCCCCAATTTTCGGCATTAGCATCGTGGCACATATACCCTTCGTAAGCATGTGATCCCCGACCGCGCTCCGCCACAGGCCCAGGCCCCGCAACGAAGCCAACTGTGGCCAGGCCGCCCCGGGAGCCGCGGCTGGTGGGACGGGTGAGGGGGGGGGGGGGGGCAGTGGGGCAACAGGCCAGCCGGAAAAGGGCGGGGCTGGAGACCCTCGGAGGGGCCCAAGGTAACCGGCCAATCGGGAAGGCCGTTGACCGCATCTTATATGCCTCACTTGTGTTCATATCTCGAGCGTGCCGCGGAGAGATAGCCTCTCAGGGCGATACATGCGGTGGTCTTTTGTGATGCACCCCCCCCCCCCCCCCCCGGAACGGGGAGCAGGTGTGAGAAGGTGCTGGCAGTTCCTGCTTGCAGTTCTTTTTTTTTTGACCCGAGTCTCGACCAGTTCGACAACCGCGCCAGCAAGCATATCTCTCTCCCCGTACCGGGGCCTGCCGCCTTCATGACTGTCTTCCTGGAGGTCTTGAGGCCGTAACTCCTGCTTGCATCTCGAACATACCCAGAGAGGGGCCGAGAGAGAGAGAGAGAGAGAGAGAGAGAGAGAGCGCGCGAGAGGACAGAGAAAGCCCGAGGATATTCACAGAGAAACAAGGCCAAATCCAATGTGCAGTGTCGCCGACAAACATCCAGGGATGGGCTGATCGTCCTTTTTCACATGGTGACGGTATGGGGCTCTGAGTGCGGTCTTTCTGAGCCTTCCTTCCCCCCCCTCCTCCCGCCTTGGCCGGCAGGACCGTGGATCGTGGGCCGCGCACAGAGCAGCAGGGGGGCCAGCGGATCCGGATTGACTCAGAGGTGTACAGTGCTCTCGGGCCCTGGTGTCCCCCCCCCGCCCCCCCCACGGGCGAAAGCCCGACTCAGAGACCGCCCGAAGTATGCAGGTGCATGCGTGTGCACGCACGCGCGCGCGTGGAGGGGGGGGGGGAGGCACCCGTTGCCGCGGCTCCTGAATTCTTTCTCCCCAGCCACCTGGGATCTGCCCCCTCCCCTCGGAAAGGTACGGGGCGGGGATCCCGATGATCGGCGGCCCCGGGCTCTCGCCCCCCGCCCCCCCCCCCGGGGGGGGGGGGGGGGGGAGGTCCTCCCTTGGGGGGGATCTCGAGCTCCCCTCCTGGGTTGGGAACAGAGGAAGCCGGAGGGGCGAGGGGGAATGGAGGCTGGGGGAGGGTGTTGTCATTTTTTCCGCGACCTCCTCCCTCGCAGCCTCCACCCGACTCACTCTTCATCCCTCTCCCCCTCTTTCCGACCACACCTACTCCTTTGTTTTCAGTCTCTCCACGACTGGACACCCTGCATATTCCCTCACTTTTTCCGCCTCCTTCGCCTCTCGTTTGCCTCCCCCCCCCCCCCCCCCCCCCCCCCCCCCCCCCCCCCGCCTCCCTGCTCTTCCTTAAGCGGCCGTCTCCCTCGAGAAACACCCGCATCCCACGCAGCATGAGCTCATCTCCATTCTTCGGCAAGGGGAAGTTCTATGGCTTCCCCGAGTCGGCCATCCCTGCCACTCCGACCCCCTCGGCCATGTTGGTTACCAACATTGCCTCCGAGGTCAAGGAGAAGGATCGTGCGTTCGCTTTGCCCGTGTTCCTTTTCTGCCCCCCCCCCTCCCTCCGCTCCCATCTCGTCGTCGATGCTGACACTCTCGCTGCCCGCCACCGCACACGACACACCCACACCCACACCCACAAACACACACAGTTGACGACTTCTTTGCATTCTGCGGGGAGATCTCCGCGATCCATGTCATTTCCTGGCCACCCCAGTCGTCGGAGGAATCGAACCAGGACTTGCCTGCTGTGGCTGGCGCTGGCCTCAACTCCCGCACCAAGCGCGCCATCATCCTCTTCAAGCGTCCTCAGGCCGCCAAGACGGCCATCCTCTTGCACCAGGCCCTGATCAACGGCCGCCCGGTGGAGATCACGCATCTGTTCACCAGCGAGCAGCTAGCTGCCTCGCTGGTAATCGACGGCTCGGACAGCGTGGCTGCCAGCGATACGGATGGCTTCATTGAAATTGACGATTCCGGCTCGGTCATGACCACCCGGGCCTCGCGCATCGCCAAGGAGTACGGATCGGCCGGCGAGGAGGATCTCCTCCTTGGCCCGGAGGACAGCATTGAGGATGGCCCTCTGCGCCAGGAGCACAAGGTACGGGCCTGTGTGCTTCTTTTTTTCCCTCCTTCGAGGATCTTTTGCTCCAGCCATGGACGTCCCTTCCCTCAGCCTTCCCTCGGCCGGCCTTCCTTCTCCTGACATATCCTCCCCCTCCCCCTTTGTCAACCGCTCACTTTGCTTTCTCTTTCTTCCTCTTTCGCGCACGACACCCTCCCCTCCCCCCCTCCCTTTTCTGCCCGCCAGCCTAAACTCAGCATCATGGCCGAGCTCATGGACCGGGGTTACAAGTTGACCGAGAAGATCCTTCAAGATGCCAAGGCCTTCGACGCGAAGCACGGCATCTCGGCCAAGTTCGCGTACCACCTGGAGCAGGCGCGTGCTCTGGATCGCGAATATGAGGTTGGCGCGCGGGCCGACGCGGCGGTTGAGGCTGCCCGCGTGAGTGCGGCCACCGCTCTGGCCGCGGCCCAGGACGCCGTTATGGCGGCCGCTGGGGCTGCCCGGCAGCTTGATGCCACTTACGGCCTGCAGCAGCGGGCCCAAGCCGCGACGGATGCCATCAAGGAGAGTGATGCCGCTCGGGCCGTGGCCGATGCCTTCCGTGCGGCGCAGGCCAGTGAGCCTGCCCGTCGGGCGGCCGCTGCCCTGGAGGCCCTGCAGGAAAGTGAGCCTGCCCGGCGGTTGTCGGCTTCGGCCACGGCTGCGCGAAACTCCGAGGCCGGCAAGGCCTTCGAAGCGGCAGTTCTCGCGGCGGCTGCCGCTTTCAATGCTGTTGGTGCCGCGGCCTACGAGGCGGCCACCGGGCAAAAGCTTCACCCCTCATCGGCTGCTGCGGCGGTGGCTGCCGCCCATGATCTTGACTCGCAGCACCCCGAGGCCCTGGACCTGCTGCTCAATGCCGACGATCTGGCCGCTGCCCGGCGCTGGATGAACGAGACGGACCCGGATTCACCGCTGGTCGACGCGGTCGAGGGTCCTGCGGTCGGAGCAGCCGCCGCTTCCCCGGCGGCGGTCGGTGCCGTGCGTGATGTTTCCTCCTCGCCGGAGTTGCTGGTCGACGCGCCGGCGCCCGGGGGGAAGGAGCAGGAGTTCCAGGCCTAATGTCTGACACGCGCTCCCATGCACAAGGACCGAGGGGAGGGGAGGGGGGGGGGGGGGGGCAGGGGGAAGAGAGGGAGAGGATGGTCTCCACCCTCCCAAGTCTTCTCCTATGTGGTGGTCCCCATACTGAGGGAACTGTCTTCCCCTCGCCCCCTCGCTCCCCCCTCCTCCCCCCCCCCCCGACCACCTCTCTCTCCCCTCCTTGTTTGAAAGAAAAAAGAATTTAACCGCACCCTGCATTCTCTTTCCCCATGAGTGAGAGGTTCTTTCCGCTCCTTTTTTTGGATATGTGCCCTGCGTACAGCAGCCCTGCTTTTCTAGCAGCGAGAGGGGGAGGTGCTCCAGGGAGTGGGTGGGAAGTGGGTGGGAAGTGGGTGGGGAGAGGAGGGGGAGGGACAGGGAGAGAAAGAGAGCGACATGTGCCTCCTCCTTCATTCATCAAATGCTCGCAAAAGCAAACCACATCTCCCCCCACTTTTGGGTGAAAGAGGCAGGAAGAGAAGGAAACACACAAGAAAGGGAGGAGGTCCAGACCAAGGGGGAGGGGCTATTAAATTTCTACCATCTATTAATCTTTGGCGGTTGGTTTGGGGTTTGGGGGAGGAGGAGGGGAAAGGATGGAGGGTGTACTAGGCGTGAATAGAGCATGCACACGTGGGAAAGCATGCATGTGTGCGCCCGTAGGGACGCGCGCATGCTTTCACGCCCCCCATCACATGTGGCCACAGTGGTGCAAAATCTTCGGACGTGGATCAAACAGGGAGCAGAGCGGGAGAAAGCAGGCGAAGGGGGAGGAGGAGGGAGGTCTGAAGGGGAGGGGGAGGGAGAGGGAGGGAGATGCCTCCGGCCGGCCACCAGGGCAAGAGGGGAGAGAGAGAGAGAGAGAGAGACAGGAGGAGGGGAAAGGGAGGAGAGGAGGGGGGGAACTCATCAACAAAACTGGCGTGGATCCTGGACGCCCTGGCGCCGATGTTTCTCCCCCTGGCCAGAGGGAGAGAGAGGGAGAAACACAGGAGCATAAGGGGGGAGCACACAGGAATCCGGGGGTCGAGAGAAACCGGCGCCCAAATCACAAACAGGACACAGCCCGCACGCTGAGAAAGAGGGGGAAGGGAGGGGGGGGGGGACAGGGGGGAGGAGGGAGAAGTGAGGGGAGAAATGTATGGCAGCCTCTCTGCACCACTCTCTCGCCACTTTCCCATTTTCCTCCCTCTTCCTCCTGCCCGCCGGGCCTCATCGGCCCCACGCCCCCAGCTGTGGGGAGAGCAGGGAGGGACGGGTGGGGGGTAGGGGGGGGGGGGGGGGGGGCGCGCGTACAGTAAAGTGCGGTCAAAATCAAAATGCTGAAAACAGCGAGCGGAGAATACACAGGGAGGAGCCACTCTGGCGGGGCTCCTCTCCTGTCCATCGGACCTCCACCTCACTATTACAAGTGGAAGGGGCGAGCCGGCTTCGGGAGGCGAGCAGGGGGCTCTTAGATCTCCGACGAGGGGATGTAGTAGTCGATGTGGGCATGGACGAAGAGCTTACTGGTGGGCAGTGCCTCATAGCGGTAATCGAAGAGGGAAATGTTGCGGTAGCCCGGGCGCATGCAGCGCAGGGGGATGGTGGCGGTGGCAACGAAGTCGTCATACTCCACGTCCTTGTCCATGATGGTGAAGTGCAGCAGGGCCACCGACGGGTCCGGGATGTCGAAGCAGAAGACCTCGCCCCACACCGGCGTCAGGCCGTTGTCGGAGCAGGTGCGCGTCCGCCGACGGTGGCGCGTGGCAAAGGCCGCCTGCTCGGACTGGGAGTCACGCTGGTCGCGGGTGGAAGAGCGCGAGGACATGGACCCGGCATTGTTCAGAGAGGAGTTGGAGGAGGCGTGCGAGTTGACCGACGCCGAGGAGGAGGACACCGTCGGGGGGACGGATGCCACCGAGGTGGAGGAGGCCGCCAGCGAGTCGCCCACCAGGCCGGCCGACGCGGCGGCCGAGGCCGAGCTGAAGGACCCGGAGGTGGAGATGCCGGAGGAGACCGAGGTGGTGGACGCGTTGCAGGGGGCCACCAAGCCGCCGCTGGCGCCAGCCGAGCGAGCCATCTGCGCGGCCTCCAGCGCCAATTGCGACGCGGCCGGGAGCTTGTTGACCGCCGGCGGGGTGAAGCACCGCGACCGATCGGACAGGATCTCCATCACCACATACGGGTCAATGACCTCGGTGGTATCCTCATGGCGAGGCTTGGGCAGGTGATAGCCGGACATGACCACCAGCGTCAGGCGCCAGTGCTTCTCCAGGCGAGAAGACTCGGCGGTCGGCTCCGGCGGGCTGGCCAGCAGGTGCCGCGGCTTCAGCAGGTACCCGGACCGACCGTTCTCCAGGAACCGGCCGTGGTTGATGCGCAGCGGCCGATCAATGCGCTGATAGTTCATGGCCACCATCTGCACGCCGGCAGCCCAGTGCAGATGCGGCTCAATGTTGACGGTATCGAAGCGAACACCCAGCGGATAGACACGAGCAATCTGTCGGCGAGTGAACTCGACTGTGTGCGTGTGTGCGTGTGTGTGCGAGAGAGAGAGAGAGAGGGGGGGGGGAGAGAGGGCGTGAGTGGCGAGAGAACGGAAGAGAGCGGCAAAAAACAGAGTCGAGGATGAAGTCCCGATGGGGGGAGACACACGCACCCAGCTTGGCATGGCTCCGACGGGCAAGGCGGCTGGCATGGCGCTCGCCGATGGTGCAGAAGTTGTCAGCATAGTGGTTCTTCTTGCTGTGCTCGAAGCCCTGGAACTGCGTCGGGCGGCAGTAGTTCACCAGGGAAGACAGCTCCTTGGAGACCTGGCGCTTGGGCTGGCCGCTGGAGGAGCCACGACTGAAGCGCGACCGGCCACCGGAGGAGGAAGAGGTGGTGGAAGAGCGCGTGGTCATCGGGTCCTTCTCGTCGTCGGTATCATCATCGGTCTCGGCGGAGGAAGACAGATCATCGGCGGCATCACTGAAGAAGGCGCTCTCCGGCTCACCGGACTCGAAGATGCCCGCCGGCAGGGGGTGGGCCTTGATGATGATCTTGTGCATGAGCTCCTCCGGCGAGGGCAGCTTCTGGATCATACCGCCCGGGAACTGGGGAGTGGCAAGCTGAGCCCCGGAAGAGCGGGATACAAGTGAAGAGTGTCAGAAAGGGAAGGGGTACACCGGGAAGGAGGAGCTGTTCGGGGGGGACACCAGCAAAAAAGGCGGCACATAAAGCCCCCCCCCCCCCCCCGGGAGGAGGGGGTCTCCTTGCGGATGCATATGCGCACCATGCCGCTGAGCTCTTCCTGAATGATCTCGACCATGCGGAATTGCTGGGTCAGGCTGCAGTGATTGACCAGACTCAGGAAGATAGGGTAGGGCGAGGAGTCGAAGCCATCCTCACGAATGGCACGCAGGACCTCGGCCAGGGGAACGCGGTTGCTGGACATGCGGCCATGGTGGATGACCGGGCTGTCACCCGGGCCATCGTGGCAGTCGAGCTCCAGCATCCGGCACCCGGAGCGCAGGGCATGAATGAGCGAAGCGATCGGGGTCCGGTGGCAAATGATGTCCGTCGAGTGGTGGTTGTTGTGGGCCGCCGCAATCCAGTAGTCCGTCAAGGGCCGGGTCATGTCGTGGTGGACCTTCTGGTTGACAATGTCATAGAAGGACGCCTGATGCTGGATGTAGGAAGCAAAGCGATCCATGGGAATGCGATTGCCGATGGAGTGATCGACGTAGTACTCGCAAATGCGGTAGGCCTTTGTGCCAGGGGGGGGGCGCAGGGGAGAATCATGTAAGAGGGGGGGGGAGAGAGAGAGGGAGAGAGAAAAAGCAGGCAAAGAGGCAAGGCAGAGGAGGGCGTACATCCTCCTCGGTGTGTTGCTGCTCGACCAGAAGGAACTTCATGAAGAGGTCGCGCGAGATGCCCGGGAGCTCCGGAGTGGAGACCGAGTCGGCCAGAGTGCTGGACATGGAAGTAGACTCGCTGAAGAGCAGGCGCCGGTAGACGGCCTCCACGTCACCACGGCTGCTGATCTCGCAATACAACTGGAAGAAGGAGGTGTAATCCAGGCGGCGGGAGCGGCGCGAAAAGAGCCGCGAAGGGGCGCTAGACTGCTCCTTCTCGGAAACCGGGGCCCCGGAGGAGTCCACCACACGGGAGTACTTCTCAAAGAGGGCGGCCACCGAGGCGCTCGGGACCCGGAGGTTCAGGGTCACCAGCAGACGAGTCAACTCCTCCAGGGTCATACCACGATCGCCATCGCGGTCGGCCATGAGGAAGGCCGCACGGGCCTGGCGGTCGACGCTGACCGACTCGTCGCAACGCCAGCTCCCGGCGGGCATCTGCCCGGCCACCATGGACACATTGGCCGCGTCCACAAGGCGACGCAGGCCGCTGACCCACTTGGCCCGCATGGCCACAGTCGGGGCCACGACGTCCACGGTGGACGTGCCATTGAGAGTGGCATAGACAATGGAGAAGGCGCGTCCCTGGTAGGAGTCACGGCGCCACTTGGGGAAGCTGCAGTCCCGGGATGGCGG
>NW_009242974.1:2359820-2361972 GCF_000388065.1 Fonticula alba
GGGGGGGGGGGGGGGGGCATGAGAGGGCGGGTGAGCTGGAATGCGCGGCCCCGGGGCGGTTAGCCGTTCAGCCGGAGGGCCAATATGGCCGAATTCCAGGCGGATTCCCCGGTGGCAGAATCCCAGAGAAATTCCACGCCGCGCCCCCCCCCCCCCCCTCCGGCCCGCGTCGCCCCGGCTACGCCGCATGTGGCGGACGAGGGCCGGGGGCCAGCCGGAGTCGCGCGCGCGCGCCCGGGCGGAGCCTTCCCGGCCGCGGCCGGCCCCGATGGGTGTGTATTCTCCACACGTCCGAAAGGCTGGCCTGCGCGGTCCCCCTTTCGAAGTCGGGGGGGGGGGGGGGGAAGCGGGGGCGGGGGTAACCCAGACATGGGTGAGCCAGTGGCCTCCGGTTGGACCAAAGAATGTGCCCTCCTCATTTCCAGCGCTCCGGTCCGCCGGGCGTGGGCCCGAGGCAGGAACATTGGCGCCCAAGGGGGCGACGCCGGCGCGGCGGACGCCGGGACCCGGCGCAGACAGGGCGGCAATATACATGCGCCCGCCGTCGACGCCGGTGGCTCGTACATGGCCGCGCCCGGGGGCGACGGCGCCGGCGGGCACTGTGCGGGCCGCGAGCGCCCCGGCGGCCCCGGGTTGCCGTTTCGTCAATTGGGGAATGCTCTGCCGGGCCCTGCGCCGGGGGGGGGGTCCTCGCCCGGTGTGCCTGTGCCCAGGGCCGAAGACCTGACGGGACATGCGTCCTGTGGGGCGACCTGCCCTGTCTGTCCTCATTTGGCGGCCCCCCCCCCCCCCCCCCCAAGGGCCGCCCCGGCGCGTAGCCCTGGCCCTTGGGTGCGGTGCGTTCGTGCAGCTGCTCCAGGGCGCGGCTCTTTGGCGGGCGCGCTGTCCGGCGGTCGGGCCATCCTTTCCCCCGGGCCCGTTGCCCGGGGTGCCTTGTTTGACCTTTTGCCCTCTTTCTCTGGCGAGGGGGAGCTCGGGGGGGGGGGATGACCAGTGGCGGGCGGTGTCGCCCGGCAGGCCAAGACGCCCCGGACGGCCCAGCCCCCACCTGGGCCCTGGGGCGGTCCTTTGCCGGCTGATGCTCCGGCGCTCATGCCGAGAGGCCTGCCGGGTGGGGTGAGCTGGAAGTCGCCGGGGAAGTCGCCGGCGACGTCCCCCCTGGAGGCCGGCTCCGGCGGATGCCCCGACCCCGGGCTTCGCGGTTTCGGTGGGCGCGCTCCTGCCAGGCAGGGGCAGGAGACGGACCCGGAGACAGGTCGGCCTGGCTGGGGGGGGGGGGGGGCGGAGATGGGGCCCGAATGACGAAGGGGGAGATATAGGAGCACGCACTGGCCCAGGTACTGGCCCTCGTGGACACCGATGATCATCGGGATCTCGATGAGAGTCTGATGTGAACGTTTGTTCGGTGACGACCAAGCCACCGCATAGCAGGGAACACCGGCGGCATGGAGCGAGTGCTCCTGGCGAACAACCGAGAAGCCGCGCTCGTGTGGCCGGGAGGATTGGCTCAGCTGTGTGTGTGGGGGGGGGGGGCGGGAAAATGAGCGGAGGCGAGGGTAAGAGGCAGATCGCGTCAACAAAGAGGAAACCCCCGCCACACAGAACACGGCACAGGCTCCGCCCCACGCAGACGCACCTTGATGAAGATGACGGTCTTTGACAGCTCGGACACCACGGCCTCCACCGGGGTCGAGGGGGGGAAGGCGTGCTCGGCACCGGAGGCCTCACTGCCGGCCAGGCCAGCATGGCCGTTGGACGCGGCCGAGGCAGAGGGCGACATGGCCAGGGAGGAGGCACTAGAGGAGGCAGACCGCAGGGAGGCCATCGTGATCGGGGACAGGCAGCTGGGTGTGCGTGCGGGTGTGGGTGTTCTTGCCGGGGAACTTTCTTATGTCTCTCTCTCTCTCTTTCTCTCTCTCGCACTCAAATGGCAGGGGGCGACTGCGGGGCTCGGCTGGGCGCGGCTGCGGGGAGGGAAAAAGACGGGAGCGGGGCAGGAGCAAGGGGGAAGGAGTAGGGGGAAGGGGCGAGATCGGAAGAGCACACGTGGCAGGGGGCGACTGCGGGGCTCGGCTGGGCGCGGCTGCGGGGAGGGAAAAAGACGGGAGCGGGGCAGGAGCAAGGGGGAAGGAGTAGGGGGAAGGGGCGGGAG
>NW_009242974.1:2362000-2379320 GCF_000388065.1 Fonticula alba
GGGGGAGGGCTGTGGTGGTGGACATGGACCCACCAGATGGCGAGCGATGGCTCCCGTTGAATTGTGTGCCCCAGGAGGAGTCGCATGCGAGACTGCCCCAGGTCCAGCGCCAGAGCCCGCTGGACAGGCCTCTATCGGGGGCAGGAGGGGGGTGATGGGACAAACCCACCTGCCAGAGGGAGGGGCGAGCCAGGGCGGCTCCTGGAGGGGCTCGTGGCGCCGCCCGGGAGGCGGGGGCTCGTCCACCGTGTCGCGGTCTTGATGAGGGTTGGCCGGCGTGCCGGCTTGGCGCGGCGCAAGCACACGCCGAAGCATCGTCGGGGCGACTGAACTGGGCGCCGGGCGCCGGAGAAAAATGTGTCACAGAGCACAGGTGCTCGGTCCGCGCGCGCGCGCGCGCGCGCGCGAGCAAGCGCGCGAGCGATCGTGCAATATTGGCGCGCGGTCCCGGACGCCGGGATGAACTACTGGGGGCCAAGCGCGGGGGTTTGAGGGACCGGAGAATGGTTGGGGCCCCAGCTGGGTGTGGGCTGGCGCTCAGCGCGGCGTCCCCGTCAAGCCAGCAATCGAGCGAGGCCAAGGGGGCCGGCACTTTCGCGCGCCGAGCCGAAGGGGAAGACATAGTGGTTGCAAAGGGCGCCGGCAGGGGCGCCCAACCCTTGCTGGGGCTGGTTGGCCCTGCGCGATCTACCGTCGGGCCGGGTGCCGAGCGGCGGGCCCCACCGCCGGCCGAGCCCATGTAGTGTCTGGCCGCCGTCTTCCCGAAAAAAGGAGGCAGACCCCCCTCTCCCCCAAGCACGTAGAGTTTAAGGGGGGGGGGGGAGAGAGAGAGAGAGAGAGAGGGAGAAAGCGAGGGAGGGAGACACCCACGTCCCCGGCCACCATCCAGTGAGGGGGGGGAGGGGCGGGCGGGGGAGACAGGCGTCGGCCGGGAATGCCTCGGACGGCCAGGGCGGGGGGGGGGGGGGGGGGGTGTTTCCTCGTGCGTGGATATCGGGGGAGTGTGTGCACGCGGGAGGACGACCCCTGAGAGGAATGAGCCTGACCGGCGGGGGGGGGGGCCGAGAAGAAATGCTTGGCAAGTTGGGGCCCGGCCGGTCCGAGTGCTTCGGGCTGCGCGGAAGGCTGTGTCAAGGCGCGGGATCATCGCCACCACCGGCTCCACTGGCGCATCCATCCGGGGGACCATGTCCGCACATCGGCGAGGGGGTGCCTGTGTGTGTGTGTGTGTGTCTGCCCTCCTGACTCCGCCCCGGAAAGACCCCTCCCCGGGCCCTCGGGGGATTCTCGGGGGGGGGGGGGGGGGGCGCGGACGGGAACAGCCAGAGGAGTTACCCCGGCTGGCTGGCAACCAGCGGAATGACAGCTCAAACCGGGAGGGTGGGAAAAAGGGAATTGGCTCGGCCAGGGGGAGGGGCTCCGAGAGAGCCATGCGGTGAGGACACCCCGCCCCGGAGAGGCGGGCCTGCGGGGGGGGGGGGGGGGGGGCCCCGAGGGGGCGCCACAGCCCTACGGGCCGGGGGGAAAATGGCCCATGTCTGCCTCCTCTCCCGGCCGCCCCGCCTCTCCGGCCGACTCCTCCAAGGGGCGGGGGGTCTTTTCCCAGAGCGAGGCGGCCCGCCGCGGGGCATGGCTGGTGGCGAACAAGCCCTGTCCCTCGGTCCCCCCCTCGCCTGTTCCCGCCCTCGTCCGAGCGCGGAGCGGTGTTCGCCTGGGCCATATCTCGCACACCATGTCCGGCGGCGCGGGATCGCGTTGTCTGCGGGCTCCGGTCGGGCCTTTCATATTGGCCGAGATCCGGCGGGTCGGCCCCGGTGGCCGCCCAGGCGGTGGTCGCCGGTCCGGCAGTCGGTGGTTCTTGCCATCCCCCCTCATGCCCCCCCCCCCCCCGCTCCCTCTCCCCTCCCTGCGCCCCGTCCGGGGACCGGCAGGAAGGGAACAGGGGTGGCGATGGCCGGCTGTGGTGCCGGAGGTCCAGGTACGGAGGAGTCTCGACCTCACTGGCCGGGCGCCAGCCAAACATCCGAGCGGCCGGGGAGCGTCGGCCGACGTACCTACCCCTGCAAAGGGGCGGGGCTGCCGCCAGCAGCAGGATGACCGTGCGTCGGTGGAATATCGAGCGTGCGCTCTGGAGTATGATGGCCGGTCGCCCGGCCGAGCCCCTGACCGGTGCCAGGCTGTCGACACCTCCCTCCATCGAGGGCGCGGGATCGGGGGGCGGGCTAGGGTTGCGGCCTATGCAGGGGGAGAGGGGGGGCGAGCGGCGCGGATGGGCCGGTGTGGGGTCTTCCACTCCGGATGGCGCTGGCCTGGGGGCGCGCTCGACCTTACAGGGAAAGGGGTCGGTCGCCGGGCACAGGGGCACCCCTCCCGAGGGCGGTCGGCCCGAATTTTGCGCCCTCGCCACGCGCATTCCAAGGCCGACGAGAGCCGCCCGGCCGGACGCGAAGGGCCAAGCGGCGGGGCAGCACACGATGCATGGTCGAGGCCGGCAGGGGGAAGTGCCCGGATCACGTATCGGCCGGCCGCTCGACGGATACACATGTCTGGCGCTCCTGCAGGCGCGCCAGGCCGGCTGACACCAAGCAAGCGGGAAATAATAATTCCCCCCCGCGGCAATGATGACGGGCCAATATCCGACTCCAACCTGGAGGCGAGGCCGCGTGTATGCATGTAGGCCCCCGCGGCTGTCGCTATGGTGCCCCCCCTTTTCCCCGCCGCCCGGTGCTCTCTCTCTCTCTCTCTCTCTCTCCCCCTCTCTCGGCTCGAGCATGCCCCGACCTGTGGCGGCTGCGTTCGGGATGGTGACGAGGAGGGGGCCCGGCAACAGGTAAATCTTGGTCGGTGGTCTAGCAATATCATAGTTTCCATTTAAATGCGGCTTTTTCGGGCCACAAACAGGGAGTGCCCGCCTCATTCCGTCCCCCTCCCGCCCCGGTGGCCGAGCGCCAGGGCGCGCGCAGGCGACATCATGCACACACGAGGACGCACATCACAGGCACCCGGGGCCGTGGGTGACGCGGAACACACCCTTTCCCGGGGCCCTGGCAGTCGTATGTCGTTCAATGGTTCCCCCCTGGCCAGCAGGGCCCGCGTGTGTGCGTTACCGCGTGGGTGCCCGCGTGCATGCGGCATGCGAGAGGGAGCGTGTGCGTGCGTGCGTGCGTGCGTGTGAGTATATTATGTCCGCGCTCATGATGTGCCGAGCTAACTGCCTGTTCCGCGCCCCTCGCCCGCCCCCCCCCCCCGGGGGGGGGGGTGGCAGCGATATACAGGTGGGCGCCGAAGGAGCGAGCCCAATGTGGCGGCGCCATTGACGAGGCGGCGACACGGGCTTGGCTCTTCTTGGGATCGGACGAGGGGTCACGCCGCAAGAAACGCGTCAGACTCTTCTCCCCCGCCAGGGATGTCCCCTGCTCTTGGCCCCCCCCCCCCCCCCCCCCCCGCGGCCACCCCCACGCATCCGAACGTGCTGTCTCCCATGGCCCGGGGACAATGTGTCGTCCCCCTCGGAGGAAGCCCGACCGGGGGTGGCCAGAGGCCGGGGAGAAGATACAGAGGCCCCCAAATTCGGCGGCGTGCCTGCCGGACTCACCCGGCGGGCGCCGGGGCTGCCTTTTGAGGGCGCCCAGCGGGGGCGCGCACGCCTCTGTTGCTTGGTGCCGGTGGTCCTCAGGGGACATTGCGCTTCCCTTGTGCCCGGAGAGGGAGACCCGGCCTTGGATCGGCACAGGGACTCGCGGGGCGGCCAGGCCCCGAGGGCTTGAAGGGCCCGCCTCCCGCCCCCAAGCATGGGATGTTGTGGAAGGGGCGGCGGATCCCCACCGGGCGGGAAGCGGCGCATGGCACTGGTGAGCCCGCGGGTGCGGCCAGTTCCTCGGGAGGAATTCACGGCCCCCGGGTGCAGTGCGCTTGACCCCCTTTCCCCGGCTGGGGCTGGGAGCACTCAGCCACATCGCCGGCGCGCTTCGCCCACCGTGAAGGTCCATAATATTTGGACCCCTTAAATGATGGTTTTGACACCGAGGGGGCTGGCCCGCGGCGTGCTGGCCTGGGTCGGCTGATCCTCCGACATATCACACCGGCCGCCACGAATCAGGCGGTCACATCCAAGAGCCCGGATCACGGAACACCACATGTCCGAGATAGTGGACCAATCTTGATGCCAAAGATCGGCCCTCCCGCCTGCGCCGCACACCGACGAGGATACGCGGGCTAATGGGGGGGCTATTGCGGCCGGGGGAACCCTGCTTCTGTGCCCTGATCTTGAGGGGAGTCCTGCTTTTTCAGCTGTTTGTGCCTCCCTGTGTTCGCTCCTCCAGTGCGGGGGGGGGGCGAGACTGACGCCCGCCTATCGGGCGTTGGTTGGCCGCTAGCGACCCCACGGCCGCCGGCTTCGGCGTGCCCTCTTTGTCCGATCCCCCGCTGAGGGGCGGGGGCGGGGGCAGGGTGGCGGGAGTGAGGGAGGCCCCTCATGCCCGGCAATGTCGGGGTTTCACCAGTATAATCATCGAGATACTCATTGGAACGCGCCGATGAGGGCACTTTTGAGAAGGGCCTGTGTGTGGGCGTGGTTCGGCCACCCGACCAGGGGTCGAGGTCTCTCCGGGCTTCCTCCGGCATCTTCTCCCCTTCCCCTCTGGGCGGTTTGCTGGATGTGTGTGGATGTATGTGGTCCGGCCTTCCGGCTTCTCAGACATGGAGCCCCGGGGCTTGAAGACACACCGTCCGACGAGGGGCAGTCGCGGCGGCGGAGGGGTGCACGTCGATCTCCTCGAGACAAGATCTCCTCCGCTTCGCAGCATCGTCAGAGCCGCCCCCCCGGGGGGTGGCCCCCCCCCCCCCCCCCCCCCCACCCAGGCCGGGACCCGGGCAGGGACAGTGCAAGCGAGCAGCCGCAGATGCCCGCGTGCCGCGACGTACGCGCCCCTGGCGCTAATTCGTCGGTTGCCGGGCGCGTGAATGTCGACTGGCATCATCCACACATGCCTTTTCTCGCTTTCCCGCTCCCGGCATTTGCTCGCCCTCGCTTCGGCCCCCTCCTACAACAACACCCCCCCCCCACACCCCCACGCACACAGAAGACCCGGCCCCATCCCCCCTCGACGCGCAGCCTCCTGACAACCGAAGCCACCTTGGCGACTCCCCCCCCCCTCCCTTCTGTCCCCCTCTCCTTTTGCCCCTCGCTCGCCTCCTCCGCCCAATCATAGCTCGCTCCTTCTCCCTCGGCCCGCCCCCGCCCCCCTCCCCTCCCCCCCTTCGGTTGCCGGGTCTGTCGCCTGAGGAGGAATATCCCACTCCTCGCCTCTCTCTCTCTCCCCCCCCCTCCCAGACTGCACCATGTCCCTCTCCGACACCGGCATTGAGCTGAGCAACTTCAGCAGCCCCTCAGTGCAGTCGGACATCCCCTCCTCAATGGCCTCCTCGGTGGAGGCCTTCTCAACGGTCCCCAGCGAACCGGGGCTCAGCATGCCAAAGAAGTACGGCTCGCCCCTATCCGGCCACATGAGCAAGGCATCCCTCGGAGCCGACCTGGAGCCCGACCTGGATCCCACCACGGACCCGGCCGATGATGCACGCCTCGCGGCGCAGGATTACCAGCAGCAGCATGCGACCGCCGGGTCCGGTAGCCGGGGTCGCACCCTCTTGCACCAAAGCGTGGCCACCATCCGGTTCTACTTCACCCAGACCGCTCGTCATGTTACGCGCAATCCCGGATCCGCTTTCCTGGCTTTGCTGGCCGTGACCATCGCCGTGCTGGCGGTGGGTGTGGCCCTGACCGCGCTCGAGGTGGCCCCAGTCCTGTTCCTGGGCATGGCCGAGTCCAAGGCCGCCGAGATTGACCTGCTCTTGACCCCGGCCCAGCTGGGCGGTGACATCGACTTCCTGGCCTTGAACTTCACTCTCCTGGACCAGGAGCTGGCACGGGACAACTTGGCCGACGCACCGGCCCACGGTGCCGAGGCCGCGGTGTCCGTCTCGCCCGATGGCCTGGAGCAACTGGCCTCCGGGCAATTCTCCGGCGCCTGGCAATGGCGTGCGCGCACCGGGCGCAAGAACATCCGCGTCAATATCAACTCCCTGGGCACTTGCCTTGTGCAGTCAGATGTCAGCGCCATCGGTGGTGCTGGTGGCAGCAGCAACAGCAACAGCAGCAGCAACAACAGCAACAGCAACAGCAACAGCGGTGGGGCCGGGGCGCGCATGCTGGCCGACCCGGGCCCCGCATCGGACTTCGAATCTCCCATTCCCGATGGCGAGGCCCCTCCGGCCGTGGAATCCTTTGTCGATGGCCAGGCCGGCTGGGCGCCGCCCTTGACCCCGATCGACCGGCATTCACGGATGAATTTCAGCACCTGGACGCGCGCGCTCGGCCGCTGGACCGGCATCACCCCGGCCCCGGCATCCCCTCGTCGGATGGAGCCCTTCCGCATCGCGGAGTACATTCCGCCCGACTCGCAGCAGCAGCAGAACCTCTGCATCGAGGACGCCCGCCAGTGCCGGGAGCTCCTCTGTCCCCCGTCCATGACCGGCAGCATCCTGCTGGTGGATGCCAAGCGCGAACGGGCCATGGGCCTCGGCCGTGGCTGGACCAACACCCTGGAGCGCGGCACGTGTGTCATCCACCGTGAGGTGGCTCGAACGGTCGGCCTGCAAGCCGGCGACCATCTGCTGGTCACTTTCCATGTGGACTCCAAGGCTACCCTCCTGCCCTACTTCCATGCCATTGGCCTGAACATCACCGAAACCGATGAGGAATCTGGCAGCCTGGCCATGCCGTTGAACACCGTGACCGTGTCCCTGCCTTTGCGCGTGTCCGAGGTGGTTTCCTCATCGAAGGGCAAGTGGCCTTCCCGCAATCGAGACGGTGCGTGGCGCCCATCTTCCGGTCCCCTGCTGCCTACTCTGCTTTCCTCCGGGCCCCCTCCCCCCCCCCCCCCGGGAATCTGCCCTCGGTCTTTCACTGGCTGTCTAATCCTCCCCCCTCCCCCGTCCTCTTGGCCCCCATCCTGTCCATCTGTTCCCTCCCCCCCCCTCCCTCCTCCCCCCTCCTCGCCTCCCCCTCGACCGACCCTCCACGCCTGTCCCCCCTTGCGGACCACCTCGCTTCAGTCATCATCATGGACATCCACAACTTCCTGCCACTGGCCAGCAGCGGCATTGAGCCGGATGCCAAGTTCACCGAGCAAGTCCTGGCGGACCTGGCCGCGTTGGACCCACTGGTCGCCGTGGACAGCGTTCTCTTTGCCATTCCCCCGGTTGGGGAGGAGTCGCTGCGACTGAGCCAGCTCGAGGGGTACTACGATCCGGCTTTGGGGCAAACGTCGCCGGCGCTGCTCGACCGGCCCGGGCTCCAACGGCACGAGGCCTACATTCGGTCGAACTTCGACACCTCGGCGCGCGAAGTGACGCGCTGGGCCTCGCGCATTGCCACGCGCTTGGGTCTGACGCAATTTGAAAACCAATTGCCGGTGCTCGTGGAGTACGAGGAGACGGCCTACGCCACGGCCTTCCTGAGTCTGGCCCTGAACATCATCATCATCCTCCTGGCGGCCGTGAGCGCGCTGCTGGTGGATGCGTTGTTGATTGCCGCGGCCGAGGCGCGGGCCTCCGACTGGGCCAAACTCCGGGTGTTGGGGTTGCGGCGGACGCCGCATGTGGCGGCCCTGGTGCTGATCCACGCCCTCGGGGCGGTGGGCATCCCGGCCACCGTGATCGGTCTCTGCCTGGCGCAGGCTCTCCATTCGGGGGTTGTGCGCTCGGTGCTCGGGTCCTTCGTGCCCGGGGTGACCATTGTCCGGGGGCTGACCCCGGTGGCGGTGGGAGTGGGCCTCGGGGTGGGCCTCGGGGTGCCGCTCATTGTGGCCATTCTCCCCGGCGGCCCGGTAGCCACGGCGAATGCTCCACGCCTGCACGACGCGCTGTATGCCTCCAGCCGGCCTCAAACCCAGGCCGTGGAGATCACCGTGTCCCGGTCCAACCCGGATCGCGCGCGCTCGGCACTCCTGATCACCGGCGCCCTTTTGGGCGGCTTCGGCGCCCTGGTGTACTATGCCCTGCCGTTGGCACTGATCTCGGGCAACTTGGGCCTTCTGTTTGACATTTTCTTCATCATCCTAGCCGGCCTGATCCTCGGGTGTGTGCTTATTGCCCTGAATGCCCAGCCGCTCGTCGAGCGGGGCCTGGTCTCGGCCATGCTCTTTGTGGCCCGGTTCATCGGCGAGTCGGCGGCCACGGCGGGGCTGGTCCGGTCAAACTTGATTTCCCACCGCAAGCGGTATGCCCCCTCTTCCCTCCCTCCCTCCCCTTCCCAGCAACTGGCCGCCCCGCTTCGGGGCTGTCTCATTTTGGCCCTCTGTTCCCCTCCCCCCCCCCTCCCCCCGCCTCGGTTGCGGCCGCTCGCCCGTCACACCTTCACTGACCCTCGGCCCTCCGTCTGGCCTTTCAGCAATCGCAAGTCCGCGTTGATCTACGCCACGTCGCTGTCGTTCGTGGTCTTCCTGGCGGTCGCCGCCGACATCGAGCTCCGGTCCATGGAGTATGAGACCATTCGTTGGTTTGGTTCGGATATTCGAATTGACTCGCGCAACATCGATCGCGGTGGCCCGACTTCCGGGATCCGCGAAGTGGAGTACGTGGCCTGCCTCCCGGCCACCATGTCTCCGGCCTTCTCGTCTGTGCCCTTTTCGATGTCTTCCTCCGGGCAATCCCACTGACAGACCCCGCGACCATGGTGCATGTACCTGCACAGGAAAATTGAGGCCTGGTGCCATGACAACCGGGATCTGATCGCCGGATGCGGGTGGATCAGCACCAGCACCTCGAATGCCCTGGTGGATAGCAGCTGGGAGTCCAACCGGCCGACGCGGCTGCAGACCGTCGGTCGGGCCATTCGCGAGGATCACTACGTGTATGGCGTCACCCCGGACCTGTTCAGTGCCTTCCCCGGGAACATGTATGTCGAATCGCCCACCACATTGAACATGCGGCGGTCGATGCGCATGGCGACGACGGCTGAGATGGCCGCCGCGGCCGCCCAATGGGGCGCCGTCAGCTCGACGGCCGAGCAGCAGCGCGCCCTCTCCCAGGCAAAGATGGCCCACACGCCGGAGCTCCTGCTCTCCGGGGCCGGTCGAGGGCGCCTGGTCATGGGGTCCTACGCCCGGCAGGCTTATGGCCTGGAGCCGACGGCCATCCGAGCGGTCGAGCATGTGGCCCGCATCTGGGACACGATCCCGATCTCGCGGAACTCCTCGGCCATTCTGGTGGACGAGACCGACGGCCCGTATAAGCCGGCTCGGCGCCAGCTGTCCATCTTCCATCGTGTGCGCCCGATGGTGGGCGTCTTGACCAGGTGCGCGGTTTCATCATCCTCATTTCGGTGTATCTGGTCTTTCCAACGTTGTCCCTCTGCTGGCTCTTCCGCCACCTTCCCGGCCAATCGATCTCCTCCTGACACCCGGTCCCCTGGCCCGGCCCCCTCCAAAAGCCCCATGTTCACGGGGATGTCCAGCTCGACCGATGGGTATCGGCATTCGGTGACCTCGCTGCCGAACCAGCTGCGTTTGCTTTCCGGCTCCATCCGATCGGTATCACAGACGTGGGGCGAGTGGGATGAGGCTTTCGTCCAAGGCCCCTCGGCCTTCGGCCTGCCGCATCGGCTAGACTGGAGCGAGCGCGTTTACGAAACGGTGTCCGACTTGCCTCTGCGTACTTTCCTGGCGAAACTCCGGCCCAGTATGTGTCCCCGTTTGATGCATTTCCCCCCTGTCTCCAAGCATCGCCCCCCCCCCCCGGTTCCTGACCGACCATGCCATTGCTTTCCCCCCTCGCCGGCCGCCTTCCGCCGGGAATGTGCCTCGGTGCTCAGACGTCACGGAGGCCCAGCTGGAGTACCTGATTGCCGCGGCTCCGACGGACTCGCAGCATGTCGTGCGCGATGTGCGCGATGAGATCCCGAGCCTGGCTGGGAATGCCCCGCTCTTGACGTTCCTCTTCCAAGGTGTTACCATCATCGTGCTGGTGGTGGCCTTCTTTGCCCTGTACACGGCCATGGCGGCCAATGTGGCCACCCAGCGGTCGTTCCTCTTCCAAGGTGTTACCATCATCGTGCTGGTGGTGGCCTTCTTTGCCCTGTACACGGCCATGGCGGCCAATGTGGCCACCCAGCGGTCGGAGATCGGTGCCATGCGGGCCATCGGCGCCGGGCGGTGGTTTGTCTGGCGCGTGTATGCCTATGAGGCCTTTGTGCTGGTGGTGGCGTCGGCCATCCTCGGCTCGATCGTCGGGCTGCTGATCGGCTGGTCGATCAGCGCCCAGCGGGCTCTCCTGACAGGCATCCCGCTGGCTTTCCTCTTCCCCTGGTTGTCTGGCGCGTGTATGCCTATGAGGCCTTTGTGCTGGTGGTGGCGTCGGCCATCCTCGGCTCGATCGTCGGGCTGCTGATCGGCTGGTCGATCAGCGCCCAGCGGGCTCTCCTGACAGGCATCCCGCTGGCTTTCCTCTTCCCCTGGACGCTGGTCCTGACCGTGGGAGCGGGGGCGGCCCTGTCGGCCCTGCTGGCCACCGCGGTTCCGGTGGCGCATCTGGTTGCTGGTGGCAATGGCACCGTCGTGCGCATCATGCGTGGCGGAACGTCCGACTGAGTGTGCACGCGCGCCGTGCGGGCGACCCCCACCGAAAAAGGTGCCGAGCGGGAGGAAGCAAGCCAACTCGAACAATGGCGCCGCGCCCCCTCTGCCTTGGTGTTCTCTCTCCCTCTCTCTCTCCCTCTCTCTCCCTCTCGTAGACATCCCCTCTTGTAGCAGTCTCCCTGATAGCCTGCTTCCTTCCTCCCCTCCCTCCTGTCCCCCTGAAAGCCGCCGGCTCCGAGTTAAGGCCGGTCGGTTAATACACGTGATGGGGCTCCTGAAATGGCGTCTCTCCATTACCCTGTGCGGGGCCGTGCCCGCGGTCGACTCTGCTCGCGGGGCCTTTCGGCGTGAGGGGGGGCCCGGGCGGCCAGTCATATGGGCGTGGTGGATAGCCGCAGCCGGCTTCCCGCCCCCCCCCCCCCCCCCCCGGCGAGCGTGTGGGGAGAATCCCCGGCTCCGGCTCTGTGTGGAAGTGGTCCTGCGTCCGGGTGGCCGGGGACGGTGGGGAATGTGCTTGGACCGGGGCGTGGCGGTGTGTCTGGGGCGGCAGGGACCTAAAGAATCGCTGGCTGTGGCAGGCTTTTTTTTTCCCGCCCGCCCCCCCCCCCCTCGCCCCCACCCCCTTGGAGGGGGCATGTTCATTTCTTGACATATTGAGTACTGACAATGTTTCTCTTTTCCGAACGCCCGTCTGGGAGCCGCGGATGGGAGAGGAGTGTGGCTGAGGGATGGCCCGGTGTCGGAGCGGAGGATGTCGAATGCAAAGGGAGGGTGGGCTTGGGAGAGCAGCCAAGGGGGAGGGACATGGTGGTCGGGCGAGAGGACGGCCTCAAGGTGCTGCAAGGTGTGGGCTGCCCGCCCAGGACGAAAGAGAGCGTCGGGTGCCTGTGCGCGCGTGGCGGCCCGGGGATTCAGACCGGGGTCTTGGTTTCGGGCTCGGGCTTGGGCTCGGGTTCGGGCTCGGGCTCGGGCTCGGGCTCTTGGGCAGGGGGATCGCCCACGGCCCAGGGACCGAGTGCCCTCGGTCAGCCGACCCTCGGGATGGAACAGAGGGATTTCTGTTCCACGTACCATATGCCTGGGGGGGGAGGGGGGCGAAGGGGGATTGCGAGGGGCCCCCGATGGCACGGTGGGGTGCCGCGCAGTGGCTCGTCGGCCCCTTTGCAACTCCGGCCCACCGACCGCCGCCGGACCGGGGATTGTTTGGGGAGGCCGGGGGGGGGGGGCGGGGGCGGGGCAGCGGGAGCACAGGGGGCCACCGCCCGTGTGGCGGGCTGTCCTGCCTTCTTGTCGCGCGCGCGCGCGCGTGCTCGCCTCATCCTCCCGCTGAGACCCTTCTCGCGCATGTGGCGGCACATGTGCGCGCGCGGGAGCGGCCCCCGCGGTAGCGGACTGCCTCGGCGTTTTCACAGGGGGTCGGGCCTCGCCGGCAGGAGCCGTCGGGCAATCGGACGAAGGGCACCCCGGAAGGGGGGCAGCCTGGCTGCACGAGAGCGGCTCCGGAGAGTGAGGGCCGAAGCCGGCTGCGAGCCAGCTCAGCGGGAGGCCCCATGCGCCAGGGGCCATCGTCGGTCGTCAAGACGCCAGGTGCTCAAGGCGCTTGCTGCTGGAGGGGGTCCCCTTCGCGGCTGGTACATAGCAAGCGCGGCCTGGGTTGGTGCCCGAAGGCCCGGGGAGGGCGGGGCGCGGGGAGGAGAGAGGACGAGTGTGGCTGTCGCGCGCCCTTTCAAGCGATATTTCCTGGGACTCGGCTCCGCCCGGGCTGTGCCTTTCGGCCTTGCGATGCGGTAGACGGACGCAACCCATCCTTGGCCAGGTGGCGCTGGGTCCCCTTGGCCCCGGGGACGCGCCAGCCGGCCGAGCATGTCCCCCGTGCGCGCACGCGTCTCCTCCTCCGCCAGGCCGGATCTTTGCCCGGGCCCCGGAGAGCGAGGGGCTCCGGGCGGTGCGGACAAACACCCCCCCCCCCCCGCTGGGCGCCGGTTACAATAATCCAGGTACAATGTTCGCCTGGTTCTCCCGGCTTGCATTTGACGCGGGCCACAAGGCGGGCCCAGGCATGGGCGGTCCCCGGTACCGCACGCGCCCCGGCGGCTGTTGCCGCGGCCCGGCTGGCCATCCTTCTTTTGTGCGCCTCAGATTTTGGGAACTCATCTCCGGGGGCTGGGTGCGGCCCGGGGGTCTCAAGACTCGGCGGGCGCCGGGGAACCGTGGGGTCCTCGCTCCTGGCCGGCGCGCCCCCGCCCCCTCCTCCCGGGACCCGACCGCATGCCCAGCGATGACTGGTCCCCCGGGCCTTTGTTTGAGCGGGCCCCTGGCCCGGCGCGCGCCTAGCCCGCCTCCGGGGGTGTACGGGAGTGCGGGCAGCCACCCCGTCGCCCCGGGGGGAGGGGGGTGGCTGCCCATCCTGCATACCTTTTCCACGACAACGGCGGTCGCCCTAGCTGGCGGCAGACGCGCCCCCGGGTTCGGGGTTCTCTTCCGCTCGTGTGCATCCCCGCCCTCGCTCATGCTGAGCCTGCTCCCTGGTGGGACAAATATTGCCGATGTCCCCCTGCCTCGGTGCCCTGGTTCCGGGTGGAGATCTCCCCCGGGCCCCCTTAGCACCCATCATCTGTGCGGAATATACCGCGGTCGCGCGCACGCGCGCACGCGCCAGTCCCAATGCACCGTGCTCTTTTTTCTTCGGCACCCAGCAAGTAAGGTGGCCCCCCCCCCCCCCTGCGCCTGTGCCTGCCCCTCCCCCTCCGGCGGCACCGGGCCCCGCGTCGGGCCCATCCAACTTCAAGGAAAGGGGGGCCGGAGGCATGCTCGCCCATCTAGCGTACGTGCGCGCGCCACCTCGCCCCCCTGCTGTTGCCGGGGGCCGGGGAGGACGCCCTGGGCCTTTGCCCACATCCGCCAACACACATGCAAACAGACGCGCCCAAGCACACATCCATATCCGCATGCACCCGTTCGATCGCACAGCCCGGCCCCCCCCCCCCCCCCCAATGTGTGGCGATGGGGTGTATTTTTCCCGCCATCTCACCGGGCCTGACTCCCCGGCAGACGGCACTCCCCTTCTCACTCCAGCCGGAGATCTCCCCGCGCGTCGCCCCCCCCCCCCTCCCCCTCTCCCTGCCTCCCCCTCTCCCTGCCTCCCCCTCTCCCTGCCTCCTACCGCCGCGTGTGTGTGTGTGTGTGTGTGACCGGGGGCCCCCGTACTCTCCCACCGCCTCGCGGAGCTCAGCCCGACATCCTCCCCCTCTGCGCGCGCCCTCCTCCGCATCCCTCCTCCCTTGTCGGATACCTCTTCCGGCGAGAGAGGAACAGGAGCCCGCCCGATGAGTGCCGCGCGCCGGCCGCGCGCCCGAGGGGTGCCCTCTCTGTCCGCCACGGCGTCAGCGGCCATCATACTTTGGCTGATGGCCGCCGCGGTCGGCGCGGCAAATGTCCACCCGCCGGCAGAGGCTGCCATGGCCTTGCCGATGACCCACTCAGTTTCGGGGGTCTCCCCTTCCGCGAGCGACTCATCCGCGATCGTGATCCCCGACACGTCTTCCCCGCTGGAGATCTTGGTCATCGCGATTTTCATGGGGACGCTCCTTTTCGACATTTGCTGCCTGGCGTTTGTCTTGGCCACCGGCGGCCGTCGATGGCCGCCACTGCGCGTGCGCCAGCTCGACGCCGTCGCCGTTACCCTGGTTGGTGCGCACCCCCACTTGGGAAGAACCTCAAGCTGGCCGGCGAGGCGGCCGCCCTTGCCTCGGCTACCATCCATGCTCCAACGCCGCTGACCCCATGGCCCTGGCCTCCTTTCAGGTGTTACCTTTACAGGTTTCGGAGTTCTGTCCATCAACCGGTTTTTTCCTTACTTCGGCCCTTGGCAATGCAACCTCAGCTGTGCGTCCTGTGCCATCCCAGCTCCTCTCTCTCTCTCTCTCACACACACACACACACGGGCTTTCCTGCACCAACTGACCCGGGACATTGTCCTTCCCCATCCTCCTCCTGCTCCTGACTCCTCCCCGCGACCAGGGTGGATGATGATGTCCCTCGGCCAGGGGCCCATCCTCTCGGGGTATTTTCTCCGGATGTGGCGCGTGCGTACAACACTTCTCTCCCTCCCCCTCCCTCTCCCTCTCCCTCTCCCTCTCCCTCTCCCTCTCTCTCTCTCTCTCTCTCTCTCTCTCTCGAAATGCTCGCCTTCCCACTCAAGCTGACCAGGACCCTTCCGGCCCGCTTGATGCTCACGCGGCTCACATGCACACACTCGAACATGTCGCCATCCCATTCGGGTGTACACATGCGCACCGCACGAACATATGCCTACCCCTGTCCGGGCACCCACCTTCAGCTTGTTGTCATTTTCAAGCGTCAGATCCGGAGTCGATACATGATTGTCATTCCGATGGTGCTTTTCTGGCTTCCCTCGGTCGTGGTGTCCTCGATCAACACGGCCCTCGATCTCAACTCGCCGACGATCATCGTGCGTCCTGCTTGCTCCCGGCTCTCGGTGGACGCCCACCGCCTGTTCGGCACATCTGACCCCCACCCATGCATGAATACGCGCCATATATTCGAATGTAGGACGGCGTCCTGGCCTGTCACCAGCAAAACTCCCCCTATATCACTTTCCCCTCGACGGTCATCTTTCTGGTGCACTTTGTTGTCCTCCTTGTACGAGATACCCGCCCCCCCCCCCCCCCCCGCTCCCCGTGCAGTATTCTCACCCGCTCTCGGTCCCCTTTGTGAGCACACTCAGTCCCTTATCCTGTCAATCCGGCGATTTGTCTCGCCGCCCCAGTCGTCACAGGCCACCCCCCATCGCCGCCTGCTGCGTATGGAATACCGCCGGTCGCTGATGCACGTCCTCTTGAGCGCCCTCTCGCAAGCTCTCTTCATGGTGTTCTGGTTTTTAGGGGCGCCGTACACCTGGGGCTTGCTTGGCCGGCTTCTGATGGTCACCATGCCCTTCCTCTTTTCACAAACCATCTTTTGGACGACCGTCGGCACCCCTCTGTTTGCTTAGTACGTGCTGCCGCTCCCCTCTTATGCAGCCACCGCTCTTCTCTCTCTCTCTCTCTCTTTCTCTCCCTCTCCTTTACTCCTCCTCTTGCATGTGCGCTCTCTGACACAATGAACAGCATCTTCAACCGCGAGGCCTATCTGAAGGCCTTTCTCGAGACGCTGAAAATCGGCAGCTCAGCCGGCTCGGTGCCTGATGACGCCACCGACTTGCCCGCCTCTCGGCTGTACTTTTGTTGCTGCTTTGCCTTCGCCCGACGCCGCGGGCCTGGCTCGGCCCAAGGCGCTGACGACCGGAATGCCGGGGGCATTTCCAAGGCTCGGCGAACTTCCCTCTCGGCCATCTGGGAGACTCCAAACGAGGAGTCCCTCGGGACCTTTTCCCCCCACACCACCGGCACCCTGTCTCCGGGGAACTTGTGCCGAAGCCCTCCCTCACAAGTCCTCTACGGATCGCAGGACTTCGCTCGGGCAGATCTCGATCCGCAGGTCATCCAGGGTACGTGCCCCATGTGTCGGGCCTGCCGCGCTCTGCCTTTGTCTGAGGCGGGTCTTTTTTTTTTTCTTCCACCCCTTCCGATTATGGGACTGTTTTTCCCTTCCTCCCCCCCCTTCCCGGTTGCCATGCCCAAGTACATCCCCTTTCCGTTTTTGCTTCCTCCCTCCATATACTCACCTCCGCCTGTGCCCTCCCCTGATCAGCCCTTGCCATCAATGGCGATCCGATCTTTCACCGGCGGATGCGCCTGCTGCTGGCGGACCCCGAAGTGGTGTTCGGCAATCCACCAGCTGACCACCCTCAGGAAGGGGACTTGGTCACCTCCCTCAGTGGGACATCCCTTTCCGGCGACTCGCGGGTCAGCTCCCCAGACCATTCGCCACTTGCCTGTCCAAATTGCTTCGGCATTGGCATGGCCTCCGGGTTGTGTGGCGTCTGCGGGCTTTGCGGCATTTGCGGGGCATATTGCAACGCCTCCGACCGGTGCCTGGCCGTGGCCAGCTCCAAGCATTTGATGCTCCTTGCCTATGGCGCCGAGGCGCTGATGGACACCGAGTGCGCATCCCCTGGAGTTGCAGGTGTGGTCGAGCAGCCGGGCGCCGTGGGGAAGGCCCCAAACCCACCGGCCGCGGATTCCCTTGAGGGGGGATCCGCCACAGTCACCCCAATCCCGGCTCGACTCGGCCCTATGGCCTCGGCTGTCAACCAGGCCCCGGCCACGACCATGCCCAGCAACTCCGACTGCTGCAGTGCCGGTGGTGGTTACAAGAGCAACTGCCACGGCAGCCACAAGGACAGCCACGGCAACCACAGCGACAGACACAATCACACGGGGACACAGGTCGTCACCAGGGTCTCCCCCGCCCCTCCTCCGACAGCGACCTTCCCCCTGGCCGCCACGTCTGCAACCACCACCAAGCCGAGCATCCATTCGATAACCGGCTCGATGGAGTTGTCGCCTCTTTCCTCCCCCTCACATCCCCCTGGCTCGCCGATTCAAGAGGAAGCCATCATCCTCTCCTCCGGGCACGATACTCCTCCCTCGGGACCGATGCCACATCCTGGTCGTAACATCCATGCCAATGACGGCGGCCGACCCGCCTCCCCCGATGATGGAAGCCTTGAGTCAACAGTGTGACCACACGGCCGCCATCTGACGGTGGGGGGGGGGGGGGGG
>NW_009242974.1:2379390-2382507 GCF_000388065.1 Fonticula alba
CTCCTTGCCTTGGACAAACGCCTTTTCCTGAATTCTCTCCCGCCCCCCACTCTCTCCGGCCCCCTCCCAGAAGGAGGAGACGGGGGGAGGGGGGGGGGAGAGAGAGAACCCCACACGCGTCAAAGTGCGTGTGCTCTCGATCACGCGCTCAACTCGCGAATTGTATAATAGATCATGTGCACGTCATGTGCACCATGGGGCCAAGGCCCCTCTTCCCGATAACTAGGGTTTCGCCGGCTGGCGGGTTATGTATCATCTTTATTCTGCCCACGATCATTTTCCCGAGGCCCCAGTACTCGATCAGACATTCGTGCCGCGCGCATGGGCACGCGAAGGGTGTGTGGAGCTTGTCCCCGGCTGGGGCTCTTTGGTGCGCGAGGGGGAGGGGGGAGGCGGGCACCGATTGGGGGCCGATCCGCGGTGCAGCGGGGATTGCGCCGCGCGGCTGCCTGCACGGGCACGAGGCACCGAGCTCCGGGCCATTCCTCCAACTCCAGGCCGCGGAGGGAGCTTGCGTGGTGCACCCTTTTGCACGTGCATCGGTACTCCGTGCTTGGGTGCGCTGCTTTGAAAAAGGCGACGCGCCGAGCCGTTCAAAAATCCCCCAGCTGAATGGGACGCTCCTGGCCTCCATCTGCCTGGTGAACCCGGATCCCAGGGGGGTCGGAGAAATCCATATAGTGAGAGATGCTGAGGGAGAGATACACAGGGGTGAAGCTGGGAGCATGCCACCGGGAGAGGCAGGGCGGGGCCAAACGAGAGAAAGAGAGAGAGGGAGAGAGAGAGAGAGGGGGGGGGGGGATGGGGTACTTGTGCCCGCACGAGCTGGAGACGATCTGTCGAGGCCATCAATGCGCCCTCCCGCCCTCCCGCTCCCCTTCTTGGCCTTTAATCGCACATCGGCAGGCCTACGCGCCACCGCCCTCGCCCTCCTCCCATCCTCCCCCAACCGGCGTAAGTCTCACCTTCTCAGCCTTCATCCCTGCCCGGGATCTGCCTTCTGACCTTGCCTCCTTGCCTCCTGACCTTGCCTCCTTGCCTCCTGACCTGCTGTCCTTCCTCTTGGGTTCCGGTCTCCGGGTGACAGGCCCGCTCCACATGTCCGGACAGTCGAGCTACCGCTTCAAGCAGAACACCAGCATCCCGGCTGGCGCTGGTGCTAGCCCCCCGGCGGCCGGGGCCCCGCCGCGCATCCTGGTCATCGGTGCTGGCGTCATTGGTGTCACGACGGCCCTGGCCCTGCAGGCGCATCCGGCCCTGCAGCTGGGCGTTGTCCCGTCGGAGGCTAGCGCCCCGGGGAGCTCCCTGCCGGCGGTGGCCTTCCATCCGCGCCTCGCCGGGCCGGTGTCGCCTCAGCAGCCGGCGCCCCAGCGGTCGGTCTCCGCGCCGCATGTGGAGATCTGGGCCGCCGACTTCCCCCCTCACACCACCTCCAATGTGGCTGGTGCCTATTGGTTCCCCTTTAACATCCACCCGGCTCACCGTGTCGAGCACTGGGCCGAGCGCACCAAGCAGGAAATGGAGCGTTGGGTGGCGACTCTCGGGTCGGAGACCATCGGCGTCCGGCCGAGCGTCATGGCGCATGTCGAGCCTCATGGGCAGGTGTCGCTGGCCGCGCACAAGTCCGCCGCCGATGAGCGCCCGGATGTGCAGATCCCGGCCGGCCATGACATGGTTGATGGGGGTAAGACCCTGCTCATCGATCCGGACATTTGTCTGGGGTATCTCTTCGCACGCTTCCTCGAGCAGGGTGGCGTGACGAAGCGGAAGTTCGTACGTGGCCATCACCAATGCGATGTGCATGAGCGCGCACCTGCCATCTGCCTGCATATGGGCAATGCATGCTAACTTTTGCCCCGGCCATCGCGGATGCCTTTGCCGGCCGAATGGTCGGTCCGCTGGGTCCGGTCCATTTGCAGGTCAATGACCTGTCCGAGGCGCTGTGCCCTTCTCTCGGCTTTGATGCGGTTATCAACTGCACGGGCCTTGGCAGCCGCGAGCTGGTTGGCGATGCGCGCGTCTACCCGGCCCGTGGCCAGATCATTGTGGTCAAGGGTGTGCAGGCCTGTCCGGTACGTGTGGCCCATGTTTGTCACTGGCCCGCGCCCTTTGACCAGCCAGCCTACTTACACATACCTACACTCGCGTCGCGAATGCTCCACTCAACCGACCTTGACGCGCGCGTACACACACACACACACACACACACACACACACACATACATACACGGGCGTGCGCGCGAAATGCAGACCGTCTATAGCGTCCGCACTGGGCCTCTATCTCTGGGCTACATCATTCCCCGCATGCATGATACCGTACTTGGTGCGTCTTCCACCATGGTGCCTTGGTGACACACCTATATTCATGTGTGTGTGTGTGTGTGTCAGCTTGCCCTTTTGAGACTCGTGGCCACCTAACCAAACCATAACCTCCCCCTACAGGCGGCACCTATGAGGAGCATGATGAGTGCATGCGCGTCCGCAGCGAGACCACCGACGCCATCCTTGCCCGCACGCGCGGGCTTTCCTGCGGCCGGCTTACAGCCGAGGGTAGCAAGAAGGTGGAAATCCTGCGCGAGCGTGTTGGGCTGCGGCCCTGTCGCGATGAGGTCCGCCTTGAGCCGGAGTGGTTCCAGCTGGACCTATCTACCGGCAAGGTGTTCACCCATGGGACGGCTGCCAGCGGGGCCACCCCGGACTCGGCGCGTTACGCCAGCCGCCAGCCGAATCCCGGCCACGGGGTCCCTTCGCAACAGGTCTCGCGCTTGGTGGTTCACAACTACGGCCATGGTGGTGGCGGTTGGACTGTGGCCATCGGCTGTGCCGAAGAGGCTGCCCACCATGCGGTGGTCCAGCTCGCTCAATATCGTGACGCACTGGCCGCGGTGTCGGCGCGGGCGCACCTGTGAAACACTGCCCACAGTGTGGGGTCGAGATGCGACAGGCACACAGGACTGTTGCCTCCTCCCTCCTGCCCTTCTCGGACCCCTGTCGGAGTGAGTAATGTGCTTGTGAAAATACACCTGCCCCAAGAAATCCCCAGGCGTGAAAAACCTATCCCGGGGGGCGAGGGGCTGAAAGATGAGCAGTGGGGGAGAGGAAGATGTTGTATTGGGG
>NW_009242974.1:2382633-2390155 GCF_000388065.1 Fonticula alba
GAGAGACATGTGCCAGCCTCAGGGGCTGGGGCGGCGCACGTTTCATACATGTGTGTACGCCCCGCGATATATACTCAAGGACAGGGGATAAGGGGGATAGGGGGGGGGGGGGAGGGGAGGGGGGCGCACGGAGGGACTCGCCTTTTCTCGCCCAAACAGCAGGGGCATGGACGAGCAGGGCAGCCGAATGGCAATGGGAAGCCCCCGATTCCGTGTCTGCCCCCTTCGATCAAGCCATGTCGTTCTCCTCCAGGATGCGGACGATCTTCATGTCCTCGGTCTCTCGAGGCTCCAGGCGAAGACTTTTCTCGTAGAGATCTTCGGAGTTGGAGCCGGCCGCTTCCAGGCGCCGCTCCAGGAATTGCTGCACCTCGGCATAGGGATCGATGTCGTAACCCTTGCTCTGGTAGCGCTGGAGCTCGCGAATGAGGGTGGCCGTGCGATTGCGCTTGTCGAAGTTGATCAACCGGTCGGGACCCTCGCGCAGGAAGTCCGCGTTGCCCTCCTCGTTGAAGGTCAAATCGGTGAGATACACCCCGAGGAAGGGAACACACGGCAGGGGGGTCTGCTGCAGGCGCTCGCGGTAGTTCCGGAAGTTGCTGTTGTAATTCATCAGCTGGCGCATTTGGTTGTACCGCTCGGTCACCTTGCTGGGGAGGGACTTCCAGGTGCGCTCCAGCCGGTGGATGGGCACACTGACCAGGGCAGCGAGGATGGCTTACAAGGTGACTGGAGTTGCAGGCGCTCGCGGTACGATCTGAAGTTGCTGTTGTAATTCATCAGCTGGCGCATTTGGTTGTACCGCTCGGTCACCTTGCTGGGGAGGGACTTCCAGGTGCGCTCCAGCCGGTGGATGGGCACACTGACCAGGGCAGCGAGGATGGCCATCAGGGAGTTGAAGTTGCTCAGCATCAGGCAGCACTCGGCCGTCTTGATGAAGGACTTCAGGCACTCGGTGCGCAGGCGAAGATCCTTCTCGGCCAGGAGAGTGCACACCACCCACGTGGTGATGCGATTGGTTTGGGCAATCATGGCCCGAATGTTCGGGGCCTTGTGCGACCCATCGCGCACATCAGATCGGAAGAGCACACGCCGTCTTGATGAAGGACTTCAGGCACTCGGTGCGCAGGCGAAGATCCTTCTCGGCCAGGAGAGTGCACACCACCCACGTGGTGATGCGATTGGTTTGGGCAATCATGGCCCGAATGTTCGGGGCCTTGTGCGACCCATCGCGCACATCGCTGGACCAGTTCTTGTTCAAAAACTCGAAGGGGTTGATGCGGGTGAAGAGGATCGACTCGAGCAGAGTCAGCTGGTTGGCAATGTCCTGCGGGTCCAGGTCCACGATGTCCCGACGCCGGGAGATGCGCCAGGAATTGAAGAACGAGGTCTGCCGCGATTGGGGAGATCCCGCATCATTGGATGATCCGCCGATGCCGGAGGAAGACCCAATGATCGGCCGATTGCCGGAAGAAGAGGAGGAGGACGACGACGAGAGAGCGGTGATGAGGGTGGCCGAGGCACCGCCACTGGGGCCGGCAACCGGGGCAGAGGTGGATGATGCTGTGACGGCGGCCACCGCAGCCGCAGCCGGGCGCTGGTCCCCGGTCTGTGACTTTCGCTGGACAAGGCGGCCGAGCTGCTGGCGGACAATGTGCGAGCCATGCTGCGGATCATCCACAAAGGCCTCCAACACGGCCATCATAGCCGGACTGAAATCATCGTAATACGTGTCAAGCCAGGACTTGATGACATTGACGGCGCTGTCGATGGGAGAGCGGACGGTTAGGAACAAGTCGATAGGCAACGAGCGAGCAAGGGAGGGGGGGGAGGGAGGGGGAACAGGGGGAATGGGCGAGGAAAAAAAAGACCGAAAGAAGAGGAGACATAGCCAAAGGGAAGAAGAGCAAGAAAAAGGACAAGCAACAGGCAGCGTGAGATGGCGCACCGCAGTCGGATGGGTGTCTGCTTGCGGCTGACAAAGAGGGCGCTCTCCTCGGGGGTCAACTGTGGGGGGATGGAAATCTTATACCGCTCAATCAGCAAATCCAGGAGATCGGTGGCCGACATGAATGTGCGGTAAGTCAGCAGGAAGGACTGAACCATGTCGGTGTCCGGGGCGTCGTGCAGGGTCATGCGAATGATGAGAGCCTCGCGGGTGCCACCGCGCACACGGCCCTCGGCATTGAGAACCAGGTCGGCCGGATCGTAATCCGGGCCGAGGAACCAGTTGGCTGGCGGGTCGCCGGAGTCGGTGGTGGAAGCTCCATCGCCCGAAGGGAACTGGGAGTGGGCAGGGAGAGTCCCACCATCCGACGACGCCGACGAGCAGGCCGGGCACACAGGACAGGCAGTTGGCGATGTGGCCGAGGAGGAGGACACGCTGCTGCCGGAGAGGGCCGCCACGTCGGGGTTGATTGTCGGCCCATCGTCGTCCCCACGGAATAGGCTGTGGAAGCGCCGGCGGCTGGAGCCCCCGCGCCGGGTGCTGCTGGACCGCGACAGCCCACTGGCACCGGCCAGAACCCCGAAGTCATGTGGTGCCGGCGACCCGGCCAACGCCGAGGGGGCAATCCCCCCATCGCCGGAGGTAGCCGGCGGCGGGGGGGAGGGAGACCCGGACGAGGTGGTCGAGGAAGAGTGCGACGGCGGGTCCGAGGGACAGCGGCTGTGTAGCTGCGACGGCGGCTGCTGCTGCTGCTGCTGCTGCTGCTGCTGCTGCTGCTGGTGCGATGGATTGTGCGGACACAGGGGATGATGCTGCGGGGGGGAGGCCCCGGCTGTGGGGGACATGACGCCGGTGCCCCCGCCGAGCGAGTCCCCCAAGTCGCCGGTGTCACCGGTGTCGCCGATCGAGGAAGTCAAGCTGGCCGTGGAGGTGGCGTCATCGGCACTGGCAGTCGACAGGGAGGAAAACCCGGAAGACCCGAGAGACCCGGCACTGGTGCCGAGTTCCAGAACCCCCGGCAGGGAATGCGTGGACCCGCTGAAAACCCCGTGGGTCAGCACCCCAGTCGAGTGGGCAGTGGCCAGCGGCGATCCCATGGACCCGGGGGACCCGGTGGAGCCGCTGCTTGTGAGCGTTGTCAGGAGGGGGCCGCCGGTGCCATTGCGGCCACGAGCCACCGAGCTGAAGCGTGCTGACTGGCCCGGAGGACCAGCAATTGACAGGGCCCGGTCCTTGAAGAGCGAAGAGGGCAGGTGGAGCGATGAGTCGGCGCGCGTGACATCCGGATCCGACAGCGAGGGCGGGAGGGCCAAGCCGGAGGTGGCACCTCGATGGTGCTCATACAGCTGCCGAAGGCTGACAAGCTGGCGCTTTCGGGATTTCGGGTCGTCCCCGGCAAACACCAGCGATCCGACCAGCAGCCAGCTGGAGAAGTTGCTCTCGGTCGGCGGGTTGGTATCCTGGGCGCGGAGTTGCACCACGTAAATCATTTCCTGCAGGCGATCAGTTTCGAAGCGGTGCACACAGGCCTTGGTAATGGACAGCAGAGACTGCAGAGTGCGAATGGTGCGATTCATGCAGGAGGAGAACTGCGGGAGGGGGAGACAGGGAGACAGGGGAAGGGGGGGGGGGGGGCATAGGTGAAGGGGCTGAGCGTCAGTATGTGTGCAGCACTGGCGACAGGCTGACAGTGGGGATGAGAGAAGGGGAGAGAGAGAAAAAGAGAGAGCGGAAGGGGGCGGACGAAGAAGGCATGTTCGGATGAACGTGGGGATGCATGTGTGTGTGTGTGTCTGACACTGGCCACCCGGCCAGCCGGCTGGTGGTCGGCCCGTACCTCAGAGAAGAGCTCGGCCGTGCGAAGGAGAGCCGGGAAGTCGACAAGCGAATTGCGCAAGCTGTCACACTGCTCGCGGAGCTTGCTCAGAAGGGCAAAGGACTTGACATCCAGCAACTGCGGAGGGAGAGAGTCATGCAGACGCCCACTGAGCTCGAGCGACCGATTGAGAACCAGCTCAATGTCGGCCAGCAGCTGCAGGTCCACGGCAGAGAGAGGCGCATCGGCAGCCGAGTCGCCGGCCTCGGAGGACTCCAGTCGCCGGAGGAAGATCTCCTGGACCTGCGAGGCGAAGTCCATCAGGATGAAGAAGAGGTTGTCCAATTGCAAAATGGAAGACACGGCGGACGCCTCGATCCCCTGGCTCAAGACTGAGAGAGAATTGGAAGGAGGGAAGGAGGCCGGCGAACCGGGTGAAGCTGGCCCAGGGACCGGCCGGCCGAATTGCCTGGTCGGCGTGCCAAGCAGCCCACGCCCCATCTGATCGTATGACAGAGTCATGGGAAGAGTGGCCGCCCGGCGGAGGTCCCGGATGAGGGCCGTCTCGTCGGCCGACAAGATGACCTGCTGCGAGCCCGGGGCACCGGGGTTGGAGCTTGGACTGGGGCCGCTGGTTGGGGCGCAATCCGCCAGGGGCAAGTCCACCATGGCACACAGGCGCACATACTGGCGAACTTGGCGCAAAGTGGCGCAGAGGGCATGGAAGAGGGTGGTGTGCGAGTCCGGCGATGGCCAAACCCGACAGGTAAGGCGCGCCGCGAGGATCATCTGACACAGAAGCCCGCACAGTTGGCGATGGCTCTCCAGCAGGTCGGGAACAATTTCGAAGACCGGGGATTTGAGCGAATGTGTGTTGGAGGCTTCACATTGAAGAGGGTGAGTTTGGCAGAAGGGGAGAGGGAGGGAGGGGGGGGGAGGGGGGGGAATGAAAAACACGCGAGATCAAGAGGGGGATTCTGGCCGCACCGAGGAAGAGCCCGCGCACGAGGTTGAAGATGAGCAGCACATGCTTCAGGAGGCGGATGCGGTCGGCCTGTCCAGGAGCCGAGGGGATCAAACAGCCAACTGCCGAGGTGAAAGCCGCCGAGATGTCTGACAGGAGCATGCCCCATGCGGAATCCGGGCTGACCACCAAGTGCAAGCCCCCCTCCTCGATGATGGAGGCCAGGCTGGGCGGGTCCTCGAAGGATGTCGGGGGGATGGGCTGTGCCCGGAGGAGTCGCAGCTGCCAGGCCGTGTCGTTGCTCAGCTCATGATAGTAATATACCCGGCCGGTGGGCAGGTCAATGGCCTGGCCAGTGGCAGCGTCCGGGGGAGATGACTCGATGCCCTGAGGGGTGGTCGCCAGCTCGGCCGACAGGGCCGAGAAGGGCTGGCTTCCGGAAGCGCTGGCTGCGGCCGAGGATGAGTGCGACCGCTGGCGCCGGTGTCCCGTGTCGGTGGTCCAATTCTGGGAGCCAGCCATGCCGGCCCCGGTGACACCAGGACGCACGGTGCCCGGGGCCGGCGGCGGCGGCGGGAGCGACACCGATGGGGTGGAATGTGCGCTGACCGGGGCCGACGCGGTGACAGCATCCGGCTTGGGCGGCGGCGGCGGCAAGTTGGAGAAGTTCGACAGGAAGAGCCCACGCGGCCCGGAGCCACCGGCCAGGAACCCCAGGCCAGTCGGGCTGCCAGGCTGTAGCCCCGGGCTGGTGGTCATCGGGACTGGGCTACTGCCGGCACTGTTGACGGCGCTGTGGCCAACACTGGCCGCCCCGGCGCCGGTGGCCGATGCACCCAGGGACGAGGGGATGCTCGGTGGCGACTGATAGTGTGAGAAGGCCGTGGGCATGATGCCAACGCGGCCTGGCCCGGCACAGTGCGACACGGCACGCGGACGCAAGCCGGCTGCCGGAGCAGCACCGATGCTCAGACCCGCCGCCACACCGCCAGACTGGTCGGCCGCGCCGTCAGGAGCCCGACCCACAATGGTGCTGTCGCTGCCCCGGCGGGCCCCCTCGTCACGGAAGGCCGACACGGGGCCCGGTCCAACGGGAGGGGTTGGACCGGCCAGAGGCGACCCCGAGGAGGTGGAAGTGACCGAGCCGGACCGGCCCCCCTCATAGGGGTTTGGCGAGGAGGAAGGCGGCGAGAGGAGCCCAGCCGCCAGGGCGGGCGCCAGCCCGGAGACCGGCGACTCGGAAGAAGAAAGGGCAACCGCGCCATTGGCGGTGGCGGTGGCGGTGGCGGTGGCGGTGGCGGTGGCGGTGGGAGCTGGCGTGAAGAAGGGAGAGATGGCGTGGCCGGGTGGAGCAACAGCCGAGGTGCCTGGGGGCTCGGTCGAGGTGGCCTGTGCAGCGGTGGAAGCGCCGGCCGGAGTGACAGCCACCGTGGTTGGGGGAGTCGACGACTCGACCGGGGACACCGGAGTGTCGAGCTTCTCCGGGGCCGGCTCGTCGGAGATGACGCGGATGAAGTTCGAAGGAAACCACCCCTTGAGGATGGCAATATCAGCCGGGGCCGGAGCCGGGGCCGTGTGCGAGGCCCCGAGTGGCACACCCTCCCACCAGCCGGAGGAGGCCTTTCGTAGGACAAGGTAGAACTCCCCCCGGATGAGATCCAGGCCGCGGGTTTGAGGGGTCGCCGAGGAGGCCCGACGCTTCACCGGGTCCATGCTGCTGCCGGCGTAGTCGTACAGGGCCTGAACAACCAATCGGCCCTGGAGAACCTCGGCCGAGGTCTTTTTCTTGCGCGGCTCGCCGGGATGATCGCCAGTGGTCGGATTGGCGGGAGAGGCGTCGGACGAGGTGGAAGTGGCCGGTCGAGTGGGGCCGGTGACCTCCGAAGGGGCGGGGACACTTGCCTCGGCGGGGGTGGATGTGCCCAAGGTGGCAGGGGGGGCCTCCGAGGCGGCCACCACCGGATCGGTGCTGGTCGGAGCACCTGAGGCCGTAGACGCGATGGAATCGAAGGATTCGATGGACTCAGCCGACAGGAGTTCCGCGAGAACATCATCCAGGCTGCGAGAGGCAGCAACCGAGGGCGTCGGCTTCGGGGAGGGGGGCTCAGGGGCGGCAGAGTCGCCGAACACAGGATCCGAGGGGCTGAATTCGATGTCCGACATCGAGCCGAAATCCATGGCAGAAGCCGTGGTGATGGAGGGAGCGGAGGTGGCGGCCGAGCCGAACAGGGAAGTGGCCGGCGAGGAGTTGCCGGATTGGCTGCCGGAGATCAGCCCATCGACCAGCATGGCCGCGAACTGGGGGTCCACCGGGGGAATGGGGTCCGGCCCGGTGCCGACGCCATATGAGGCCAGGAGCTCGTCGATGTCAATCTCGGCCACCGAAGGGGAGCATGGTGAGAGGGTGGCAACATAGGGCGTCGACACGGGAGCCAGAATGGGCACCGGGGCCGGGGCCGGGGCCGGGGCCGGGGCCGGAGCCACCGCGGGAAGGGCGGCTGTGGCGACGGCAGGCGGCTCGGGCTCGGGCTTGGGCTCGGATTCGGTCGGAAGGTCCAGGGAGCTGAGCGTGGCAAAGGCGGCGCTGACCATCAAGAGGGACTCATCAAACTCGCTGAGGTTGAAGTCCTCACCCGCGGCAGCTGGCGCCGATGAGGCCAGACCATTGGGCTTGGCCATGGTGCTGTCAGCGGCGATTGAGGCCGGGTGCCCGGAGAGAGACGGGGCGGCGGGGGCAACGGCGGCGGCCGACTCGGCAGAAGAATCGGCACATGAAGGGCTGCCGAACGTGGAG
>NW_009242974.1:2390283-2392012 GCF_000388065.1 Fonticula alba
GGGGGGGGGGGGACCAGAGGGCAACGCACCTACTTGGGAGTCGGCCTCACAGGAGAAGCAAGTAGGAGGTGGAGGGCGGAGCGGGGATGCGCGCTCGGCCAGCACCGGGACCCTTGGGGGCTTTCTCTCGCGTGAGAGGGGATGCTTGGGCGGGAAAAAGGGGCAAGGAAAGGAGAGGAGAGGAGAGAGGGGGGGGAGTGGAACAAAGGGAGGGGTGGACAGCACACGGAGAGCAAGAGACGTCCAGACCGTGCGTCAGGAGGGAGAAGACGACCCCAGCGCGCGACGCCCGGAACGGGGAGATCGAACGCCCGGGGAAGGGGAGGGGGAGGAGAGAGGAGGGAAAGAAGAGGAGGCAGGAAAAATGGGGGGGCGCGCAGTACACAGTGCCACTGTGAGTGAGGCGGTATCGGGGGGGGGGGGGGAAGGGGGAGGGCAAAAAGAGAGAGGAGGAGGGGAGGGGGAGAGGAAGGGGGGAGGAGGGAGAGAGGGAAAGAGAGAAGAGGAGGAAAAAAGAGGAAGAAGAAGAAGAAAGAGAAGAGAAAAAGAGAAAAAAGACGAAGAAAAGAGATGAAGAAACAAGGGTATAAATGGGGGGGGGGGGAACGGAGAAAAGGCCCAGAGGAGAGAAAGGGGAGGGTGCAGCAGCCGGACATCCCCGAATCAGCACCACCCCCCGGCAAAAGGCGCTCTGGTTGCGGGGGCAGGGGGGGGGGGGGGGGAGCGGCTGCGACAGCATGTGCCAGGGACCCTTGGACTAATCAAGCACGGAAGATAGGGAATAGAGGAAGAAAAAAAACAAGGGACAAAGGAAACAATAAAAAAAGAAAAAAGAGAGAAAGAGAGAAAAAAATAGAGAAACAGCTAAAACAGGAACAAGAGAAAGAGTAACTCAACAGGACCTGCGGATTGGGTGCACCCATCTCGGCTGCCTACCCGGCGCCAAGCGCTCTGCCGACGCATGTTTAGGTGGGAGGCCGGTCGGACCGGCACCGAGACGCTCATCCCTGGCCACCTGCTCACACACACACACACACACACACACACGCATGGGCCTCTTACACACAGGCCCAAGTGGGCAGACATGCGCACGGACAGGCGGCCTGAGCATGCGGGGAGACCGGCGCCGGCGGATGCCCGAGTGGGGCCGGGCACGCGAAGAAACCCTCCTGCGGTGTCTCGCCATTCAGCCTGGGAGTCGGAGGGGGGCCGCTGGCATGTGCGCTGCCGTGGGGCGGCGAGCACGCGGAGAAGCACCGCGAGCAACCCTCACACACATGTTCCCGGCGTCCTCGCGCGGGGAGGGGGGGGGGGGGCGGGGGGGCGGTGGACCCCGCATTTTTCGACACCAGGACGGCACGGAATACTGCGTGAGGAGGGACCTCCGCGAAAGACCGCGGGGGGGGAGGCGGGGGGGCGGGGAGCGCGGAGGGAGACGGGGCCCGGGGGCGGCACTGGCTGCCTGGCTGCCTGGCTGCTTGGCTGATCACATCCTCCCATGAGCATGTAACCCCTTCCTTCCCCGCGCCTCCGCGGCGCCGGGGCGTCGGCCGACGCCAGCATGTTTGGACACTCGCAAGGGGCCCCCTGAGTCCAATAAGCCAGCCGGCGGGTGCGGGTGGGGCCAGGCACCGGAGGGTGGGCCAACAGCAGGTAGAGACGCATGCCTTCCCCAGGACCGGGCGCGCATACAATCCCCCTGCCCTGCCCTGCCCCCCGTCCCCCCCCC
>NW_009242974.1:2392191-2393946 GCF_000388065.1 Fonticula alba
GCACAACGCCCCAGACACAGACACCCCTCGGTGGCCGGGGCCCCGGGAGGGGGGGGGGGGAAAGCGGGGCGCGGTAGGATCCGATCACTTCGCCCCTCGGCTCCCCCCGGCCCGAGCCGCGTCCCCTTGGCCTGCCGCTCCAGGGGGCATGGCGGGTGGGGCTAAAGTAGGTGGGTACACGCCTGAGCTCCAGCCGCCAAGCAACAGCTCCCGGCTGGATGAGGGTCTCTCTCCGTCCCGCCCCCCTCCCCCCTCCCCCCCCCCCCTGGAGCGACGCTTTGTGGTGGTGAAAAAGGCCAAAGGCCACGAAGACCAGGCACAGTCGGCTTTGGAATATTCCCTTCTCCCGCGCGCCGGTGGCGCCCGGCCACATCAGGCGACCGGCAGCAGCAGGGGGTAGGCCTGTGTGCCGCCCGGTGCCGCCAATTCGCTCATCGAGAAACGCAGGAGCCCCGGCCAGACGAGGCCGCTCTCCTCACCCGGGCCCTGAAATCACATCCCAGGCACCGCAGCCCATACCTAACCGGGCTCCCTCACGAGGAGTGCGTGAGTGAGAGGGCGACCGAGACGGAGACCGAGACGGAGAAGGATCCCCCCGCCCCCCGGGCAGATGGGGGAGAGCGAGGCAGGCTGCAGCCGCCCTCGACGATGGGCATCTGCCCCGGGTCCTGCGGCGGGGGGGAGGGGGTTGGAGTGGGTTGTGACCAGGGATTAACTCTGTCGGCTCCCAAGACCAGGGGGATGGAGGCCCTTCCATGAGCGGAGCTGGCGCGCGCACCTGCCGCGCCTCGGTGCACAAACGCGGTCATTGTCTCAAGGCGTGCCGCGGCGGTGGCTGCCTAGTCTCGGGGACGGGCTGCTTCCCCGCGCGGTACCCCTCTCCCCCTCGCCCCGGCCTGCCACACCCGCCCCGCCGACGCCGACGCCGACGCCGACGCCGAGGAGCAGCGGGGCCTGCGTGTGGCGCGGGCTGCGATGGGAGGTGATGATGAGCGTCGGGCTGGGGGGGATCCCGCCGAAGACAAGCCGGCGGGGAGCCGTTGCGCGAGACACGAGGGGCGGCGTGCGGCATGGGCACACCATCCGGGGCCCAGCGGCCGGCCGGGGACAAGAACTCCCAATCGACTTGTGGCACCCCCAGAAGAGACACACCGGGGGGCCAGGCCGCCACCCATCCCCCTCGACCGCCCCGCGGGTGCAAGTCGGATATGCCGGTATGCGTCTGGGCCCATCAAATGGAGGAGCATAGCCTGACACACACACACACACACACACAGATCGGAGCACCGCCCCCCGGGGGCCGCACACGCACACCCTTCCCCGGGGGAGGGCGAGGGGGCAAAGCAGGCCCCAGGCCGCGCCTTCCCCTCCTGAACACGGTGCATCCCACCGCGGAGCACGCTCGGGCGCTTGATTGCCGTACATTCCTGGCCTCTCTCTCCTGGCCGCGGTCGAGGGCACGGCGGGGACTCCCTGGCGCGCGTGGGCGTCCGCCTTTGGTCGCCGGCCCGACACCCCCCCCTGGCAATCGACACATGAAGCCCGCGCCTCGGCATTCGGCACCATCCCGCCCGGGGAGACCTTGCCTGGGTGTCCCTCCGAGTGCTTCCCCACTCTCGACACCCCAAGCCGAGGGGCATCGGGCCCCGACGGCAAGGGCCGTGAACAGAGGGGCCAGGGGCCCGGGAGACCCCATAATCCCTCGGGCCGGCCGGGCAAACGTGTGGCCTCCGGGTGTGTGGCCCCCCCCCCCCC
>NW_009242974.1:2394816-2399597 GCF_000388065.1 Fonticula alba
CCCCACGCCGGCCCCTCGCCTCTGGCCCGCGTGTGTCTATAGTCGGTTCCGAGGTGTTGCCGGCACCCCCAAATGGCAGGGGTCCCCCGGCCCGCATGTGTCGCCCGCCCGTTCGCTGGTCGGGGGCCCGCGTCTTTTTGCTGCTGCCCCCCCCCCCCCCGCCTCCCCACTGGTGATCGGGTCTCCCCACCCGGGATGGACAGAAGATGGGCCCCCAGGAAAAAAACAACAACGACCCAACTCCTGACGCATGGTTCAGGTCCGTGGCCCGTCTGGCTCTCCGACACTTTATTTCCATTTCCCCCCGTGGCCCGCGTCTGTTAACGGGGGGGGGGGGGGGGGGGGGCGAGAGACATTCGATGCCTTTGGCAGATGCTGGACGACCACATGCGTCCATTAGTTAGCTGCCAGGGCTGCCCCAACGCTGGACCCATCCTTCGCGTGCTGGAGCGAGAAGCGCCCGCCGACGCGCGGTCCGAACAGATCCGTCAGAGCTGGCACACGAGGATTCGGCGTGGACACAGGAGGGGGGGGGGACAGCGGAGAATGTGCCAGGTGGCAAGGTGAGAAGGATGGCAGCATGTGTAGAGGGTGTGGGCAGGAGGGGGGGGGGGAGACGCGGGCCGGCAGCAGACCAGGGGCAGACAGGCAGGAAGGCAGACGGAGAGGAGGAGAGAAAGACAAGAGAGGGGAGAAAAGTGCCCAAGGCGAACGAACCCCGATGCATGCGCCCAGGGAAGTGCGGATAGAACTCGAAAACCGATCCGTCGATGCCGAACAGCAGGCGCTCAGCCGCCGGAACCTCAACTGCGGCATCGCCCGGCGGGCCCGCGTCGCACAGGCCAAATGCCACCTCCTCCGGGGGCTGGCCCTGGCCACCGGGGCCGGCTGCGATCTCCGTCTCAGTGGGCGAGGTGCCAAGGAGCATCTCCGGATCGAGCGGCTGGCCTGCCACCTTCAGGGCGCCCAGCTCGGCCACTGTCAGGGGCGCGAGAAGCCGGCTGGTCTCCGACCGGGCCAACGACACGACACGGGCCAATGGCTCCGAGCCAAGGAGGCCCGTCTGCAAGCCGATAGCCGCGATCCCGGCTGCCGCTAGGCGAGCAGCGCGGGCTGACACATACGATGCGGTCATGCCGAGGACCTAGTGTGTGTGTGTGTGTGTGTGTGTGTGTGTGCGCGTGTGTGTGTGTGTGTGTGTGTGCGCGTGTGTGTGGCCGTCCAGATGGCCCGACACGAGATGGAGCACGATCCTGTTGTCAGCATCCGATTGAGGAAGGCAAACGGCCCCCCCCCCCCCCCCCCCCCACAGGCAGCAGCCGGCTCCCAGGCGCGGAGCTGGGCAGAGGGGGCTCCACAGCAAGGGACTAGGCGCGCGCGTGGGTGTCCCGGCCCGCCGCCGCCGCCGCCGCCGCCCCCCTGGGCTGTCCGGTTTTAGTGCGCCAGCGCGATCACCCCCCCCCCCCCCCCCCCCCGGGGAGGATGGTGGCAAAGGTACATACCAGCAGCTCGACCAGATAGTCATCCAGGGGATTTTCAGGAGACGACGGCAAACGGACACCGAGCAGGGCGGCCAGCTCGGTCAGGAGGTCCCGAGCAGCAGGCTCCAGCGTCTTCCGGGACACCTTATCATCCCCACGCAGGGCCATTGCCAATCGCAAGAAGAGCTCTTCACAACGGGCCAACGTCTCGCCAGACCACCGGCCAGCCGCATCCAAGAACGCCTGAACATCGTCCGATGTCGGCAAGTCGCGCGTGAGCTGGCCAAAGAGCACTCGCGGGTGAGAGGTGCCGGGCACGCCGCGCGCCGCAAGGTGCCGAAGAGTCAGCAGGGCCAACTCGCCGAGATACAACCCGGCGATGCACTTCTCAAAGCGCTGCCGGCCCGGGTGCACAGATCCCATGTCTAGCAGGTCGTCATACGGCGTGAAGGGCAGGGCCATTGGCGTGCTTGGCGGCTCATCCGGGACATCGGCGTCTGGCTCAGTGGCTGGTTGGCGGAAGGAGAGCAGCCGCTCGGCGAGACCGGCCCGGCGGTTTGCCTCCTCCGGGGCCAGCGGCATGGATCCGAATGTGCCCCATTCGATATTGAGGACCATCGAGTCCGCACGAGTCACGGCGGTCGTTGGAAGATCGACCTTGTCGTGGAGTTTACCGACCAACTCCACGCGCTCCATGTAGGCCGCATTGGCGCCGGTCCCGAGGATTACCCCGCTCACCAGGTTCCCCTGATCCGGTCCCACCGAATAGGCGAACGAAATCAACGTGCCAACTGTATCGTTGATGATGGCCGTCACGCGGTAGGGAACATCCTTCGGAAGATCAGGATGGTAGCGTGTGCAGGGGAGGGGAGAGCACCCAGACACATGGAGTGGCGAAGCACGAGTGAGTAGGTGATGGGCACATTCGAGGAGAGGGTGGCATGAGGGGCGAGAGGGAGATAGGGGGGGGGAGGGGGGAGGGGGGGAGAGAAGTGGATGCGGATGGGAGAGAGGCCGGGTGAGGTGAACGGGGAAAAATGCCCACCGGAGGATATTAGCTCGGGTCCGCACGTACCAGAGCCTCCAGCGCCGTATTCAGCAAGGCGCCCACATCCTCGCCGATGACGCCCTGCGTGGAGAAGCCCTTGGTCCAATTGGTCAACCGCGCGGAGGAAAGGCCATCCTGCTGGGTGGGGAAGGAGAAGGTGAAGGCCAGTGGTGCGGGGCCCTGTCCCGGCTCGGGAAGATACTCCGGATGGAGCTTCAAAAACCCAGCGATGCTGGCGGCAATGAAGCCGAACAGCTGGACATGGCTGTCAGTGAAAGGTCGAGCAAAGGGCGCGGAATGTATCGCAGGGGGACCCCGGGCGGAAATGAAGGACCCCACACCACCAATGCCCTGTCACTGCCGAGGAGGACAAGCAAGCGCGTACATCCTGGGCGTTACCATCCTTGGCGTAACCGGGGATGGTGTACCGCTCGGAAACGGTCTCGGCGCGGCCTTCGCCCAAAAGGTGGGTCTGCCGATGGCAGCATGCGCAAGGGCGCAAGGCCGGAGCAGGTTAGCGAGTCGAATGCACAAGGACAGGACAAGAGTCGGGGGCAGACGTACCCCCACCACGCGGAAATTCGTCCCACCCAGGTCCAGCGCCAGGCAGTGGCCCCGCTCGGACCCATCAGGCAAGCGCGTCACATGCGAGGGAAGCATCTTCAAGAAGCCCGGATGGTCCGGGGTCACCCCATCCTCCGGACGAAGGGTCCCCGGGGCGGGCAGGCCGCGCTGAAGATCCGCCAGAAAGCGCAGCCTACCGACAGCGTGTGGCACAAGCGGTGAGTGGGGGCCCTCGGTCAACCGAGGCACGCGGTGGGGGTGGGAGAAGGAGCAGGAGCAAGAGGCAGGGCGAGGGGGAAATAGCTTCCCATGCATGCTGAGAGGGGGCTGGTTTCGCACACAACAGTCGCTAGATCCGAGGCTGAAAGGCCGAACACCGATGCCAGATAGGCATTGGTGGCCAGAAGGAACTCGCTGTCCTCCGCTCGAAGGGCGAGGCCCCGAATGAGGCTGGAGAAGGACTCCGGCAAAGGGGCGACAGACATGGGGCCGGCCGGGGCTACAGGTCGGGAGGCGCCGGTGGTGGAGGGGAAGGGGGGCGGAGTGGCAAAGGGGGGGGGGGGAGAGAGCGAGGGTGACCAGCCCCGGCCCTGTTCTGCCCCGAGCTCGCGAGCTGAAAAGGGCTCAGCGGGCAGGAGCAGGAAGATCGCATACTCCCCTAGCCAGATTGCCCTGATCTAGCTCACGGCCCGTAGGGGTGTGCCCTCCGTCAGGAGAGGGCGACTGGCCCTCACCCTTGTCGACACCCGGGCAGGGGGGGGGGGGGGGAAAAAAAGTTGGAGCCAGCAGCCAACACGTCAGTGCCGCAAAAAATAACAATAAAAATGAACGCTTCCCCGTTGAAACCCGGAGGCATCTTGACCATCCTCTTCAGCCGAGTTTTTTTCATGGGTCATCCGCCCGTGCTGTCTGTCTGACGGGCTGAGAGGCGCCCATCTCCCCCGCCCGTGGGAGTCACCAAGCTCAAAAATACTCCAGCCCGAAGATAATGTATTTCTCGGCAGCGAGATGACGCATGACCCGATATCGGTCACATGGACGTCACACCACTGAAGAATGCCAAAAGCAGGGCGACCCCCCTCGCCCGGCCTGGTATGCCTCGAGTTTCTCTTGGAGGAGGCCTGGGCAGAGGCGGGCTGGGGGCGGGGGGGGGGGGGGGGGGGGGACGGCACACGCGCGCTCGCGACGCCGTGGACTGGCCCCGGGGCCAGGCAATATGCCCGTCTCGAGAGTGTCCTGTCCTCTCGCTTCCCAGCGTGGAGGGTGTCCCTCCCCGGGGGGCCTGGCCGCTTGAGGGCGTTCTGCAGGCTGTGGCAGCGCCAAGAGATCCCTCCCCGAGGTCGACCCCTTTCCCTGGATGGTCAGCCTCCCCTCCTTCCCCTTCTACCACCATCCCTCCTCCTTTTGCCTGCTGCCCGCCCTCCGCCGCTTCTCTTCCAACGCAACAATGCCGCCCCTCTCGCTTGTCGGGACTGTCATCCGCTCGGCCATGCAGAAGACCGTCACCGTGGAGGTTCCCCGCTACTACAACCACCATCTTTACCGCAAGGTGCGCGACATCTTCCTTCCTCCTGTCTGTGGTGACTCGCTCTCCTTGCTTGCCAGCCGTCCGCATGTCTGCGCTGCGCTGCGCCGCGCTGCCTCTTGTCTGCCTCCTTGTGCTCTTGCTTCCCCCATTCCCCCCCCCC
>NW_009242974.1:2399955-2404620 GCF_000388065.1 Fonticula alba
CCCCGCCCCGCCCCGCCCCGCCCAAACAGGCTATCCTCTCCAAGAAGAAGTACCTTGTGCACGATGAGAATGGCTCTTGCGAGGTGGGTGACCGCGTTCGGATTGAGAACTGCCGCCCGATTAGCAAGCGCAAGAGTGCGTTCCTCGAAATGCGACAGAGCATGTGCCTCCCTGCATGCCCTCTTCTCGTACCTTTGCCTAACTTCTCCCCCTTTCTTCCCCTCCGTGCCTGCCCTTCTGCGCATGGTCAGCCTTCCGTGTGACCGACATCATCGAGAAGGTCCCGAAGTATGTTTGCCCAGAGACTGGCCAGGTCTTCACCCCGTTCAACATCCACCATTCTCAGCACGATTGAGAAACTCCTTTCTCCCTTCCTCTGCCATGTGTTCCTTCGGGTTCCTGGAGAGCATCTCTCTGTGTCCCCCTTTTCCAGCATGTTGTCGCGACCTGCCTTCCTCCCCCCCCCCCCACCCCGCAAGTTGGCCCCGACTCGCGTGCCCCTTTCCCATCGCTCTCCTTTCTTCAGTTTCCTTCCCCCTCCTATAGAGTCCCCCAGACACACCCGCCCGCACATACTTTGCCTTGTCAGCTTGCGGCATCGCTCTCTCTCTCTCTCTCTCTCCCTTTCTCCTCCTCATTGGCGGTGTTTCCACCTGCCCTCCCTCCCATATCCCCTCTCCCGGGAATGGGCGAGGGTGCCTTGTTGCCGCTTCCTCCCTCTTCATTCCCCCGCTTGCCCGCCCGCCGCGGGGACCCTGTCCTTGTCCCCCCGGATCACGCACCGTCATGCGCCTTTCCTCTGATCGGTCGCTTGGCCGGTTCTCCTCTCCTCCCCCCCCCCCTCCCCCGGGCAAATACACCTCCGAAATCCGCCAAGGCATCCATGCACACCCACACCCATGCCCACGACCAGCATGCCCTCCTTTCCCACCGGCCCATGCCCCGGCCTTCGAGACCAGCGGGGGGGGGGGGGATCGCAGACACGGGCCAACGCCGCGGTACAGGGGCGAGCCGAAACAGAGTAGGCCCTCAAGCGGCGGGTGCCGAGAGATCGTTTGGCCCCAACGGACATACCACGTGACGCCCTGCGCCTTCTTGCCGCCCGTTCCCGCCCGGAACAGTCTTTCCCCGCGCACCCCCTGTGTCTATTTGCCAGAGGGTGGGCTGTTGAAGCGTGCGCGCGCGCGCGCGCGCGCGGGCGGCCGACGCTGGCGCAAGGGCCTCCTCCCCCTGCCGGTTATATTCTTGGTCAACTTTCCAGCGGGACCGCGGGCGGAGGCGACGCAGCCACCGGCGGAGGCGGGAGAGAAAGGCATCGCTGCGGGGAGGAAGTATTCCGGGCAGGGTGCTCATTACTTGGCATTGGTGCTTCAGGACCCGAGTGCGCGCGTGTTCGGCATGTGCGCCGGTTGCCGGTGGATGTGGCGGCTGCACCACGATACCCAGGCGCCGGGCGCCGGGAGGGCGGAGGTCTTGCCCGTGGGGTGGTGGTGCCCGTTGGTCGCGCACACGGGGGGGTGATGCTGCTCCGGTGGCCCCATGCTTGGTCGTCCGCCCTCCGAGGTCACGGTTCCCCTTGCCGCCGGTCCCACCCCCCCCCCCCTCCCGTGTCCCCTCCCCCGGTTACACTTTTCGGCCATCAACTTGTGGGCGCCAGCCGGCCGGTTCACCATCCCGGTTCCTGTTCCCCCCCTCCTCGCTTGTATGCTCTCGCCCTTGTCCATCTACCTCTCTGTCTAGTTCTCTTTCTCTCTCTCCCTCCCTCCCCCCCCCCGGCTCCGCTCTTGCTCTCCTCCCTTCTTGTCACCTCGGCGCGCTGGCACCGCCGCACTCCTGCGCCGCCTCTTCACCTCTGCGCCTGGCTGTGCATTTGTCCTCCTTGCGCCTCCTCCGTCCCTCTGCCCTTCCCCGCCCCGGCCCAGTGCTCCGCGCCGACTGACACCTACGCCCCATTTCTACTCCCCTCAGGAGACACACACACAGACCACTCCCCCCTCCCCCTCCCCAACGCCATGAAGCTCGTCCGGTATGATCCCCCCCCCCCCTGTGATGTGCCCCTTGTGGCCTCATCTGTTTCGCCCCTCCCTCCCCCCTGACGCCATTCTTGGCGACACTAACCCCGCCGCGTGCCTCCTGTGAATGCAGTTTCCTCCAGAAGCTCGTTTCCGAGACTGTCACCCTGGAACTGAAGACCGGCACCACCCTGACCGGCACCATCTCCGGTGTGGACCCCCTGATGAACACCTACCTGAAGTCCGTGCGCCTGGTGGCCAAGAACCAGGAGCCGCGCCACCTGGACCAGCTGACCGTCCGTGGCAGCACCATTCGCTACTACATCCTGCCGGACTCCCTGCCCCTGGACACCCTGCTCATCGATGACACCCCTCGGGCCAAGGTTGTGCGCAAGAAGAAGACCACCTCCCTGCGCGGTGGGATCGGCGGCCGCGGTCGTGGTGGCTTCCGTGGTGGCCGTGGTGGCTTCCGTGGTGGCCGTGGTGGCTTCCGCGGGGGTCGCGGTGGCGGTGGTTTCGGCGGTCGCGGTGGCCGCAACTAAGCTGCCTATGCTTTCGCCCCTTTTCTCCCCCCCTCCCCGCTGTGGGATGTGTGGCCTTGACTGCACTTCCACTGCTCCTCCTCCCTCCGGTCCTTGCGTTTTCCTCCCTGCCCCTTCTTTCTTCTCTCCCCGTCTCCCTGCCCCCCCCCCCCCCCCCCCCCCCCCCCGCGCCCCCCCGCGCACCCCCCCCCCCCGGGGGGGGTTCTTTGTGTGTGGCGGTTGCCCTCCCCCCCCCCCCCCCCCCCCCCCCCCCGGGGGGCCCCGGGGGGGTTGTGGGGGGGGGGGGGGGGGGGGGAAAAAAAATTTTTTCCCCCCCCGGGGGGGGGGGGGGGGGGGGGGGGCACGGTACCCTGGGCAACCCTAATGGAGAGATACCGTGATCACTCTGGACCGTCTCACCCCGGGTCTTATTGATCCAGGGCGATTCTCCCCTGCCTGCTGCGCTTTCTTTTCCAGTTGTTGCTGCCCCCTTCTCGCCGGACCGAGCACAACGCGATCGCGGCCGCGGAGAATGCCAGAGTCCTATGATGACTGGGGGCGGGGGACCACCGGCCGCCAAGACTCATCTCCTTCGGGGGCCGCACGGCGCGCGTCCTACGGGATTTTGATTTTATTTGACATGGCCCCGGCCGGGGGGAGCAGGAAAAGAGAACTCCTCCCCCGGCGATCAGGCCTCCTTTGCCACGCGGGAGGCGGCGCTGGCCTTGCGCCCGGCTTCGCCAGTACAATACGCCTGGCGCAGGGTCTGATGGCAGCAAGCAAAGCCCCACGTCCCATCGACCCAGTAACTTCCCCAGACGGAGGTGTGATTCCCGGGGAAGACTACATGCGCAAGGACACACACACACATGCGCGTCCACACGTACACAGCAGATACCCACAAGTATGTCAGTGATCGAACGGAAGATCGCACGGGGAAAAATATGCATATGCCCCTCCTTCCTCGCCTTCTCCCATGTGCAGGAAGAAGCCACTTGGCTGGGCCCTGGCCGGTGCCGCGCCAGCGCCATTACGTACCATCCTCCTCGTACTTGGAGCGCGCCGCCGCCGAGAGTTCCAATGTCGCCTGCGCATCGCCCTTGAGCACGTTGCCAGACGCATCATACTCGGCATAGTTCTCCGACTGAGCCAGGAGCAACTCGCGCGGGGGAGCCTTGAGGTGCTCATGACCACCGTACGTGTCGAGAATGTCTTTGTGTGTAGAGGCGAAGGAAGGCATGTCACGGTGTCAGCGGTTGGCGGGGAAGAACCAATACAGCGGGAGGCAGACCTGCCAGCGGGGGGAGGGGGAGGCGGAGAAAGAGGAGGCCCTCCTCGCCGCTGCCCCCGCGACCAGGAGGTGCAAAAAGCGGGACGGGAGATCGAGAAAGAGGGAGAAAGGGCGGCAGTACGCACTCTTCTGGTAGTCGTCCTTGACCTGCTTCTCACGTTGCATGAACTCGCGACGCATCATCTCCGCGGCCGTGGGATCGGCCTGCGGAATGATATTCGCCGCACCGCGCTGGGCGGCCTCCCATGCGAACATCTGCATGTCGGTGAAGGCCTTGGCATCGCCTGAGTGCCGGACAAAATTGTCACCCTTGTACGCGGCCTTCGGCGGTGGAGACGGATTAGCATTGGGCCGCAATGGGCGGAGAAGGAAAAGGGAAGAGGCAAAAGGAGCCCAGCAAAGCGCACATCCGGATTGTGCGGTGTCGGGTCGGCACGCATCGACCGCGTCTTCGGGTCGTAGTACGCCGAGTTGACATCCAAGTTCAGGAGGTACTTGGCCGTGTCTTCACGGATTCGCAAGTTTCGGACGGTCATACGACCCTTCGTGTCATCAAGCTTCTGCCCGGCCATGTCCGCCGTGTCAGCATACTTGAAGTCGTCATCCGAGTCGCTGTCCGAATCGGCACTGAGATGGGGGACGACCAATTGGGTTAGTTTGTGGCCTTCCTCCCGCCCCATCCGTCGATTCCCATGGGGCGGCCGCCCCGCGGCGCGGGGAAGCGTGCCCCGTTCACCGGTTAATTGTCACGTACTTTTGCCCGGCCTTGCGCTCGTACTCTTCCTCGCGGCGCTTCTTACGAAGGAGTTCCATTTCCTCGTAGTCTGCCGCGCCAGCCGGG
>NW_009242974.1:2404630-2406094 GCF_000388065.1 Fonticula alba
CCCCCCCGCCCCTTCTTTCCTCTCTCCCCCTCCCCCCCCCCCCCCCCCCCCCCCCCGCCTCCCCTCCATTTCCTCTCCCTCCTGCCCACGCTTGGCACTCCGCCTGGTGGAGTGCAGGGCCCTCGTCTGTTCTTCCCCCTTCCCTCTTTTGAGCAGCCTCCCCTCATAAGGCAGTTGCTTTTCACATCTTCCCTTCCCATGCGCGCGCGCGCTTGCGCGAGAAAGGCACCTCCCTCCACCCGGCGCGGGAGGCCGTCGTTGTCCGCGAGAGAATACACATATACATGTCATGCTTGCCCCCCCCTTCCCGTTGTCGCCCCCCTTCCGCCCCTCGAGAGCACGGGGTACGCCTCAAGGGCCGAGCTGGGGTGGCGGATTCCCCGGGGCTCCTTGTGTGTCGTGTCTCGGGGCTCGTTAGCGCCTTTTTGATGGATCTTTCTTGTGTATTTCTCTTCGGGGGATATGTGCATGCCCATGCGCGCACACACACACACACACAACGCCGAGAGAAGATGGCAGCTGTCCTTCTTACTCGTGTGAGTCGCCAGTGGCCACCGGAGAGGAGGTAGCCGTCCCGCCGTAGGCCGGCTCGGCAGACTGGAGAAGCGGCGCCCGGTCGGAAGTCTCCTCGAACGACATGGTCGGGGAGACAATGTACTCAGAGGTCTCGGCAGGAGCCACGCCATCGATGACGTCCGAGTGGTTGCTCGAGGTGAAGGTACGCTTGGTCTCCTGCATGAAGTCCGTCGGCCAGAGGATGTCCCGAAGGGCCTGCTTGGAGGTGAGCCGAGCGCCGTGCTCCACCAGGAACTCGCGCGCAGGGAAGAAGCGCATCTGAATGGCCGCCATGATGGAGTACTCGATGGCCAGGAGGAAGTTCTGGATGGTGCTCGGGGTGACGTCCTCGGGGTTGGCACCGGCTGAGCGGGGGCGCAGGGAGGGCCAACAAGGAGCGAGACAAGGGCCGAGGGGGCGTCCCCCCCAAGGGCAGGGCGTGAGTCGGGGGCACCTTCAACAAACAGCATCACACACACACACAAGGCACATGATGGAAGCTCTTAGGGAGGCAGCAAAAGGGAAACCGGGCCAGGAGAAGACACGCACCCAGGAAGAAGATCAGCGAAATGACGATGCTCTGGAGGAAGGTGGCAAAAATGGTCACCTTGACACACCAGAACTTAGCGCCAATCCGGGCGTCGGTGCCCAGGAGCTTGATCTCATCCTCAAGGTAGTTGAGCAGCTTGTGCATGGACAGCATGGAGACGATGACGATGATCACCTGTGCGATATTCAGGTAGAGATACGCGTTGGAGGGGGACCAGTCATAGGGCTCCAGGATGGAGAAGATGTCCAGCACCAGGGTCAGCAGGCCGATAACCGGCATGGCCACGGCAAATTGCAGCACACCGCGCTTGACCTTCATGAAGGACTACGAGAAGGCCCAGCAGGACGCACAGGCATGCG
>NW_009242974.1:2406354-2407944 GCF_000388065.1 Fonticula alba
GGGGGGGCACATACACGGCGAGGGTCGGCCGCCAGATTGATCGGCTTGCGCTCAATACAGAGGATCTTACGCTGGGGGATGGGCTCCTTCTTGGAGAAGAAGTCCAGGATCTGGTCCTGAAGGGGCGAAGAGGAGGGAGCAAATGGGGGGGGAGGACAGAGGGGGAGTCAGGTTAGCATGTGTGTGTGTGTGGGGGGGGGGGCATGATAGCACGATACTCGGAGAGGAAGCAGCTCCCGGGCCCGGGCGACGCGTACCACACCACCGAGGTACTCCTCGGTCAGAAGGAAGAAGGTAGCCACGACGAACGCCTGGTAGCAGTCACGGAAGATGAAGATGTACCGCCCGGCGTTGTAGAACAGCAGGGACACCCAGGCCACCGTGGCGAAGATGGGAATCATGATCAGGATGCGCGAGATAAGGCGCTGGAAGCGCGGCTGCTGGTACTGCTTGATGTGCGTCCGGATGCTCCAGAAGGAGATACCCAGCGAAAGCAGGAAGAAGGGGAAGGCCACCCAGACGAGGATGGTATGGGCCGACATGGTTGTGGGGCGAGGGGAGGGGGGGGGTGGGCAGGAGGAGGGGAGGCCTAAGAGCGCCCGAGCATGGAGAGCGGGAAGCAGGAGGGAGGAGGGGAGGCAGAGGTGAACGGGGGAGGGGAGGGGGGGGGGGCACAGCTCGGGGGTGACAATCTGTCCGGCAGCCTGAGCGGTCGGGGGGGATCTCCGGGTGCCCTTTTGTCACTTGGGGGGTTATGGTGTGGATCTCGTTCTCGCTCCTGGCCCTGGGGGGAGGGGGGGGGGGGGATGCCTGTGCCCACGGCCCTCGGGGCCCCTGCTGCACTGTTGCGCTTGGTCCCTTCGGTGAACGGGGCTTCTTTGTGTTGTGACCTGGCTTTCCGGGGCGCCCCCGCGCGAGGGCACCCCCCTCCTCCTCATAGGGCCCCGGCGTTCGGTGGGGATGTATTGGCCCCCAGCGCGCCAGCCCCCGAGAAATGTGCTTGCTCTCCGCGCGGCGGGCGGATCGAGTCGGCCCCATCTCCCTTGTCCGGCCCCTCCGCCCGGCCCCGTGCAGGTGGCCCACCTGCTTCCCTGGGCGGGCCCGCGGGGCCTGTATGCACCCCTCCCCCCCCCCCCCACTCAGACGCTGTTCGTCGGCCGGGCTCCTCTTTGTCGGCTCGAGGGCCAGGCGGCCCCCCGGAGCGCTGGTGGGCGCAGGCGGGTCGGGCTCTAATCCCCAAGAAACAACACACACGCACCCAGCGGAGCCACACATTTGCGGCGGTACGCACATGGCCGTGCCGTCTAGGTGTGTCCCTCTGTTGTTTCCGCCCCCTAGGCCAGGCTCCACGAGAGTGGGGCGTCGCAGTTTTTGAATCCTGGCCCCCTACAGGGCACAGCGTGAAAATGCCCGGCTCACGGCCCCTACCAGCCTGGAATCCACAGCCCGTCGCGCTGTGTAACATCGCCCTACACTGATCCAACGCCCCCCTCGCCCCCCCTCGCGCCTCGTCGGCTAGCGCCACCCTCCGGAGGGAGTCTGCTTACAGTGCCGTGTGCATCCTAGCGCTCTCCCCCCCCCCCCCCCCCC
>NW_009242974.1:2410639-2411810 GCF_000388065.1 Fonticula alba
GGGGGGGGATGATCGGGATTGCCATGTCAATGGTCGCGCAAATGGTACACGGTCGCCTCCACCATTCTCTTTCTCTCGGCCCTCGACCTTGGGGGATGGGGAGCGAGAGGGGGAGCCGCGCCTGCGATGTTCAGGCGTAGACAGGAAGGGAAGGAGAGAGAGAGAGAGCAAAGGCAAAACACAGGCATGATGGCGCACCACGAATGACGGAGATGTAAGAGCTCTCATCGTGGCCAACCCAGCGGTCACGCTTGGCCGCATACGAGCGGGTGTCTTCGGGATTCTCGATAAACTCATCACCCTGAAAGGCATAGCAGGCATGGTCGTCAGAAAAAAAAAAGCCACCCTCTCACCGGTGGACAAGAAAGGAAGATCAGCCCAGGCTCAGGGACAGGCCCTTCGCCACACATCCAGCGCACGCACCTTCAGGTCTTTGCCAGAAAACTTGGCCAGCTTCTTGCGCGGGCGCTCGACGCAGTCCTTGCGCTTGTGTGTCATGGACCCGCAATTCTCGCAGGCCCCGGGACGGTACTTCTTCGGCGGCGGCTGCAGCGGGACATGAGGAGGAAAGGCGTCAGGGAGGGCACCGGCGACCAGGACCGAAGAAGGGGCACAGGCCCATGGCTCGTGGGCGTACCTTGGTCAGGCCGCGACGGACGAATTTGTTGACGTCCTCCGGCTCCTGGCGCGCCTGGCGCTGATGGCGCAGCGTTGCCTCACCGGTGTCAATGTACCAGGGGGCCTGGGAGACGTACTGGGGGATGTGCGGGTTGATGCCAAGGCCGGTGTCGACATCGCGCTCGGCCTCAATGGTACCGGCCTTCCGCGCGGCGTCGAGCTCCTGCCGCTGGCGGAACTCGTCGCGCGAAAGCTTGTGGGACATGATGCTGCCTTACAAGGGGATGGGATCAGGTAGCCTACTGGGGAGCTGTGTGTGGGGGCGTATAGATGGGAGAAGAAGAGTGCGAGGAGGATTGGGGAAGAAAGGGAAAGGGAGGAGGGGGGGAGGAAGAGGGAGAAGAGATCTATCGGGCTTTCCTCAGCCGGCCGGCCGAGACAGCGCGCCCGCTGAAGAAGAAGACTCCCCGGCCTACACCCTTCGAGACTGGAGTGCGGGCGGGAACTACCCCCCCGCCCCACCTCTTTCTCCGCACACCTGCCGGGGTGTCCC
>NW_009242974.1:2411849-2418563 GCF_000388065.1 Fonticula alba
GGCACCGGACACACCTCCGGCGCCCCGCACCGCCGCCCCCCCCCCCCGTCTGTACACAGGCCCCCAGCCGGCGGGTCTCTTAACAACAGCCTGGGTCGGCCCCCGGCGCGGCTCGGCCTCTCGCGTAGCATCGCCGCCCCCCCTGCATCCCTGCTCCGCCTCCCATCGGCCAGGGCCGGCGCTCCGGGCGCCCAGACCAATCCACGCGCCCGAACCCGCCGGAGTTCGGTGGAAAGCCCCAGCCAGCTGGGGGTCTCCTGGCGCCAATAAAAAACCGGCCTTTTCCGCCCTCTTCGGCGCGAATCCCGGCGGCCGGGTGGGGCGCCGCCCCCCCCCCCCCAAATGCGGACGACACGACCGGCCGCGGCCGCCTGTCACAAGTGAGTGGACGCGCGCCTTTACGCCTCACTCGCCGTCCCCCCCCCCCCCCAGGCGGCTGGCGGACGGCGGGCTCCCCCGGCGCCGCATATTCACACTACCCCGGTCCTCCCTCCCTCCCGGGGGCCCCGGGGCCGCACGGCGGCCAAGGGCGTGGCGCGCCTGCGTGAAAAAGACGCCGTACCGCCCCGGCGGCGGTCGTGGCGGCTTCGCGCGTCCGGTCTCCGGGGCGAGGGAACGGACACGCACACGGCCGGACGCGCGCCAGCCAGCCTGTCCGCCCCCCGGCCGAGAGCTGTTGTCCTCCCCTGCCAGGGGGGGAGGGGGGGGGCCGGAAAGCGCCGACCCCTCGCCGCCTGGCCGGACGAGCCGGCGGCACGCCGTCGCGGCCCGGCGGACGCCCCCAGCCGGGGGCCGCGGCAAGAGAGCCGGAGGCCTCCGCGGTTTTCGGCGGCCGGGTTCTGCCGGCCGCCGCGCCGGCCGCCGCCCTGGCAGGGTGCCATGCGGTGGTGCCCTGCCGCGTGCCGCGCGCCGCCAGCCCGGCCACACGGCACGCGCACACGCACACACGCACACACGCTCACACGCACAGGGCTCCACGCCCCCACCAAGCTGGCCAGGCTGTCCGTTCGCCCCCGGGCCCGGCGGATTTTTGGGGCACGCCCCCCCGCGCCTCCCGCCCGCGCCGGGGCGGCGAGCCTCCCGGGAGAAGGGCCCCCGGCGGCAGGGACGACCCGCGAGAGGCACGCCCGTCCGTGTCCCAGCCCCGCGCCCGCCGTGTGTGCCACCGGCGAAGAGCAGGGGGGCTCTTCTCGGGCCAGCCCGGCCCCACTCCCGGTCGTGGTTTCCGCCGGCGAGGTGCCCAGGCTGTGCCGGGCGCCGGCGCCGGCAAAGGCCCCGAGCCATCGCACTGCGTCCGGCCGGGCGTGGGGCCCCCCCCCCCCCCCCCCCAGGCCCGCACGCCCGCGTGAATGTCAAGCGCCCGGTCCCCCCGGCCGGCCCCCCTGCCCTCGGCCCCCGGCCGCCGTGCGAGAAGCTCTCGGCCTCCGGCCGCCGAGGCGGAGAAATATTCCGCGGACATGCTCTCTCCCTCGCCCCGGCTCCCCCCCCCCCCCCCCCGCCCGAGGCTGGCTGCGCGGCCGGCCCGGGACCCAACCCCCCGGCGTGCAGCCCCCCCCCCCGCCTTGCCCCGCCGGGCCCCGGGCCGCTGCGGGGTGAGGTCACAGAGGAATCGTGGGAACGGCCTGGCACATGACCTACTGCGAATAGTGGGACCAGAATGGGGGTGCTCAAATGGGAGATCGCCAGTCTGGATGTTGGCACTGCTGTTGAGACGGTGCCGGGGGAGCAGAAAAAGCGACGCGTGTGCGGTGTATTATATATTGGAGGGCGTGCAGCAAGAGAAAAAAAAAAGAACAGGAAACCAGAGGACTGACGGGGGGGGGGGGGGGGGGAGGAAAGACACACGCTCCTAGATCTTTGGCGGAATCAAGTCACACAGGGAGTCCAGCAGAATGCGCCGCTCGCGAGACAGGCGGTCTTTGATGGCATTCGCCCGGCGCAGAGCCAGGTTGAGCTCCTCATTTTCGGAGAGAGCCAGACGGAAGAGGTCGAGCTGGACGCGGTGAGCCTGGACATACTCGCGGGTGTCGAACTTCTCGAGCTTTGTGCGTGCACAGTTCAAGGGAAAGGGGTGTTAGGGTGGGATTGTCCCTTGGCGGTGACGGAGAGGGGCAAGGGAGGGAGGGAGGGAGAGACATAGCATGGCACAAGAAAGGGAGGGTGACAAGTCGTGGTGGGACGAGGGCGTACACTGGCAACTGCGGTGTCCAGGATGGCGGTTGCGAGATGGGTGGGGACAAAAGAAGGCGGGAAGGAGGGAGGGCATACAAAGTTGGGCCGGTCAGCAAAGTGGCACCAGGTCAAACGACGACTGGAGAGGAGGGATTCCCCCCCTTTTTTTTTGGGGGGGGGGGGAACACGCACCGGCAGGGCTGTAGAATCGGGGGCGCTTAGACACATCATATGCATCGGGCAGCGGATCGGACAGGGTAGTCTGAGGGAGGGGCATGTTCGGATCGCTGGGGAGGCCGGCGCCCAGGTGCCCCGGCCCCGTGCGGCCACCAGCCAGGGAATGGAGCTTGCGCTTCTTGAAAGAGCCATCGCCCAAGCGATCATCCCCGTGCATGCCATCCTCATCCATCGGGTCGAAGCCCCCGAGGTAGGCGGCGTTAGGGCCGCCAAGCCCCCGGCGGTCGCCCCCCGGAGAGGAGGCCGCCGACCCGGCTGGCAAGGGGGTCGATGGCCGAGAGGAGAGGCCCATGCCAGGTCCGGCCAGCGACACGGGCCCGGGAGAGGGGGAGCGGGTGGATGCGCGCGAGAGGGCCACCAGCGGGGCGCTGACAGCGGCGGCGGCAGCAGCGGCAGCGGCTGAGCGCTCGGCCTTGATGCGGACCTGGGCATCATGAGACTGTGCGTCAAGCAGGACGCCGGAGCGGAGCATGGTGTTGGTGTGAGCGGGAGCAACATGGCAACGGGGGAGGGGGGGGGGAGGGGAGATTCCCTATACGGCAGGGGAGAACGGACCTCATGCATCTTGATGTGCTTCTGCATGTTGTCATAACGAGAGAAGCGCTGCCCACAGACCTCGGTCCCCTCCGGCGAGCCGGCCGGGATCCACTTACACATGAAGGGACGCTCGCCAGTGTGCATGCGCATGTGAAGGACCATGGCCGAGCGCGAGGTAATGGTCCCTTGGAAGGCGGGGGCCGGGCCATCGCCGGTATTGCGGGCACACTTCTGCCACTTGCAGCGCACCGGGAAGATGCTGGATCCCATCCCAAAAGAGAGGGAGGGAGAGGGGGAGCGGGAGAAGGGCAGAGGGCGGGGGAGGAGGCGAAGGAGGAGGAAGCCCAAAAGGGGGAATATAGTCAGTTGGCAAAGGCCGGGGACGCGGTTTTCAGCATGGGCTCCGGGAAAGACGCACGCCTTGTCGATATGAGCCGTGGTCACATGGACCACCAGACTCTGGAGATTCTCGAAGTTGGCGAAACACCCCTCCCAGAGGCAAACCCGCTCGCCGGGTTCCTCATGGGGCGTGTGGCGAATGGTGCCGCGCATGGATTGAGGCCGACCCAGCGGCGGAGGAGAGCGCGAGCTGGTTGGCTCTGCCGAGGACGAGGACGAGGACGAGGAGGAGGAGGAGGAGGAGGAAGAAGAGGAGTAGGAGGCAGAAGCCGAAGCAGAGGTCGCCGCAGCCGAGACGGAGGATTTGGTGCCCTTGCTGGAAATCTTCTTCAAGGACTTGTCCGACGCCGGGGCCGTGGATTTGGTCTCCTTGCTGGTGGGCTTCTTGACGGCGGCCGGCGGGGGCGCGGTCTCTTCGTCGTCGGTATTGACATCGACCTCCTCATCGTCATCGGCCTCTTCCTCGTCGGCTTCCTCGGCGTCACCGTCCTCCTCCTCCTCCTCTTCCTCCTCGTGGCCATCTTCTTCGCCCTCGGAGGAGGATCCGGAGTTGGAATCGGACGAGCCGGAGTGGGAGGATCCCTCCGAGGTGTGCCGGCCTGAGAGGGCCCCTGCCGAAAGGGAGGACGACGCGGAGCTGCTGGTGCTCAGCGAAGTGGACGAGGCGGAAGAGCTGGCAGTGCCCGAGCCCGGGGTGATCTTCCCCAGGTTGATGGACAGACTGCCGGTGGCCGGGGCCGAGATGACAATCCTCGGAGCACCGGCCAGGGTGGTCGAGTCAGTTTCCTCCTCCTCCTCCTCGTCCGAGGAACCGGAGCCGGAGCCGGATCCGGTGCCAGAGCCGGAATCGGTGTTCGACCGGTCCGAGTCGACATCCGACGAATAGGCCGATGAGGAGCCGGATCCGGAGCCGGAGCCGGAGCCGGATTCAGATCCAGAGTGCTCTGAGTCACTGGCCGCGGAGGAGAAGGACGCCGGCGAGTCTATTGACGAAGGGGAGGGCGAGGAATTGGGATCGGCCATGGCGAGGTGGGCGGCAGAGGCAGGCGGGCGCAGGAGAAACCGAGCACGTGTAGTGGATTGGGTGGGAGTGTTTGGGAAAGGGACAAGCGCAAAGGGGGAGAAGAGCGAAGGAGGGGGGTGCGGGGGGTGCGGGGGTGGGGGACAGGGAAGTGGTGGTTGAGCCAGCCGGACGGCCACATGCATGGGGGGGGGTCGCCTCCTGGCGGGAGAAGAAAAGGGGGGCCGATGACGACATGTACGTGCGCATTTACATGCGCCTTCGCTCGTGCACACCCATTCGTGGGGCTGCGGCGGGGACGGAGGGCCGGGTGCGGGAGGGGGGTGCGGGCAGGAGTCGGCGACACACCCCTGCCTGCGTCTCCGGAGGGAGAATGGCAGTTAAAAGTGCTGGAAATGCCAACGGCCGCCGACCAGGCTAGGACGTTTCCGAGAGGCGAAGAGGGCCCACCCCTGCGGCGGCCCCGGGGGGAGGGCTCGCGGGCCGGGCTGGCGAGACAAAGAGGGAGAAAGACCGGAGCCCCTCCTTTCGCTGGCGCCACGCGCTTCCTCAGGCGTCGGAGGGGAAAGGAGCGGTCCCCTGCCGGTTGCCTGCCGCCGAACACCCCCAAGCAGGCCCCCCCCCCTTCCCCGGCCGGCCGACCGGCCCCCGATCACCCACAGCCCACCGTTCCGGCCGGTTGCCTGAATGTGCGTCCCACTGACGACGACCCGCCTTTGTCTAATATGGGACCGGCCGAACACATTCGCCGCGTTGGCTTGATGGCCCCGGAGGAGGGGAGGTTATGGGGAAAAGATCAACTGCCAACGGATGGGTGTATTTTTGTGGCCAGTGTTTCGACTCGTCTCCCGGACACCCCGCCCCCGAAAGGAGACCGGCCGCGAGCAGGCCACCGGGTGGAGGGGAGTGACAGGGACGGCGAAAGGACACACGCGCACGCGCACACGCGCACACGCATGCACGCATGCACACATGCACGCCTGACCACTGGGTCGCCAGGGATGCTCCACCGAAATGGACCACGCCAGGAGGGCAGGCGCCGATGGCCCTTTGGCACTCTCAGAACTGCGAGTGGTGGCCGATGCTTAGCGAGGGCGGGAGATCGGCCCCGGCGCCGCGCAGGACAAAGGAGGAGGCGGTGGCCGCGGCCGGCAGATGCGGCTTCAAGTAGGCCGGGGTGCCACGCGGATCGGAGATATTCCGGTCCAGGCGGGAGGAGATCTCCCCCCGGAGATCGGCCTCCATCTGCGTGCGAATGTCATTGGGCGTGAGGCCGGCCTGGCCCAGGAGGTAGGATAGCTTGACGGCCGCCGTGTCGGTGGTCATGTCGCCGGCACTGACGCAGCCAGCCTTCTTGAGCTGCTCGCCGGTGTCGTAGGAGTCCAGGCGGACCTCCCCGCGGACGCACTGCGACGTGATGACCACCACCACCCCGGAGTCGATGGCCTTGGTGACGGCATGGATGAAGTCCGTCCGGCGGGAGGACATATTTCCCGTGCCATAGGTTTGGATGACGATGCCGCGAGCGGGGTGCAGCCGGGCGCGGCCCTCCAGCGGCGGGGGCGCCGAGCAGGCCAGCCCCTCGGTGGCGCCGGACCCGGCATCGGGCGAGCCCACGTCGGTGGCATCGGTGACATCGGCGTCATTGGTGACCACCGAGCCGCGGGTCTTCCCGGCGCCCAGGAGCTCCGGCGAGGAGGCCTGCGAGCTGGACTCCAGCAGCAGCATCAGCAGGTCATCCGAAAAGCCCGGGACCAGGCGAATGACAACCACCGACCGGTCGAAGCGGGTGAACACCCGCAGCGGCGAGGCCACCGGGTCCGGGATCCGGCGAACCAGCCCCTTGTTCACGGTCACCGAGATCCCCAAGCTGGCCAGGGGGCTGAAATTCGGCGACCCAAAAGCATCCAGCGACCAGGAGTTCTCTTTGATGCAGCGATTCCCCCGGTGCAGGTGGCGGTTGAAGAAAATGCACACCTCGGGGATGACCAGCTCATAGCCGGCCAGAAAGATGGCCGAGGCCAGATTCTGCCGGCCGTCCGTGTATGGATGCCCCAGAGGCAGCTGTGCCCCGGTGAGGACCACCGGCTTGGCCAGGTTCTCCAGGGCGAAGGACAATGCGGCCGCCGTGTAGGACATGGTGTCTTTGTTGGGCAGGGCGTTTGTTTTGTTGGGATTTTTTTTCGCCTCTCGCAAAAGTCAGTCCCCTGTGCTGGCTCCGGGAGCAGTGGGACATGGCGACGTACCGGTTCCATGGGTGACCACGAAGCCATCATAGCCGTCGTAGTACTTCTGGATGGTCCTAGCGAAGTAGATCCAGTCTGCGGCAGAGGGAGGGGGAGAGAGGG
>NW_009242974.1:2418674-2420091 GCF_000388065.1 Fonticula alba
GGGAGAGAGGGAGAGGGAGAGAGGGAGAGAGGGAGAGAGGGAGAGAGAGATGGGTGGCGAAGAGGCGGAGGGAAAGGGAGCGTCAGGGCGAGGCTGCGAGATGGGGTGGACTCTGGCCGGAATCGAAAGGATGGACAGCGCACCGTCCGGCGAGATGGAGGCCGAGTCGATGAGCGGGTCCATGCTACAGAGCGACACCAGCGGCATGTTCGGATGGTTCAGCTCATCCAGGCGATTGATCATGGAGGCCAGGAAGTTGGACTTGACCCCGAGCGAGCCGGTCTCGCTGGGCTCCATGCCGATGGTGCCGCCGGTATTGATGATCAGCACGCGACGATTGTTGGTGGCCACTCGATCGGCCGGATACTTCCGGAGGACCGGCTCGGACACGGTCAGCTGGTTGGCGTCCTGCATGGTACTTCGCGAGTCTATCGAGTGGGAGCTGGAGCCGGAGGTGGAGGAGGGCAAAGGAGGGCAAAGGAAATGAGTGTGCGGGGCTATGGTGTTGGCGCGGACGGGGGAGATGGGCTTGGATGCCGATATAACAAAAAAAAGAAAAAAGCCCGGCTTACCTTGGAGGATGTGGGCACCGGACGGCGGCCCCCGGACCTGAGGCCCCTTGCCTCTTCCCAACAACCAGGGGAAGATCTCGCAAATAACCTGGCTCCTCCCCCCTCTGTGTCTCCCGGACGCGTCCCCCGTCGTCCCGGGTGTCGACGTATGGCCAGGTTGCCCCGGGCGGTGCGGGGGGAGGCCAGAAAGAATGAAAGCAATGCGCGGCCGTTTCAGTTGCAAGACATTAACTGGAAACATTTCCCGTGACAAGCCAATTATCGCCGGGAGAGAGTGAAATCGGGGTCACACTTCACCCAGAGCCACGTGTTGCTTTGGCTTGGGGCCAGGCCCGCCCTTGCCAAGGCGGGGCCTTGGCCCCTCAACTTTCCCACACTGGCTGATGCTGGCGGGGAAATATCATTGTGGGCGCCATTCTTTTGAGAACCGACGGCCTCCCCACCCACAGGCCCCGTCTCGGCCGGACCAAGAGCCGGGTTTGAGTGCGCTGGTGCGGGTGCAGGGGTACTTTTCGACCAAGGGCCGGAGAGACCCGCTGGCGGGGTGTGTGGTTGGCCGGCCGGCGGACGGGCAGAGAACACCAGCAGCAAGAGCTAGGGGGCGGTGGGGAGAGAGGGGGAGAGAGAGAGAGGCAGAGAGAGAGAGGCAGAGGGGGAGATATTCGCATCACAGTGGTGCGAGGGTTTATACCAGGGTCTTGGTTTGTCTTCTTGTCCCCCTCTCGCCCCTGATAATGTTCCGAGATGCGGTGTGCTCGTTGGGCAGGAAAACGTGGTGGTCCCGGGGGCAGAGGGCGGCGGTTGATGTGTCGGCGTGCATCGATGCGCCGGGGGGGGGGGGGGGG
>NW_009242974.1:2420101-2420731 GCF_000388065.1 Fonticula alba
GAGGGCGGCGGTTGATGTGTCGGCGTGCATCGATGGGCCGGGGGGGGGGGGGGGGGGGGGGGTCCTGTTCACCCCGCCTGAGGAGCGTTAACCACCATCGGCCGGCCGAGGGCCGGATGTGGCCCCGGCGCTCGGCGTTTCACCCACATCCCAGATGCCTTCGGCCGGTGCAGCCCTTCTCGGGGAAGCCCGGTGCCGGTGGCCATTCCGCCGGAGGCCCGGGAAAAGGTGGACCGTGCAGATGGGCGCTGCGTCATTCCTCCAGCCACATGACGGGGCTGTGTGCCCGGCCCGACTGCCCCCTCCGGCTGGCCGCGGGGGCGAGGTGGTGGGGGGAGGGGGGCGCGCGCGCGCGCGCGTCGACTTTCTCCGTCGGCCTCTCGGTCCTCCCCCCAGGTCGGCGTGGATATCTGGGCGCCGGTGTTGTCCGGCGAGTGCAACCCGGGGTGCAACCCGAACGAGGAGCGTCGCGGGGGCATTTCCTTCTGGGTGAAGTGCTCCTCCCCCCGGAGCGGTGTGCCCGCCCACCATGGCCAGGGCACCGGGTCTTGGCGCTCCCGGTGGGTGTCTGGTAGTGCAGAATCCGTCCTGGCAGAATTGAGCCAGCCCCGCGCGTCCCAGGGGGGGGGG
>NW_009242974.1:2421026-2426414 GCF_000388065.1 Fonticula alba
GGGGGATGCACCTCATGGGCGGGGATCCGCCCATTGCGGGCGAGCAGGTGCGCCCGGCGAGGCCCACCAATGGCCCCCGACCCCCGATCAGATGGGGGCGCGTGTCGCATCGCCCCCGGCCCGGTCGCGCGGGTGGATTGGGTCTAGCACCCCCAAGCTGCCAGGCCTCCAGTCGTCGATCGCGGCCAATCCAGGGCTCCCCGGGGGTGGTGTCTCCCCCCCCCCCCTCAACCCCTGCCCCCTCAGGCTGGGGAGCGCGGAACGAAGCTTGCACCGGGCGGGGGTGCCGCCCGTCGCTCCCCCCCCCCCCCCCGCCCCTGTTCCGCACGCCTTGGACTGGGAGGCTGTCCAACTACGCAAGTCAGAGGTCCTGGCTGACCAGGGCGCGGGCGACATGCCGGGGGGGGGGGAGGAAGACTGGTGTCGGCCAGGAGGATGTTGGCGCCGCCTGGACACTAGCATGTTGCCACGATCCCCCCCTCCCCGTGTGGACTCTTCAGGTACTCTGGCAGGAGCCCCGGCCCCGGCGGCGTGCTCCATCACACCTCACAGTTCCTCTCCCCCCCCCTCCTCCCTTCTGTTGCTTCCTGCCTCTCCTCACTTGTACCGACACAGCCGTCCCCCTTTTCTTTCCCCCCCCCCCCCTCCTCGGACGGTGCGGCACATTCTTGCCCTTTCCCGCGCTCCTTCTTTCCTCGCCAGAGGCGTCCCCCTGTTCCCCCTCCCCCGCCGGCCGCTCACCCTCTCCCTCCGTCACCTCTTTGGTCCTCTGCTCTGCATCATCCGTCGCCGTGCACTTAGCGTGCCTCCTCTCCCTGCCAGGCGCTGCTTGCACAGTCACGAAGCATGCACGCTGCGTTCCTCTGCCGCGCCGCTATCCCCGCCTCGCATGCGCGCCCGGCCGCCGGGCCCGCGCGCCGTCTCTTTTCCGGGCTCCCCCCGCCGAACCGGCCGGCTCCCATGAGTGTCCTGCGCCCAGCCGCCATGGCCATGGCCGGTGACCGCTGGTCGGATTCCAGCACCTGCCCTGCCCGCCATGTGGCGACCATTGCTCCCCCCCCAAGCCTGGCTCGGCTTGGACTTCGGCACTTCCACCGCACGGCCGTCCCCCTGGCCCCGGGGCTGCCCGGGACCCCGGCCGCGGCCGCGGCCGCGACTTCTTCCACCCCAACCGCCGGCTCCGGGCCTCGATCCCTCTCTCCGGCCAGCCCGGCAACCGGGCCCTCCTCGCAGGCGGCCGGCTCGCTGGAGGAGGAGCTCCTCCGACTGAGCCAGCGCTCCGGGCTGGACTTCAACAGCCCGCGGGTGGCCTTCGCCAGCAAGACCGACCTGGAGGTCCTGCGCGGGTTCACCGTATACCGGCTGTCCTCGATCGGGTGGCTGGTGCGCGTGTCGGATCGGCTGCTGCGGCTCTCCTACCGGGTCCTGGGTGCCGGGCTGACGGAGGCCCTCCTGCGGTTGACCTTCTTCGGACAGTTTTGCGCGGGCGTCGACGCGGCCGAAACCGAGACCGTCATTCGGCGCCTGCGTGCCGCCGGTGTCGGGGCCATTCTCGACTATGCGGCCGAGGCGGATGCCGAGGCTTCGGCCGCCGTGGCCAAGGGGGCCGGCGCGGCTGGCAGCGCCAGCATCCCCGGCGACTTTGCCCCGCACCCGGATGAGGCGGGCTTCGATGCGGATGTGCAAAACTTCCTGGCTTGCATTGCGTCGGCGGCCGAGATGCAACGGTCCTCGGGCTCTTCGTGCTCCTTCACCGCGGTCAAGATGACGGCCATGGCCCGGCCGGATATCCTGCGCTCGGCGTCCGACACCCTGGTGGCCGTGCAGCGGGCCTACTCGCGGCTGGTGTTCCTGGCCCTGGGGGCCTATCCAGGGGAGCTGGAGCTTGTGTCGCCGCCTGGCATGGTGACCACCGATGGCGGTGGCCAAGTTTCGGCCCTGGGCCCGGCCCCGGTGGCGGCCGGCGTGGCCGGCGGCTTCACCACCAGCAGCCCCCCTCGGACCCCGGTCACGGCCGAAGACTGGGCCCAGATGACCGGCACGGCGCACCTGCCGTCCGAGTGGCTGGACCGGCGTCTGCCACGGGCCGCCGTCCGGGCTGGCTGGGTGGCCGGCATGTGTCGCTGTGGCTCGGCCGTGCGTGGTGATGTGGCCGGCTGCACATGCCTGACGGCGGCCGATGTGGCGGCCGCTGTCACCCAGGCCGATCGGGTGTTCGATGCGGTGTACGCGGCCAGCGGTTTGGCCGATGTGGCCACCGCGCCAGGGGCCCCGCCGGCCGAGGAGGCCATCGACCAGCTGGCCTGGGTGGACTACTTCGACGTCAGTGCCTCCAAGCTGGCCATGCTGTCGGATCTCTATGCCAACCTGCTGCCGCCGGGTGACGGGGCCGACCAGGCGGCCCCTGGCGGCGGGGGGCCCCTGCTCCCGGGGTTGGACATCTTTTCGGTGGCCGAGCTGGCCCGGGCCGATGCGCGCCTGCACACCGTGGCGGCGGCGGCTCGCGCGGCGCGCGTCCGTCTCCTGGTGGATGCCGAGCAGACCTACCTGCAGCCGGCCATCGACCGGTCGGTGCGCATTGCCCAGCGTGCCTTCAATGGGTGGCTCCCGGCGCCGGAGGCATCCGGCGACTTCCTGCCGGCCCAATCGCTGGATGTCACCCGGCAGCCATTCAATTCGTACTTCTCGCTGTCGAGCACGGTGAGCCTCGAGCCGGTGCCGGATGCCACCCCCCCGGGGCGTCCGCTGCCCAGTGAGTCGGTCACTCCGGGGGCTTCGCTATCTGGCCGGTACAATGAGGAAGCCCTGAGTCGGGCGGATTTGGAGCCGCGCGCCGACACCGAGGACCATCTGGCCGCGACGGCGGTGGCCCCGATGGTGGCCTCGGCCGGTGGAGCCGTCGACCCGGGGCTGGATCTGGCCCGGGCGGATGCTCCCTTTGCCACGGTCTTCAATACGTACCAATGCTACCTGACCGATGCGCAGCACCGCCTCAGTCGGGATCTGGTGCGGTCGGCGCGCGAGGCCACGGTCTTCGCGTGCAAGGTCGTCCGGGGGGCCTACCTCGAGCAGGAGTCCCGCCTGGCCGGCCACCGGGGCCAGCCGACTCCCACCCATCCGACCATCGAGTCCACCCATCAGCACTATGATGCGGTGGTCCAGCAGCTGCTGGAAACCAAGGCCGCCCGGCGGGGGTTGGTCGCGCTGGCCGCCGGCCCCGGGGGCGGCCCGGTGCCGGATCCGGCATCCGATGCCACCCTGTTGGCCCTGCGCCGGTATCCGGAGGTGGAGTTCATGGTTGCCTCGCACAATGAGGCGTCCATCCACCGGACGGCCGACCTGATGCAGCGTCTGGGCATTTCCGGAGCGCCGAACCTGGCCGCGGGGGATGCTCATGCGGCGGCGGCGGCGGCGGCGGCGGCGGCGGCAGCGGCAGCCGATGACACCAGCCCGGAGGCAGTCATGCGACGGAAGGAGCTTCTCAATGGCCCACACACCGGCGTCTACTTTGGCCAGCTTCTTGGCATGTGTGATCACATCTCCTTCACGCTCGGAGCTGAGGGGTGCGTTTTTCCCTGCCTTCTTCTTTTGCTTGGGCCTTGGCTCCTTCTTCCCCCAGTGTATGTGTGGATGTGTGTGTGTGTGTATGCCCGATGGAGGACCTCCCGGAGGGCATGCGAGAGGAGGGGGCCCAGTGCGGCGGCGGTCGGTTCGGGAGACAAGCGAGTTGCTCTTTCTGTGTGAGTGCGTGCGTGTGAGTGCGTGTGTGTGTGTGTGTGGCTGGGTAAATGCACTTTCGTGCGTGCCTGTAGAAGTGGACCCGGCCTGTTCGCTGGCATATGGGGGCTCGGGCGTTCTTTCACACCTGGAAAATACTCTCAAGTCATGGGGTGAAAGCGCGGCTGCTGTGCCGGTGGCAGGCTGTGAGTTTGTCTTGCGCCCCCCTGCCCATTTTTCCTCCCCCCCCCCCCCCCCCCCCCCCCCGCCCTGCCGTGCTGTGGATCCCTGGGGGGAGGGGGCGAGGGACGGGCATGTGGCATCACTGGTGTCGTTTGCCACACACCCACAGACACAGACACAGGCACCCACACACATACCCACAGCCACCATCCTTGGCCCTTGCCCGGCCCCCGGCCCACTCACGCGGCCCCCTATCGCCGCCGCCACCACCACCACCACCGCCACTCTCCCGGGTGGGAACCATTCTCTGGGAGGAGGTTAATTTGGCCGCCACGGGGCGCCCTGAACAGGAGACGAGGGGGAGAAGGGGGGGGGGGATGTTACCTGCCGCCAAATCCTTCTGCTGGGCCTCCTCGGTCCCTTTCTCTGTCCGGTTGATGCGCACATCGCTGCTGCCCTCAAACGACTTGTGAGCCTGCTAGGCCTCGCTCTGACCCCTTGCCAAACCATGTCACCAAACTTGTCTCGGATTGCTGTTGTTGGTCCACGCTTTTTTTTAGCTATGCCATCTACAAGTACGTGCCCTATGGGCCCATTCGCTTGGTGCTGCCGTACTTGATCCGCCGGGCCCAGGAGAATACCGGCATGATCGGGTCCTCCAGCGCCAAGGAGCTGCGTCTCTGGCGCTCGGAGCTCCTGAACCGCGGAGCCCGGCTTCTTGGACTGTCGCCCAAGTAGATGTGCGTGCACTTGTCTGGTGGCCGGGGCCCGGGCGAGAGCGCGTGCCAAGCCATGCGCGGCAACTCGCTCAGGCCCCTTGTGGCCCCTCCTTCCCTGTCGTTGTTGTTGCTGCTGCTGCTGCTGCTGCTGCTGCTGCTGTTCCTTGTATCCTCTCTGTTCCCGCGATGCGCGGACCTTTGCCCAAGAAAAGCTTGGGAAAGGCCCAGAGAGACATTCCTTGTCTGTCCCTCCCCCTGCCTCTCTCCGCTGCTCGCTCTCTGCGCGATGCGCCCGAGATATAATATACACATACCCCTTCAGAGAGACCGATGCACGTTGCCGACCTGCCAGGGCCCCCGCCGGGTGCGGCGACCCCGGCCGGCGCCCTAGTCACCACCCGACGGCGCTGTCGTCGTTGTCGCTGCCGAAGGTGTGCGAGATCTGGCCCGGGGGGGAGGGGGGGGGGGGCGAGGGGGTTGTTCCCAAGCCCGAGAAGACGGGGCGCCCCCCAGTGATAGCATCATCGGCCTCGGAGGTCGGGATCCGGTTCGGCCCGGCCACAAAAAAGGGGCCCGGCGGGCCGCCAGCCAGATCGCTAGACAAGGCCGATCACGCGGCGCGGCATCAGGCCCCGGTGCGTTGGTATTTGGCGCGTCTACCCACGCACACAGACTCATGGGGTGGTGTTCTGCTGGGCTGTGATCGAGCGCGGGTCAGCGGCATATGACCCCCCTCCATTTTACTTGCCCGACCTTTCTCTCTCCCCCC
>NW_009242974.1:2429125-2429732 GCF_000388065.1 Fonticula alba
CCCCCCGCCTCTCTCCCGAGCTTTTGTGCGCCCTCCCGCCCCCGCCCTTCGCACGATGTCCTCTCGTCTTGCCATGTCCCCTGTGCTTCTCGGTGCGCGCCTTGTCGGCTCGACCCCGCGCTCGGCAGTTGCCCCGGCGGCGGTGCGCCTCTTTTCCTCCTCTCCATCTGAGGAGCGGCGCCCGGCTGCTGTGGCTTCGTCCGCCGGGCTGGCCATGCGGCCGATGACCCCGGCGGCCTTTGGCGCTTCGCCGGTGCCCGCCATGCCGCCGGGCATCTGGGACGTGGCCATCATCGGTGGCCTGGCCGCGGTGATCATCATCGGTATGTTGCCCTTGCGGTGGGTGGCGCATGTGGCGTTGGCGAGGAAAAGCATGTTGACTCTAACCAATCTACCCTGGCCCTGTGTAGGCCCGAAGAATGTCATCCCCAAGGTGGCCAACATGATCAAGTCCACGCGCGAGGCCATCCAGGACCTGGAGACCGAGGACTCCAAGAAGTCGACCGACAAGCAGGCCGATGCCCCGGCGGCTGGCGAGAAGAAGCCCGAGCCCCCTACCCCGCCGACCGACCCCACCAAGCCCAGCAACTAGACGCAGGTCCCCCCC
>NW_009242974.1:2429942-2443655 GCF_000388065.1 Fonticula alba
GGGGGGGGGGCCCTTCTCGCCCCTTGGTCTGGCACTGCCCTTCCCCCTTGCTGGCAAATACAATGGACCCCTTGTTTCACTGTCTCCTTTTTTTTTCCCTCACCAACCTGGATGTATAGGGACATGGGCAAGCATGCGGGGGAGGAGGGACGGATCGAAGGACGAGACAGGCTCTATGAAAAAGGGGGGGGGGGGACAAGCTTGACAAGAGTCAGCGCAGGCGACTGTCACGGCTTTGAGCAAGGGCGGCGGTCACCGACGCGGGAACACTTTCCGGGACCTGGCCAAAGAAGTGCTGCCCATTCAGGGCCGCCAGGAGGAAAGCCCGCCGCGCGCGAAGCCCCTCGCCGGTCGTATGTACCCGGCGTGGGCGGTCGACCGCCGGCGGTGCGGCGGCCGGCTCGGCGCAGATGGCCGTCGCCGAGGTGGTCTCCACGGTGGCCGCGAGTGCGGCACTCACGCGCCACTGGATGTCGGCCGGTCCCGCCGGCCCGGTGGCCGCCTGGGTCAGGGTCTCCTGGGCGGAGATGATGAAATTGAAGATGTGTGCCGCCACATCGGGGCTGTGACTGGCGCCCGCGGCCCCGGCCCCAGCGGCCCCGACCGGCAGGGTCTTGCCCTCGGCCGTGTGCGCGCGCAGGGTCACCGGCAAGGGGCCGAACTTCGGCAAGCGGCCGTACAGCTGCTCAGCCGGGGGCTGGGTCGAGTCAAAGGCGCCCAGGGGCCAGATGTCGGTAATGCGCAGTGGTGCGGCCGGGGCGGCGATGCCGGCACCGGGTCCCGCCAGCTCGAAGGCCCCAGCCTCCGATCCGCCGGCCGACCGACACAGCCAGTATCCCTGAAGGCGGAAGTCCAGGGCCAGGTCGCGCAGTGGCTGCATCTGCGCCGCCGGATGGGCATTGCGCAGTCGCAGCAGGTCGCAAGTGTCGAACAGCAAACGGCACGCCTCGGCTCGTACATATTGCGCCGAATAGGTGGTGCTGGTGTCATCGGAGCCGGGCCCGGAGGGGGCCGAAGTGCTGGCCATGGTGGACGGGCTGGGGGTCGGCAGGACGAGCGTATGCCGTGACATGTACGATACCACGGTGGCCAGAGCCTGGGAGGTGGGCAGCCAGGAGACGATGCCTCGCGCGCGGAAGGGATCCGTCATGCTCAGCAGGTCCACATCCACCGACCGGTGGAGGTCCCCCACGGCCACGGATCCGGTGAGCAGGTAGGGCAAGGCCGCGGCCAGGTGCTCGCGTGCCGGGACCGGCAACGTGGGCAGATGCTTCAGCAGCACCAAAACCTTCTCCATGGCCGACAGGTGGACCTCGCTCAGGTCCTCGGTGCAGGTGAGGAAACGCAAGTGACAGGCCAGGAAGCGCAGGGCCTCGCGCGGGGCCAATGTCAGGCAGGCATTGTGGCCCGTCGGGCCACGAGCCGAGGAGGGGGCAACGGCGGCCGAGGTGGCCGCCAGGGGTTCCGAATTCAGGGCCGTCAGGAGCGTGGCACAACGCTGGGCATGGAACTTGATCAACTGCAGGACCGTTGGTGAGCGGGCCATGCTCAGGAAGGCCAGCGAGTCGAAGGCATGTCGCAGGAGACCCCGGCGCATGGGGGCCGACTGGACACCGGCACTGCTGCAGGCCCAGGCGGCCAGGTCGTACAGCTGCTTGGCCAGAGACTCCACGGCCCCGGCTCCAAGCCCGGCATATGGCGACAGGCCAATGGCCCCCGGCGCGCGGAAGGCCTCCGGCACCAGAGCCAGGGCCAGGGAGGTGGCCCGTAGGGACAGCCCCACAAAAGCATCGCACAGGCTGGGAGCGGCGCCGTCAGACCGGGCCGAGGCCAAGGTGGCCCCGAGCAGGGCCCCCACCTCCCGCCGGCAATGCAGGCTCAGCAGCGGGGCCAGCCACCAGGCCACCACGCCGCCGGCCACGGCCGGGCATCGACTGGCCAGGGACACGGACTCCAGCAGGTCAGTTTGGCAGCCATCACTGCAACGGGCCCGGCCCAGGAAGCTGGCCGCGTCCAACAGCAAGGCCAGGCTGCCCTCGAGGATGGATTGCTGCACCCCGCGGTGGGCATGGCGCAGGCCGCGGTCCAATACGGCGGCCAGCTCGCGGAAGATGCCAGCTGTCTTGGTAAGCTGGCTGCCCGGCTGGTCCAGGCTCAGGTCGGTCCGGCGCAGGGCTGCCAGCAGGATGCGCAGCAGCCAGCCAAGGGCCTCCGCATCATCCAGGCTGACCAGCAACCGGGCCGGGCCGGGGGAGGCGCCGGATCCGAAGGCCGCCGAGGCCGCGGCCGCCGGGGCCCCAGACACCGACACATTTCGGTCGACATACTCCCCCCCAGGCGGGGGCGACGGGCCGAAGAGGCTCACGGCGGCCGATGACCCCGGGGCGGCGCCCGCCCCCCCGGGGGGATGGGCCTCCAGGCGCTGGAGCTCCTGCAGGGAAGACACGATGCCCGGCGTGAAAAGCATGCTGGAGAACGGGGTCGGCAGGGTCATGCCGGCCTGGCGCAAAATGCCAAGGCTGGCATTGAGGGCCCACTCGGCCAACGGGGCCGTGGCATCATCATAGAGGCCAGTGGTGGCGGCCATGTCCGAACCGGGCCCGGTGGGGATGATGTCCATCCGGGCGTAGCGCCGACCACACAGCGGCAGCCCCGGGGTCCCGGCTGGGCCAGGGTCGAAGAGCAGCTCCGCCAGCCGGCCGGTACATTGGAGGGTTGTTCGCCGGAGGAGGTCCTGGTCGAAGGCCCGCCGACCTGCCGCATACCGGAGGAGATGCTCCAGGGTGGGCTCATCACCGGCGAGGGTGGACTCCTCGGGGGCCCCTCCGCCGGGGGGGACCTTGTGGCTGGGGGGGAATTCCCCACCAGCACCGTGCATGGTGGCAGCGCCACCGGCCAGGAAGGACCCGCCAGCGGAGCTGTACATCGAGCTGGCCGAGGAGAGGAGGCCACTGGCTGTGTCGGCCGCGTTGGAAGTGGAGCCGGCGGCGGCGGCCGCCGCGGCCGAGGCCGCTGCCACCAGGGCCGCCTGCTGGTGCAGAGCATGCGGAGGTGTGGTGGCTGCCAGCACCGGGGCCGCCAGGACATCGCAGAAGTGGCGCAGGGCTCGGTCGAGAGCCGGCTGATAGATCCGCCAGCCGGGGGCCAAGCCGGCATCGGCCCAATCGATCGAAGCGCCACCGGCAAGGCGCAGGGGGCCGGGCAGGCCGACCGTCGCGCGATGGTGTGTCCCGAGGACGCTGGCCACCGCGTGCAGCAACAGCCGCCGGGCGGTCCAGCGGTCATCAACCAGGCGCCGGTTCCACCGGTCGAAGCCGAGGGCGTCCAGCTGGAAGAAAAGATCCCCATCATCGGCGTCGGCCAGCGGCGGGCTGCAGGCGGCCAGTAGCCGAAGGGCCGCGTCCACGGGGATCGGCCCGGCCGGCACCGCCAGCCAGAGGAGCGCATCCACCTCGGGGCAGGGGGCCTCCGAGGCCAGAAGTGTGGCAAGTTGGCCCTGGGCTCGGACCAGGCAAAGGTCAACCTGGGAGGCGCTGGTGCCGGGGGCGTTGCTGGTGGTGGAGGCGCCATGGGCGCCAGGCGAAGTGCCCGTCGCTCGGGAAGCGCCACCGGCAGGAGGAGTGCCGGCAGCCGGGACGCTGTCGCTAGATGCCACCCCCGGTGGAGATACACCTGTCACATCATCAGCGCGCCGACGCTCGACCATGTCCATCCAGTAGGAGGCCGAGGCGCCGGCCGAGGAGCGCCGCGGCGCGTCCAGCGACTCGGACAGCCGCCCCAGGACCGGGGATTCGAGCGGACCGACATCGGAGGCATCATCGGCCGCCAGGTCGCCGGTGTCCGAGGGGGCCCCCACGGCCGGACGCATGCCAAGGAGCAGTTGCCGCGCGCCAGTCGACCCATCAGGTGACATGGCCAGATCCAGGTCCGACCCGACGGCGAGAGGCACGGTGCCCAGGTCATCGGAATCGGAGAAACAGACCGCCGGCTGTGAATCCCCGGGGGCCAGCTGCAACGCCTCCAGCCCGGTGGCCAAGTCACCGAGATCACGGTCGCCTTGGGACACCCTCGGCGGGGCGGACGCCGGGGTGGTGGGCCCGGAGATCGGACTGCGCGGAGGCGAATCCAATACCAGCAGGCCGGCTGGCGCATCGGCGAGGGCCGATCCCCGGCGACCGGTATCCGCCCCACCCGGCACCGACCTGCCGGTGGCCAGTGCCGACAGACGCCCGGGCAGTGGGCCGGCCGTGCCGGCCAGGGCAAAGACCGCGGACAGGGCTCGCAGGCGCGCCAGCCCCCGGAAGGAAGGGTTATCCACAGGGACACGAGCCCCTCGAGGGAGGAAGGGCAGCCCCGCGGCCGGATCCTGATGGTCCGAGCCCCCGGGGCCGGCTTCATCGCCGCCGACCATGGCCGACGGCTCGTCATACATGGCGGCCGGGCCCAGCTCCGAGGCGGTTTGCGCGATGTTGGCCGGGTGCCAGGCGCGAATGTAGTCCGACCCGGTGGCAGAGCCGGGCATGTCGTCCATGGCCAGTCCAAACTGAGGGACATGGCCCAGCCCGAGGATCAGGGCCACGAGGGCCGGGCTGGCCCAGCGTGCACACCCGGCCAACAGGCGCCGGGAGAGGGGGTGCGCCCCGGCCAGGGGCGAGCTTGTCGCCTGGCCGAGACCGGCCACGCCGGCATCCGCACCATATGCCACATAGCAGGCGGCTGCCAGGCCGCCGAGCCAGGCCCGGTCCCGGTGCAGGGGGGCCAGGGCATTGGCAAAGCGCCTCCCCAGCAGGTCCCCCACAGGGGGGAGCTCCAGGGCCGGCAGATGGGTGGCCAATTCCGGGCACAAGCGCCGGCCAGCCTGGCTGAAGGCTCGCATGGAAGTGTCCAGGTAGAAGCTGTTGCCCAGATGCCCGGCGTCCAGGTCGCCAGCCGAGTGGTCCGCACAGGCGGTTGCCACAAGCAGACTGCCCAGGAGCAGTGATTGCCCGGCGGAGGCCAGGTCAACCGGCCCGGAAGCCGGTCCCAAGGAGAAGGTTGCACAGAAGCGCAGGCAGCTGGCCCGCTCGTGGGCCGTCCACCAGCCAGGGAACAGGTGCAGCATGGCCCCGAGCAGGCTGATCACCCGGTCGATGAGGCGACCAAGCACCGGGTCTCGCAGGACATCATGCAACTGCGCGGCCAGCTGGCCGGCCGGGGCCGCTGCCGCCAAGCTTGTGGCGCCCTCATTGAACAGGGCCACCGCCTCGAGGAGACGCTGCAGGGCCGCCCGTAGCCAGAGGGGAATGCTGGCGCCGGGGCCGTCGACATCCGGGAGCACATTGCGCGCGGGGTGCAGGGCGTCACGGCTGCCCTGGAGCAGGGCCACATGCAACAGAGTCAAGTCCAGGGCCGCATCCGCCTGGGGAGTGCTGCCAAGCAGCCGCCGGACCATGGTACTGGCGCGGCCACCGAGACACAGCCCACAGGCGGGGTCCGGGTCGGACAGCTGGCAGGCGGCCGAAGTGCCCAAGCTGGCCGCCATGCAGGGGCGCGCACTCAGCAGGCTCGCGGCCTGGGGCGAGCTGGCCGCCTGGGCCGCAGTGCCCGGCGAGGGCTTGGGCCCGGGCAGCCGAGCCGCCAGCCGGGCGTCCATATCAGCACAAAGAGCCGAACGCTCGCCAGGCAGACGGCCACCAAGCGTCTGCCGAAGGTGAAGAGCCGCCTCGAGCAGGGGGACAACCGGCCCGGGCTCCGGGCAAGCCGAGTCGGAGGCTCGCGCCTGATAGTGGGCCTTGAGGGTGCGGTGGAATGGGCCGAAGCTGGTGGCTAGCAGGGTGGCCAAGCCGGCCGCCGGGTCAGGAGGGGCACCCTCCCCGGGCAGCATGGCATCCATCACGGCGACAAGGTCCACCGATGGCAGGAAGCTCAGTGCCAGCAGCTGGTCAAGACGCGCATCGGCAGTGACCATCCCGGCGCCAGGGCGAAGCCGCAGGAGCAAGGTCACAGCCTCGCAAGTAGCTGGGCAGGGGGCCTGCTCGGGGGCCGTGGCCCAGGCGGTCGACAGGGCCGCCAGCAGGGGCGCCTCCTCGCCAATGTGGTCACGCGTCAAAAGGGCCGCCACATCCGAGTAAGAGGCGGTGCTCGGCAAGTTCAGGGGACCGCCCTCGAGCAGGAGTCGGGACCGTGCCTCGCGCAGCCAGGCACGCAGCATCAGGAGCCAGTGTGTCCCGGGACGCTTGCCAGCCTCGGCTGCCAGAATGCGCATGGCCTGGCCCAGGGGGATGCCAGCATGTGCTGCCAATCTGGCCCAGTGTACAAGTGGCGAGCCGGTGGCCGGACCGGCTCTGGCCAAGATGGCGCGACAGGCTTGCTTGGCAGCCGCGTGGTCCATCGACGAGGACAGGCCGCCGGGATTCGGGTGTTTGGCGGCCAATCGCCGCAGAACGCCGACATCCACACCGGCCTGCGCGGCCATCAGCAACCACCAGGCAAATGAGGGGCGGCCATGTGCATCGGCCGAGCCGGGAGCATCAGCAGCAGCAGCAGCAGCAGCAGCAGCAGCGGCCGGGCCCTGGGCACTGGCAAGGTCCAGCCGATGCCCGGCGTCCACGGCCTCGGCCAGAAGCTCGGAAAGCACATGCGCGGAATCCTGGGCCCCAGTGCGCACGGCCGAGCGCCAGGCATCCGCCAGCGGGGCCGGGGCCGTCCGGCCGAAGCACAACCGGCCCAGGCGCAGCATGGTGTCACGCCAGGCGGCGCGCTCGGACGCGGCCGACATCATGCCAACCGACCCGTCGGAGGGGGGTCTAATTGCACGGAGGAACCACTGGCTCGCCTCAACCAGGGAGAAGCTGGGCTCCAGCTGGCCGGAGGGGTCGAGCTGCCTGGCGGCCGTGCTGGCTTGGCGGATTTCCTCCAACCGCGGCCGGGCGGGCAGCGGCAAGTCCGCCAAATACAACAGGGCCCCAGCCCCGATGGAGCATGTGCAGAGGGACAACATCTGCCGGCAGACCTCGCGCAGGCGAACCAGCGAGCCAAAGGGAAAGACCGCATCCTGGGGAACGGTCGTGTCGGCGGCCCCGCCGACCGGCCGAGCCCACCCCCCGGGCCAGGTGTCCGGACTGCTTGACAGCAGCAGCAGATATAGCGAGTAAACCGGCAGCAGGGTGGCAAACAGGGCAGCGCACCAGGCCCCGGAGCCCGCGTCGCCGGCGGTGGCACGGCAGGTGTCCCCCGGGCAGAGAGCGCCAGCCAGGCCACCTGGCGCCAGGCCGGTCTTCCAATCCCCGGTGGCCGGGCGAAGTGGCTGCAATGCCAGCTCCAGGGCTTGAATGATGGACTCCGGTCGGAGATTCCCCACGGAACAGTACCGGCCCAGAGCAAGCAGCGTACAGGTTAGCTCGGCCAGGCAGGCGGCCAGGCCGGCCGCCGCGTCAGCCGGGCTCCAATGAAGACCGGTCACCCGGTCGCCGGACAGCAGGACCGGGCCGCGCCAGCCGGTCAGCCAGCCGGCCGCTGACACGAGGCCCAACTTGTGGAGCTCCACCAGCAGGGCGTCGGCGAAGGCCGGATTGATGATGTCCACCCGGGCGCGCAGGGCCTGGCGCACGAGCAGCAGCGACACACGCCGAGGCGTGGCCAGCTCCGGGCCCCGGCGGAAGGATCCCAATTGGGGGAAGATGTGCATGAACTGCACGATGACCTTTTCGAAGGACCCGATGTCCACACCCCCGGCATAGGGGACCAAATCCATGCGATCATCCGGGTCCAAAGCCAAATGCCGAATGGCAGAGGCGCCGGCCTGGGCTTCGGCCGCTTGCAAAACCCCTTGCAGGGCAGCCGCGGCCCCGCCGCTGGGGAGAGCCGAATCGAAGATGCCCTCGAAGTAAAGCGGCTGACCGGCAGCGGTCATGGCCATGAAGGCCGACCTGGCCGAGGGGGGAAGATACATGGCGGCGGTACGCCGGCCGAGGGCCAACTCCGGCGTGGCCCCATCGGCCGGGCTGCCGGAGGCGGACCCGCGCGAGCCGGGTCCCGGGCTGCTGGCCATGGCCAAGAGCACGGAAATGACAGACCCGCAGGCGGCCGGGGCAATGCGTGCGAGACTCTGCGCATCGGACAGCAGTGACCGCGAGTAGAGGGAAATATCTTCGGCCGGGCTGCCAGGCGCCGTGGGGGCCGGGCGCTGAGTCGAGTCGGCGCGCCTGTCGCCAGCTGCCGCCGACCGGTGGTGCTGGCGACGGCGGTGCTCCTGCTCTCGCAGGCGTTCCTGCTCGCACAGGAGCTCCGGAATCAGGCACGACAGACAGCCGGCCACCGTGGTCACCAAGTGCAGGAAGGGATCGCGCGCGTCTTCCAGGCCGGCCGTCCGTCCGGCGGCAGGGATGAACTTCGCATACCAGGTGCGATAGGCCGCGGCGATGGACTGCGACAGGCGTCGGTGGGTTTCCAGCGACGAGGCTGCCGCCCGTGGGGGAATGGAGCCGCCGCTGGCGCCGGCGGGTCCACTGCCAGCAGACCCACCGCTGCCCGAGGCCGTCGGCAATGGCGGCAGGGACCCCGGTCCGCCGGCCAGCGGGACGGCCAACAGCGGGGGCGACTGGATGGGCATCTGCTCGGAATCCGCGAACGACAGCCGGAGAGACGCCTCGGCCGCTGGAATCCCGGCCGAAAAGGACACCGGCACCTCAGGCCAAGACCCGGACGAGGTGTTGCCGATGGCGATCGACCCGGCAGCCTGGCCATAGCCATGATACGCCGCCAGGGAGGAGATGGCACCGGGAACCGTCAGCCCGCCAGGGGGAACCGGGGCCCCCGGTAGCCCGGTGGCATTCACCGGGGCCAGGGTCGGGAGCGACACACCACCAAGCCCGGTGCCCACCGCACCGCCATGAGCCTGATACGAGTGTACCAATAACAGGGAGGAGGTGGGGCCGGCCCCGGGATGCATGGCTCCCGGGCCCATGGCATAGGTCACCTGGCTGGAGGCCGGGACCGAGGAGCCAGTGGTACCGATGCCACCGGCCGCCGAAGCCCCGGCGGCGTTGGCCCCCGATCCGGTGGCAGGGCCCCCGGTCGAGCCATTGCCCCCTGGCTGGATGACCGAAGTGGACAGCGGCTCGCGGATGACATCCGCCGCCGCACGCAGCAGGTGCACGCAGTACCGGAAGAAGGGCCAAAGCCACGTCCGTGAGGGAAGATCCCGAAGAGCCGAACTCCCAACCCGGCGCAAGCCCCCAGCCGAGAGAGCCAGCAGCAGGCGCATCAGGGCCACATGGTCTTCCAGGCTGAGAGTGACGGCCAGAACCGGGCCGTCGGACATGACGCCGTCGGCCGATCGGAGGGACGACCCGAAAGCTGACACGGCCAAATCCGCCTGCAGCGACCCGGCAAGCAGGCTGAGGCAGAAGTGCGCCAGGGTGCGGGTGGCCGTCGGGTCGGCGCCAGGAGGTGGACACGCCAGGAAGGAGGCCGACTGGCCCGGGGCGATGTCGGCGAAGATGGCCGGCAGGGCACGAAGGAAGGCCGGATGGAAAGCCAGCGGCGGGTCGGCGTCGGCGTCGGCCGCGGCGCCGGCCGCCCCAAGGCCAGATGCCACGCCGGAGGACAACAGCGGGAGGCCCTCGGCCGTGTTTTGCCCAAAGCTGGCCAGGCTCGGGTCATCGTGCAGAGCTGCCAGCGCGCGGAGGAGGGCCCGATCGCCGGTGGCCAAAATCGGCGACTCATCGGCCAATGGTGACAGGTGCACCGCAAGCGGCGTCACCCCGGGGGAAATCGGCTGCCCGGCGAGAGGACCACTGGCACGAAGGCATCGGCCATGACGTGCCATCGAAGCCAGGGTCCCCCGCCAGAGGGAGTGCCCCAGGCCAGGAGGGAGGTGCGGCGACCGACCGGCAGCCGGGGGGGTGGGCTCATCGGGAGCCCCCGGGCCGGCTGGCACCGCGGTGGCCAGGCTCAGCAACAGATCCACCAGGCGGAGGAAGAGCCCGGCTGACTCGCGCGGGCCGTCTTCCACTCGGCGATCTTGCACCTGGGCCAGCAGTCCGGCCACCAAAGCCCCGGCGCGGTGCTGGTACTGACGAAGAAGGGTCTCCTGCAGGGGGGCATGGCCATCCAGCTGGGCAGTCTGGCCGGCTGACACATGGACAAAGATGCCAACCTGGAGGATGGCGCGATGGCGAGGGGTGGCCCCACGCGCGCGCGGGGCTCGCAAGTGCAACCGGAGCAGAGCCGTCAGAGCGCGTTCATTCAGCTGCTCCACTTCTGACAGGTGGTCCGGAAGGAGGACTCCAAGAAGGCTGGCCGGTGCGAGGGGGTCAGTGGAATGAAGAAAGGGCAGGGGTGGTTTTGGGGGGGGGGGGCGGGTGGCATTATTGCCATAACCGGTGCCAAGCAGTTGACCGGCTGTACGCACCCCCAGTCCATGCGGCTGAGAAGGTCGACCGCCTCGCTGATCACAAGCCAGTAGGTGCCCTGATCGGAGGAGGCATCCAACACCCAAATGGCCGAGGCGAGCAAATGGAGCAGCAGGCTCAGGAGCACCCGATGAATGGTGTCCGGCGGGGAAGAAACGGTCGAGGTAGGCCCGAGGACGGCCAGAGTCCGGAGAATGGCACGCGTGGCCCGGCCACAGGCAGCCAACACCAAGCGCTGACAGACCGGGTCCGCCAAGGATTCGGCCAAGTTCCCGGCGCCGATTGGGCCGGGGTCGAGCCACGCCGGCAGTGTCCCGGCCCCAGAGAAGCCGGCATTGGCAAGACCGCGTGCGGCCGTCGATAGGAAGACTCCGACCGGCTCGATCCAGGCCGGGAGAGCGGCAATGCCGGTGCTCCCGGCGGCGGTGTACCGCTCGGACAGGACGGCCAACTGGCCGGTCAGGGCGGCGCCGTACACCGTGCACAGGCGCCCCACCAGCAGGGGATCACCGACTCCCAGCATCGGCCGAAGGAGTGCCAGGGGAGGGGCTCCGTCCGGGGCTCCGCCCAGGGTGTCTGTGGGCCACCGTGCCGCGAGGGTCGCCAGGCATTGGAGAGCTCGCACACGAGCCGGCACCGGGAGTCGAGGGAACCGAACCACCGGACGATCGACACCCACGGAGATGAAGGTCCCTGGTGCATCGGCCCCGGCCAATTGTGCCAAGCGTCGAGCCAGGAGCCCCGGGCCGAGGGGAGCCCCCTGCCAGGCGGTCAGAGCCGTGCGGGCTGGCGCTCCGGCGGGATCCAGCACCGCCAGCAGGGACAAGATTGTGAGCAGGAGATCCAGAGCCGCGGAGGCCAGGCGCAAATCCATCAACAGGCCTTGCGCCAGGCGCAAGAGGGCCGCCAGGCGTCGTGGCCATTGGCATTCGGTCGGATCGGCACCGGCCTGGACGCCGACCAGGCGGAGCCAAGTGAGGATTTGCCCATCATCCGAAGGGGGAGAAGCCCCGAGGGCCAGAGCATCGGCCGAGGCACCACACTCGAGGGCGGCCACGATTGAAGCCGCTCCGATGTCGACAACGGCGCGCACCGCGCGCAAGTGCGAGCTAATCACGGCCACGCTGGCACTGGAGGCGGTGGAAGCCGCCGAGTCGGCGGGGCTATCTGGCGGACTGCTCGGGCTGGCGGCCAGCAGGTCCAAGCAGCCAATAGTCAGGCGATCGGCTGATCCATCATCCGGATGGAGAGCCCGAGTCACATACTCGGGCAGGGGATCCTTCTCGGCAGCCGGGGAGTCAGGCAACAGCACGCCAAGGATATGCCCATCCAGCATTGGCAGGCAGGACTCCAGGAGGATGTCAACCAGGCGCCCGGTAGAGCAAGCGACCGGGGACCATCCGCCGCAGGTCGGCATCTGGGGGTGATCTTCCGGCAGGAAGGATGCCGCCAAGGCAAAGGCCGCCAACGAATCGACGGCCGTGCGCAAGACCGCCGGATTGGCTGACGACAGGAAAAGCGACTGGGTGAGGGCACTCAGGAGTGGCATGCAGGAGACCGGTTGCGCGCTGGCCGCGAGCTGGGTGGCAACCTCCTCCTCGGGCTCGGAGCCGGCGCTGGCTGCCGGGCGAAGGGCAAAGCGCGTAGGGCAGGGGATCATCGAGAAGTAGCCACGGAAGAAGGCAAAGATGCTTGGTCCGGCCGAGCCGAGGGTCTCCTGAGGAGAGTGGGAGAGCAACCGGGGCAGGGAGCGGGGAGGGGGGGGGGGTGATCAGATGATGGGATGACAGACAAGGGGAGGAGATGCTCCATTGCAGGGGGGGGGAATGGAGTGCTGAATCCCGGGAGATGAAGAACGAGGAGAAGGAGGAGGAGGGGAAGGAGAAGGAGAAGAGGGAGCGCACTTGGAGAGCTGTGTCCGAGGTGAGGGAGAAGAAGCGAATCAGCTGCGGGGTAATCATGGAGGCCGTTCGGAAGGTAAGGCTGGGCGGAGGGCGTGGACGATTCGGCGCCGGGGGGCGAGGATTGATGGGGGAGTGCTCCAGCAGGAAGTTTGACGCGTCGGAGAGGCTGGTAATCGGCATCGGGTCGATGGTCCAAAGGATGGAGGACAGCAGGCTGAGGATGGCACGGGCCATGCGAGAGGGGGAAGTCCGCTGGCGTGCGTGTGTGGGATTTCATGTAAGAGGGGGGCCGGAGGAGACCCCAAATGCCAAGGAGGCCGGCGTGCCGAGCATGCAGGGCCAATCTCAGGCCAATGGAAACGCACGCGGAATTCCTTGATCAGGGTGGTCAAGAAGGAAACCGTATATGTCTGGGAGAGGCGACGCCCAAGGATGGAGAGACATTGGGTGGCGGCCAGCCGGACAGAGATGTCCTCTGAGCGATGAGCACGAAGTAGGCATGACACCGCCAGGTCGAGGGATTCCATGAGTAGCGCCCGATCGGATTCCCGAGGCTTGGGGGGGTTACCGGCCGAGGTGGGGAAGCCGTCGGCCCCGGCAATCGACCCGGGTGCAGGACCAGTAGTTCCAGGACCGGAGCTTTTGAATTGGTGCGAAGAGAAGGGCAAAAAGTGTAGCCAGAGAATGGAGGGACAGATGCAAAAGGCCAGGAAGATTAGCGAAGAGGGCGGGAAGGCGGGCGAAATGGACACATCCGAGGGAAGATCCCCGATCGGAAGACGCACTCGAGGTAGTCCGTCAGGAGGATGACCACGCCACGGCAGAGTTGAATGAGCATCATCGAGTTGGAGGGCCGGGAACCGGCATCAGCGTTCGACCCAGCGCCCGGGGTGCCATTCAGGTCGGTGGTGGTGGCCACTGCGGCCAGGAAGGCCGTCGAATGGCTGGTATCGCCGGCGGCCCGGCGCGAGGCGAAATAACCAACCACCTCCAGGAGGTTCTGCTCCAAATGGGCCTGCTCCGCAATGCCGGACGATGTCAGGGCAAAGTGGAGCTGGCGCATTTTCGATGCCAACGAGGCAAATGGGGCCGAGTGGTCATCGGCCGGGCGCGTCAGAGAGCCAGACCGCCCGGGATTTGTGCGAGGAGCCGCCATCTCGGAAGGGAGTGCACCCGGATCGGCGGCGAACTGGCTCGCGTGCTGGCGTGAAGGGTACGAAGGGGGGCAGAGAGGGGGGCAATGGAGGGAGGAGAAGCAAGAGGGAGGGAGAGAGGGGGGGGGGGGTCGAGGGAGGGCCGGAGAAGGGACTGAGAGAGGGCGACGAGAGAAGGAGGAAAGGTGCAGGGGCTTGAATCCGACACCCCACCCGTGGAGCGCCCCGAGGAAACCGGGCCCCCTTGAAGACCTGCCCCCC
>NW_009242974.1:2443915-2451256 GCF_000388065.1 Fonticula alba
CCCCCCCCCCCCCCCCCCCCCGTGTCTGGCCCCTGCCTGTTTTCCCGGGGCGCAGCCCAAACAACTGCCTTCGCCTGCGAGCTCCGTCCCAGTGCTGGGCGGGCGTCGAGAGGGCGATCCGCTGGCATCTTCCCTCCTGACAATCGCACACCCAATCGATGGCATCTAGTGGTTGAGAGGGGGCATGCCAGTGTCAAATGGGCGCGGGTGCCGCCGGATTGAGCGAGGCAAGCGGGGTGCACACGGCCGCACGAGGGTGGGGCCGAAGAAGAAGAAGAAGAAAAACAAAAACATCCCGCCCACACCAGGCCACACGAAAGGGGCGGAGGAGAAGGAGGGAGAGAGAGAGGGGGGGGAGGTTTGTAGATTTTATTGGTTTTCAGGTTGGGTCCAAAGCCGAGAGAGGGGGATGAGCGGAGGGGGGGTGGTGTGCGCGATACACTTGAAAGCGGATGGCTCTATCTCGTTCCCCGGACAGGGAGATGATCGCGGAAAGGGCAGGAGGAACGACGGGCAACGGGTACATCATCTTTCAAGGGGAGGGGGAAGGGAGAGAGAGAGAGAGAGAAGACGGGTCTCAAGGGCTAACCCAAGGACAGGGATATTCTCATGCAAAGGGAGGGGAGAGAGAGGGGGGGGGGGAAGGGGAAAACAGGATATCCTCCCAAGCGGATACTCCAGGCGCTGGGCGGGTATAGGACGACACATGTGCAATCCCCACTTCTACAAGGGGTCCCTCTCGCCTGGAGACCCTCGTCCGCATGGACACCTTTCTCCCTGACTCTGCCCCCCGCCGCAGCTGCCCCCCCCCCCCTCCATCGGTCTCTCCCAAGGGCCAGTCATCTTGGACGAAGCGCGGGAAAAATGACCAGGCACGAGGAGGAGGAGGAGGAGGGGGCAGGGAGAGGAGAGGAGGACATTGCATGCGCGCCGACAAGCATACGCACATACACATGCATACTCACAGGAAGAAGAGACAGGGAAGGGGCCGTGGTGCTGGCAATGCATATGGCCATCAATGCAGGGGGTTGAACATGACCGAGCGGATGACGGCCTCGAGCTCCTCCTCGCCAGCGGCGCAGGCCTCGATGACCTTCTGGTTGGTGGCATGGCCACCCTCGACCAGATGCCGGACGACGGCCATGGCGATGCGGACACTGAGGTTCTGAATGTCACGCAGCGGGGGGAAGAGGCTGCCGCGCTCCAGGCGAGCGGTGTCCTTGACACTGATGTCGGCCAGGACCTCGGCAGCGAGGAGGAAGACCGAATCCGGAACGTGGTTGGCCTCGCAGGTGATGATGCCGAGAGCCACACCGGGGAAGATGTAGGAGTTGTTGCACTGGCCGGGCAGGCGAATGTCGCCAGGGGCCACCTCCACCGGGAGGAAGGGGCTGCCCGAGGCGAAGATGGCGCGGTTCTGCGACCAGGCGTACGCCTGGGAGGCGGTGCACTCGGAGTTGGCGGTCGGGTTGCTGAGGGAGAAGATGATCGGGCGCTCATGAGCGGCAGACACACTGCGAATGATGTTCTCGGTGAAGACACCACCGGTGCCGGACACGCCAATCAGAACCGAAGGCTTGATGGTGTCCACAATCTCCTGGAGGTTGTCCATGAAGGGGATGTCCTGGGCCAGGGCGGCCTTGTTGGGGGCCATGGTCTCGTTGGCCAGGCGGCTGCGAGACACCAGACCACTGGAGTCCACGAGGAAGATGCGACGGCGGGCATCATCGGCAGTCATGCCGGCATGGACCATGGACTCGACCAGGAGCTCGGCAATGCCGGTGGCCGCAGTGCCAGCACCCACGAAGAGGAAGGTCTGCTCGCCGAGGGACCGGGGCCCGGTGAACTGAGAGGCGGAGGCCGCACCGGCGCCCATCTGCGAGGCGATCAACAGACCGGCCACGGCAATGGAGGCAGTGCCCTGGATGTCGTCATTGAAGCAGGTGATCTGGCTCTGGTACTTGTCCAGCAGGCGGAAGGCATTGGCATTGCCGAAGTCCTCGAACTGGACGAGCACACGCGGACCCCACCGGCGGCGAGCGGCCTGGATGAAACGGTCAACCAGCTGCTCGTAGGCATCGCCGGTGACACGGTGCTTCTTGAGGCCGATGTAGAAGGGATCGGCCAGGAGCCGGGAGTTGTTGGTACCGGCGTCGAGGGTGACCGGGAGGAGGAACTTCGGGGGGATCCCGGCGCAAGCCGAGTAGAGGCTGCTCTTGCCGACGGGAATGCCCATGCCATTGGCACCGAGATCGCCAAGGCCGAGAATGCGCTCGCCATCGGTGACGACAATGGCGCGGACATCATCCTCCGGCCAGTTGTCGACCATGGCGTCGATGCGGTCCAGCTGGTCGACATTCAGGTAGAGACCCTGCGGGCGCATGAACATCGAAGACCAGTTCATGCAGGCACTGCCGACGGTCGGGGTGTAAACCACAGGCAGGAGGGCCTCCAGGTCGTCAGTGAGGACGGCATAGAAGAGGCGCTCATCGACGGAGGCCAGGTTCATGAGGAACTCATAGCGCTCCAGGTCGCTGCCCTTGGAGGCGAGCTGCGCATGGACACGGCGAAGCTGGAGCTCGCGCGACTCCTCGGCCGCCGGGAGGAGGCCCTCGATGGAGAACTCGGCGCGCTGCTGCTGCGAGAAGGCAGTCCCCTTGTTGAGCCGAGGGTCGGCAAGGACGGAGGCGCCCTTCATGGAGGTGGAAATAAAGCGCGGCATGTCGGAGTGCTGGGGCTGGGCCTGGAGATTGGGAGCGGCAGTGGAAATGGAACGCTATGGAGCGGGGGGGGGGAGAGGGAGAGAGCGCCACCGAGAGAGAGAGGAGAGAGAGGGGGGGGGGAAAGAGGGAGGTCGATGGAGGAGGGAGGGTAAGTTGACCACGGACGATGAAGAGGGGGAGGGAAGAGGAGGAATGCGGGTGGATACCAGCAGAAAGAAAAGGAGGATGGGGACCCCAGCCAGGAGGAGGATGGATGGAGTCGACCGGACGACCACCAGTCGAGAGAGGGACATGGTATCTCGGGAAGCGGGAGGGGGCGCAGAGGGGAGGGCAAGGAGGAGGGAGGGGCGAAGCTAGGGGAAGAAACATACGGTGACATGGGAGCCGGCGACGCGGAGGAGACGCCCGGTTGAGGCGGAAGAAAAGAGGGTGCGGCCGGCGCGGGTGAGGAACATGGTCGCGGGGAAAGGGGGAGAAGAAGTCGGAAAAGGGAAGAGGGGGAGGGAGGGAGATGGAGGGCAAAGCCCGAGCGGGAGGCTGTGGCGCGCGGAGGATAGGAGAATCCCCTGTTGGTGGTTGGTGCCGACAACGGGGATACCCGAGGGGAGCTTGAGGTGGGGGGCCGAAAAACGTGAAGGTGGGGGGGGGGGGAACTTGGCGAGCGGTCCGAGAGCGCATGGCTCCCACGCAGGACCCCAGGCAGAGGAAGGACACACACACACACACACACGCAAATGAAGAGGGAAGAGAGAGGGCAAGAGAAACAAAAGAACACAACGTGGGGACAGACAACCAGAACACCACACAAGGGGTTGGCCTACGGCTCCTGCTCCGGTGGAGAGCGAGCGGCAACTGGCAGGCTGGTCGAGCACGGCAGAAACGGCCGCCTGGACTGCGGGGGATGGAATTTTTTCTTCGGCACCAGAAACACGGGCCATGGATTATTCCCCCCCCCCCCCCCCCCCCCCCCCCCCGGGCGTGGTGCCTATACCACCTTCGCGCCCCTTCCATCGCACCCGCCCGGGAGGGAGGACTGTGACCGCCGAACGACCGCCGCATGGACACAGCAAAGGGAATAATACTGGAATGCGAAAGGGTGGGGGGCCGGGGGATTCTCGAAGAGGAGCACCGCTTCTCACGGCGAGCGCCTCGACCACGGGGGGGGGCAAGCCCCCCAGGGTGGGGGGCGAATTGCCGAGAAGGGGGCCAACGGAAGGGACCAGATGATCGTGCTCCGGGCGCTCGCCTGCCAACGAGCGGGGCCACCCCGAGTCATGGGAAGCAAGGAAAGGCAACAGCGACAGAACTAGGAAGGGAAAGACGAGGGAGCACCGGCCGGAAATCCACCACACGTCCAGGGCCGTCGGGGGATGGAAAAAGCCCGGAAGACGGGGCACCCCTACACGTGTGAGGAAGTACACCGGGCTCCACACCGAGCGATCAGGTGGTGCAGGCAAAAATACCCAATTGACCGGGCACACTTGATGGGGCCAGGGGACGGGAGAAGCAAAGGGGCAGAGAGAGAGAGAGACAAAGAGAGAGCCCCGTGCGCTTGACGGGGCGGGCGGAAGGCCCGCATACGCACACCACCATGACGCGGACTAGCCCCTTTGTGTACGCACATACGCCTGAAGTGAGAGAGGCGCGGGGAGACCAAGTACCTCCCCCCCCCCCTGGCCGTTGGTGACCAGGGTTACCCCACACCGGGGATGGGGGCGGGGCCGGGGCCGTCTGTTGGAGGAAACGCCAGAGCAAGGGGGCAAAAAAAGCTCGGCGCCCCAAGACTCAGCATGCCCGCGGCGATAACCCAGGCCGGTGGGCGAACATGAAAGCGCTCACGCCAGCCCTAGACTGGAAAACCCTCAAAAGAGGGGGACAGGCAGAGCGAAAGTGGTTTCTCGCCGCCCCCCCCCCCCCCCCCCACCCCCCCCCCCCCCCCCCTCACATGGGACCAGAGAGACGGGGTGTTGCAACCGATCATGGCGTTGGCGCATGACAGAAAGAAAGCCCAAGCGCCGGGCGAGGGACAAGAGTGACCAGGGGGAGGGGGGGGGAGAACAAGACGGGGAACAAATTCCGGCGCCTGAGAGGCCGCCGCGAAAAGCAAAGGAGAGTGGGGCACGCGGCGCCCCGTGGAGAAGGGACTGGCACCAACGGACAGACCACAAGGAAAACACCCTCATTCCCTGGAGCGCACAGGGATGGTCATGTGGCCCATCGCATCATCGTACATGTGATTGGCGTGAATGTGGGGCTGCCCACGCTCTTTGCGCACCCCGCCATGGCGCAAAATATGCGCGCGCGCGCGCGCGCGCGCCTGTCAGGCGAGCCTCGGCGCGCGGGTCGGGGCTGCTGACCAAGCCACCGGCCCGCCAAGGGGGGGGGGGGGGGGAACGGCACAGGAAAAAAGGGCACCCAAGCTCCCTCCAAGAAGGAGGCGGGCGCCGAGGGGGAGAGGGACAAGGAACACTCGGTGACACAAGGGGCCGAGACACACTCGGGAACGAAAGAGAGAGAGAGAGAGAGAGAGAGAGAGAGAGAGAGAAAGAGAACCACGCGCTCCGCTGGGGATACAGAACGCATGAGTCGCCCCCCGCTGGGCATGCTTACGCGATGCACTTCGTTTGGGCACCATTTCCAAGGGAGAAAAATGGGGAAGGGCGGAGGGACCACACCAGTCTCAAGGCAGTGCGCTACCCCCAACCGCGACTGGTGGAATAATTCGAGGGAGCCTAGCCCAAAATGGAGGGAGACCAGCGGCACTCGAGATCCGGGTGCTGTCGGAAAGGAATTGGACACATACTCCTGAAGGGGGAAAGGGCGGGGGGGGGGGGGGGCGGGGCACTGAACAAAAGCGACGAGACGCCGCCCGAGAGATGGACATCGGTGGCGGCACATGGCCAGAGGGATGTGCGAGCCAGTATACCCAGCGGAAGCATCGGCCCTCTTTCGGAAAGGGGAGAGGGGGCCGCACAGCCGCAGCGAGGCGCAGGAGAAGAGGAGGAAGAGTAGGAGAAGGACCAAGAGAGGAAGAGGGGGAGGGAGAGGGAGGGAGGAAGACGCACCTACTCCGGGCGGAGAGTTGCATCGAGTGGAGATCCGGACGGTCGGGACAACGAGCAGGTCAGAGGGCATGTGGGCATCGATGTTGACGTAAGAAGGGAGGAGAGGGAAACGCGCGGAGGGAGGGATCGAGCGTCGAGGCGAGGTGAATGGCGAGAGTGGCCAGTCCCAGAGGCAGGCCGGCAAACAAGCGGCCAGGCAGGCCGGCAAGTGGCGAGAGGGACCGACAAGCGGAAGAGCATATGGCAAGACAGGAGGCAGGGGAGGCTCTTGTGACACGCGGCCGCAGGTCGCAGATTGCACACACCAGTGCAATACACGAGACAGGCAAGCCGTACCGAAAGAGAGGAGGCAAAATGCAAGGGAGAGAGAGGCTCAGGAGGGGAGAGATGACGAGGTGGCAGGGGCGAGGGGGCCGCTCGGGCGCTTTTATAGGGGTGAATATCCGCTCGGCCCGTGCCCGCTCGAGGCGAGGAGGCTGATTCCCTCCTCGCCCCGCCCCCCTCAGAATGCAAGGATCCCCGAAGGATCCCCCTTTTCCAGGGCCCACACTGTCGCCACGCCCCCGAAGACCTACCGAGGGGCGAATATCAGCTCAGGCCCCGGGGGAGGGGAAAGTCCCTCCAAGAGCAAGCTGCGTCATGGTGAGCAGAGGGCAGCAGGGCGAAGGGAGATCGGGCTCCCCGTGAAAAAAAAAAAAAGAAAAAAAAAAGGACGCCTACTCCTTGCCCCGCCCCCAAGACGATCGGCCATCCACCTCGGCTCGCCGGGATAACGGCCAGCACGCCCAGATCTTTGGGGGTGGCCGGGTGCCCGTGTCGCTGTGCACATCAGGCCACAACTGGAAGGGTCGTCTGGTGGGGCGATCGACCACCGGGACCGGGGGGCGCGGCCTTGGGCGCTCCGAGAAGCGGGAGTTCGTCGCCTGCACCGTCGTTGTCGGGGGGGAGGGGGGGGGGGGGCGAGGGGTCGAACCGAACAGGGGAAACGAGGGGCAAGGTGAAGTCCGATGAAAAGTAAATATTGTCGTCGAGAATACGGCAGAGCTTTCGGTCCTTCGGGTAAATTACCCGCGCCAACGGGAGGTGGGGTTACAGGGGACGAGGGGAGCCGGGCGCGGGGAGAAGGAAGCCCGTGGCTTGGCGGCGGCGGACGAAGTGCGAGGGCACCGCAAGTGATGCCGGAAGACGGTCCGCCCCAGGGCTATCACAAGGCCGGTCAAGTAGCCGATCGGAGCGTGGCCGTCGGCCGCCGTGGGGGCCACCCTGGGGATGGGCAGGGGGGAGGGGCGATACTTCAGGACCCCCGCCGCCTTGACCTCCGGAAAAGACCAAAGCCACTCGGTCTTCGTCGGAGGTGAAGACGATCCCCACCCCGCCAAGATGACCCAGAAACGGCCCCGCCATTGGGAGTTGAGTCTTGTGATTTGTGGGCGTGTGATGCATCGTCACCCGGGCTTCGGCACCCTTCTGGATATCAAGATCGCCAACTCATCTTCGGGCCTCGGGGCGTGTGGGCCGGGCCGGGCCCAAGCACGGGGAGCGGCCAGCCCCGG
>NW_009242974.1:2451266-2454438 GCF_000388065.1 Fonticula alba
GGGCCGGGCCCAAGCACGGGGAGCGGCCAGCCCCGGTCGTCGACAGATGGCGGGGGGGGGGGACCACATCGGGCTCATTTTCAGCCCCCAGCCCTGGTCTTCCCCGGGGCCCGGCGCCCGGGCCATGAACTCCTCCTCCCCTCTTCCCCACCTCGACCCCACGCCGACACTCCGTGCCCTCTCCCCCGCCTCTTTCTTCTTCAACTTGCCTCCTTCGCTCTCTTGCACGAAGTTTTGGACCCCCTCTTCGCTCTTTCCCCTCTTCCGCCGCCATGGACCAGCTCAACAACCCCATCATCACGCAGATGATCCAAAATGCCACGGAGACTTGCGTCTTCAAGTTCGGCATGAGTGGCGTGATGGGTGCGCTCGCACTGCCCTCTCTCTGACCAATCTCCGTGCCTTCCTGCTGTCTTACCCTTCCCTCTATCGAATCTCGCCCTCCCCCCCTCCCCCCCCCCACCCCCCCACCCCTGCCCCCCCCCCCCGCCTTCCTGGCGCGTTCGGTCTGTTCATGTCCTCCACATCCCCGGTCCCAGTGGGCGTGGCTGGCGAGCCGCTCAAGTTCCGTGAGATTGCCCGCGACATGTACCGGACCTCGTCCAGCTACGCTCGCAACTTCGCCTACGTGGGCGCCATCTATGCTGGCACCGAGTGTCTAATTGCCTCATACCGTGCTGAGCATGATGTTGGGAACTCCGTTGCGGCTGGCTGCTTCACTGGCGCGTTCCTGGCGCGCAACGGTACATATCCATCATGCCGACCCGCCTGCGCGACCGCCCGCCCGCCCGCCCGTCATGTTCGCACATTTGATCATTGCCTCTCTGGGGATGATGTCCTCCAGCCATCGGCATAATCATGACAAAGCACTGACACTTCCTTCTTCCCTCCTGCCTCAGCCGGTCCCCAGGCTATGGCTTTGGGGTGTGCAGGCTTCGCGGCCTTCTCGGCGGCCATCGACCATGTCCTGGAGAACTACAGCTCCCCCAAGGATGAGTGATATTTCAACCGGGTCATGCTTTGCCGCGCCCAGATCTCGCCCCATGGATGGCCTTTGTTTCCCTTTTTTTTATTCCCGCGATAGACCTTTCCTTTTTCTTCCTTTTTTTTGCCACCCAGGAGTGTGTGCTATACGTGACCGAACGTGAAGATGGCATAGGGGGGGGGCGAGGGGAGAGAGGGGCCAATTCCCGCATATGCTGCGTCTTTGCGGGGAATAGCACACCGTGCACCGGAGAGTGAGGGACCCAGATGGCATACCCAAAAAAAAAGAGAGGGGAAGGGATGGCTGGCATGTTGTACAGACGGGCGGCGGGGGACCCCTTCCAAGATGTCTGCGACAGATGGCACACCTGGCTGCCTGAAAAAAGGCCCACGTTCCTGGCCGGCGACCGGCTGGTCCCCCCCCCCCTCCCGTCTGGACTCTGCGTGGGCGCTGATCGACCCCACCGTTGGCACTCATTTGGAAATCATGTGCCAACGCGGTCGGGGAGCTTCACAGTTTATAAGTGCCGCCCCGGCGCGGCGGCCCGGGGCTACCCGCCCTGGAGAAATCAGCTCGCCCCATCCGCGCCCTCCCCCCTTCCCCCTTTCTACCCCCTCCCTCGTACCTCCGCGCCCCTTCCCCCTCTTGCCTTTTTTTTTTTTCGTCCTCCCTCCCCCTCCCTCCTCCCTGCAGGCTCTGACTCTCGCCTGCTCCCCTTCTCCTCCTTCCCCCTCTGGCACAGCTGCTTGTGTATCTCCCCGACGACGCTAGACCGTCTTCGCACGCACCCACGCACCCACCGTCACCATGTCGCACGTTAAGAAGACCATGATCCAGCCCATCGTGCGCCCCTGCCTCCTTTTCACCCTCTTCAACAGCGGGGGGAACATCGTCTGACATACCTCCCTCCCCATCTGGCCGGCACTGTAGCACCTCACCTTCCGGTTCCTCCAGCATGTGCGTCCTGCTCTCTCTCTCTCTCTCCTGTCCTCTCCTTCCCTCCCCCCCCCCCCCCCCCCCCCCCCCCCCGTCCGACAATAGGAGTCCGAACCCACGCAGCCAACCTGGCCTTCTCCTTTGCCCTGCCCGGCCCGGGCTCCCGCCCCCCCTGGCCGGGCTGATAGCGCACTCCCCCCGCCATCCCATCTTCAAGGGTGCGTCCCGGCATGCCTCGCGCCTTTTCCTGGCCCCTCCGGGAGCATCACTCTTTCCCGGCACGACGCTCTTCCCACCCCCTCGCCAGCCTGCGTGCCAAAAACACGCGTCTTCCCAATTGTACACAAATATCCACGTCCTCCTGACAGTCATGCCCCTCTGTCTATTTGCAGAACACTCGGCTGCAAATTTGGCTGCATGAGCGCAGCGACCAGCGTATCGAGGGTATCCTGGTTGGCTTCGATGAGTTCATGAACCTCATCCTGGACGAAGCCGTTGAGATTCGCATCCCTCGCGGTGAGAATGGCGGCCCCGAGTCCTCTACCCCTCTCGGTGCGTCATGGCGTGTCATCTCTTCGCCCTCCTCGCCCTCCTCGCCTTTCTTTCGTATTTCTGCAATCCCTCCCCCTTGCCCCTCCCCCTCTCTCCGCCTCCTCTGCAATTCTCCCTGACGAGTTGCTTGCTTGCTGCTTGCCTTCTCCTCCCCCCCCCCCGTCCCCTCCCTCTCCCGGGCAGGTCGCATCCTCCTGAAGGGCGAGAATGTCTCCATGATTGGGCCGGCCCCCTCTGAGCTTGTCAACCAGCAGCCTCCTCCCGATGCGCCGATGGTCAACTAAATCCCATTGGCCCTCCTCCTCCGAGGGAAAGCAATATGCTCCTCTCGCGCCGGACTGCGCGCCCAGTCGCGCTCGCGCCCCCTCCTTCCCGAATGTCCTTGCTCATGGCCAGAGACGGACGCAGTCTGCCTCAGGCGTCATACAAATACAGAAAATCACGCATATACTCTTTGTTGCTTTTTTTCCCCCCCCTCCCCCCCCCCCTCCCGGCCTCCACTCATCTTTCCCTTCAATGCATTGTTGTTTCCCCTCGCCTCGACGAGTTGTCCTGAGAAACCGGTCCGCATGCTCGAGTGGTCGCCATTACGCAAGGAAAGAGTAGTGAAACGCTCGGACTGATTCACCGAGGCTTGTTCTCCGATATGGAGATCACGCCTCGGAAGAAAGCATTTCGTCTCGAGAGGTACAAGAAGGC
>NW_009242974.1:2455356-2468296 GCF_000388065.1 Fonticula alba
GGGGGGGAGGCTCAGTATGTGTTGGCGAAGGAAGAGGAGCAAGAGAGAAAGAGAGACAGACAGACAGACAGACAGAGATTACGGACCTTTGTCGGAGAAAGCTCGATCGCTCGAGTGAAGTAGGTGACTGCCGAGGAGAAGTCCCCGATCAAGTGGCAAAGCGCGGCCATGGCCTCGACAATGCTGGAATCGGCCGATGACGACCAGTGCTCCTCGAGATCGCCCATGTCCTCCGGGGTGACCAGGCGCTGGAGATATTGCTTGCTCAGATCGGGCGACGCATCGTCCATGAGGCCGGCCACGCCGGAGATGACACGGCCCAGGTTTTGAAGGACCTCCTTCGAGGCAATAAGCCCGGGAGGAAGAGTCGGCAGGGGGGAGTCACTGGCGGCGCTGTTGTCTTTCTGCAGGTTGATGCCATAACGGGCTGTGGCCCATTTGGTGGAGGCCATGTACGCGAGGTCAAAGCTGTCGCTGTTTACATAGGAGATGATGAGAGGCAGCCCCGCGAGCGCCCAGCCGATGGGGATGCTCGACTGCTCCGGGACCGAATTGACGAGCGGCGATTGACAAACGAAGGTGGAGGCAATTTCAAGCGCACTGCGTGACGGCTGGTCCTTCTCATTGTCGGCATGACAGATGCCGAGGCTCGTCCAGTACCAGGCCAGGCGGATGGTTGAGCTGGCTGAATGATCGTTCGTCTGCTCCATCTCCCGACGCAGCAGGGACACCGCCGCTTCGAAGGCTGCGGGTGGAAACCGAATGGCCAGATGGCCGGGGGCAGTCCAGCATTAGTCAACATGACACCCCCGAGGGAGAGGGTCAAGCAGGGGAAAATCCGCACCCAGTGTGGCATCACTGAGATTCCCCTCGCGCTTCAACTGCAAAGCTCGCTGGTAGGCCCCACGCGCAGTTTCAGCCTGATGAGCCCCCTCCTCGAGGAATGGGTTGCGTGAATCGAAGAGATAGCTGTTTGGAGGCTCGGAGAAGATGGATGTCGAGTCAAGGGTCGGTGCGGTGGGCTGCAACGACTCGAGTGGCCGCCCACCGGCAAGCGCCGCGAGTCCATCCTGCGTCGACATGGAGGTGAGTCAGGGACAGGTGCACAGAGAGACAGAGAGAGAGAGAAAGAGGAGGGGGGGGGGCACGCGGGAAGTTGATACATCAGCACACCATGGAGAACATTTGGCCGTAGATCTCGGGGTCGAGATCTTCCCCGAAAGCATCCCAATCGGTGACCGATTGCGAGTCGCTGTCCTCACCGAGGTGGGCATTGTTTATCATGTGGAAGGCTCCGTCGAGCTCGGCGTCGAAAACTCGGGGATCAAAATCGTCCTCGTCCATTACTGTTTGATACGGGCAGAGAGAGAGAGAGAGAGGAAGAGGGAGAAAGTTGTATCAGCAGATAATCAGTCATGGCTGGCTGCCAATCGGGAGGTAGCACGTACCCTCAGAGTCTGGCCCATGAAGGAGAGTCGTGATATCGGCGGGGTTTGCCGGGACCTCGAGGTATCGGGCCATGGCCGCCTCCTGGGCCTGGTGTGCCTGAAGCATGCGGAGATGGGTCTGGAGAAGCTCCGGGGGCACGGACGATCCGATGGCCAGTGGCAGTTGAGACGCGTGATGAGGGCCAGGAACGAGGGCGGCCAAGTGCTGGGGGGGGATCTGGTACCGAGGGTCAACGGGGCCCAGGAGCTCCGGGGCTGAACCATTCGAGACCGCTGTCAGAAGAAGCACATCACCCCTGACAGCCGAGCAAGGGAACATACCGGTCTTCGAGGTGAGAAGCTCAGCGGGGGCCGAATGGGCTTGCGAATTGGCTTCTCCGAGGTTCAAGCGCTCCGCAAAGGACTGATGAAACTGCGTGGGAGTGTTGATCGTCTTCGAGTGTGAGCAGCAGCAGCAGGCTGAGTCGCAGGGGGTCAACTTCCCATGTACCTCGACGGCGAGATCAGCGGCAATCGGCCGAGCCGAAACGCTGGCCACTGGCCCAGATTCAAAGATGGGAGCGGCGGGGCGAGGGTCGCCTCCGATCAAAGTCGGACGGGAGACATCCTTCGACGCCGGATGCTGTTGCTGTTGCCGGTAGAGCAACAGGCGGAAACAGGGTTAGTGGATGGGAATGGGACAGCGGCCGTAGGAGGCTGGAGTTTGGGCAGCACAGGCGAGGACAGGCAAAGAGGGAAGGAAAGAAAGAAGCAACACACTGCTTGAAGGGCCAGAAGCGAACTTTCGGCGGTCGCCGCTGCAGCACCCTGAGCGAATGACTGGTAGGCCGGGCGCGAGCTCGAACTGCACAACGGCCCGGACATGATGCGCAGAGAGAAAGAAGGAAGTCGGGGGAGGGGGAAGGGGGGAGGAGGGGAGAGAGAGAGAGAGGGAGAAAGAAAGAAAGTGGAGATGGGGCGAGGAAACTCTGGGAGATTAGTGGTGAGATCTGGAAGGTAATTCCAGGTCTTTCAGCAGGTGTCCAGCTGCCGATCAGTCCCCTGCCCCCATCAGCCCCCCCCTGTCTCAGCGCACAAAAGTTGTGTCGCAGGCTTTCACAATAAGAGACGTTCGAATAACATCATCACCTCGTGAGGGAGAGAGAGAGGCACACACACACACACACAGACACACAGACACTGAGGATGCGGGTGAAGATCGGCCAAAAATGGGGACACATCATAGCCGACTTGCTGGCCAGGGCACGGGGGGGATGAGAAAGCAATAAAACAGGAAGTTGATTCGTATTTTCAGTCGGAATGGGAAGTGTGTGCAGGGGGGGGGGGGGGACACACAGAAGAAGTGGGACAGACAAGAGTAATGTGAAGGTGTCAGCCGCCCTCCAGGGGGGGGGGGTCACGATCCCTCCGTCCGGGGACACAAAAGACGGAGGGAGAGGGGGAGAAGGAAGGAAGCCCCGCAAAGTCTCCAGGGGGGACAGACATGAAATCGAGGAGGACCCAAACGGGGCGTCTTTTGCGGGAAGTGTCACTGCCAACGCAAATGGCGCAGAATTTGGGCTCAGTGACCGGAGTGGGGAACGCCGGTGGCATGCTGCTGCCCCGGGACCAGAGCCCCCAGGGAGTGGAGGAGATTCAAAGCGGCGGGGGTCGGTCGAACTGCGGGGGCCCGGGCGCCGGCACCACCATCGGGAATCGGAGCCATGCCCACGGGAGGAACGGGTGCCGGAGGGCCGCTGCTGGGCACTGGTGTCGAGCCAATGGCTGGTAGCCGTGGCAAGGACAGATACCCGACCAACGGGGCCGAGAGAGGGGCGCCCGCTGGGGTGCTTGTGGCGGTCGCGGATGTGACAGTCGCCACCGACGCCGCCGACGCCGACGACGCCGACGCCGACGCCGCCGAGGGCGGAACCCCTCGACGAGCAACCGCCGTGGTGGATTGCCACCACGAGGGAAGCTGAGGCTCGGCGCTTCCAGCCCCCGAGTCCGAGGCAGATGCCATGCTGGTGGCCGCGGAGGAACGCGACCGCGACCCCATCGCGGCCTCGGCTACACCGGCACCACTGCCGCCAGATGGGATGCCCGTGGCGGGAGCAACATGCCCGAGAGTGGCCATGTTGAAGTGCGCAAACTCCGTCACCAGGTCCAATTCCTGCTGAACAGCATAGCAGTAACTGACGATCGTGCTGGCGGTCTCGAGCCAGGCCGGGGCAAGATCCTCATCACAGGCGACAAAGCAATCGGCCCCGGCCGAGGTCGACCTGTCAGCGGCTGAGGAGCACACTTGGCCGGGAGGAGGGCCCTCCTCCTGCGGCCGGAAGGCCCGGGCAAGGGACACACGCGCCGGGTCTGCGGGGCCCCGAGTGGCCATTGTCGAGGCCGAACTGGCAGCCAGGCGAGAGAAGGGGGCCCAGTCTTCCAGCAGGGGTAGAACCACCACCAAGGCCAGGGTCACAAGGCGTGCCGAGGCCAATGACGAGGCCAGGGCCAGACGCAGGGCATGGCCCGGATCATCTGGCGGCCCGTGGATCAGTAGGGCTCGAAGACAGCGCTGGCAATTGGACCGGCGAACACATGCGGTCCGCCGGTCCTGCGGGAACACCGGCAGAGGAGTATCGCCGGTGCCCTCCGACACACCGAGGCGCAGGTGGAACAGGAATTCCGGCGTAAGCAGTTGGTATGAGTGAAGACGGAAGGCGATGAAACGCGCGGCGCAGAGGGGCCTCCCGGACAGGGTTAGCGCCATGGCCCAGAGACGATCTACCGCTCGGCGAAGATCAGATGGCAGAGCACGCTCGATGGCCAGCGAGCCGATGGGCAGGAGTCCGGATTGTTCGGAAGCCCCGGCCAACAATGCGGCCGCAGAGGCCGGCTGAGTGGCCAACGGGGGCGGCCCATTCGGTGGACACAGGGGAATCGTGCGCAAGAGGGGAAAGTGCTCCGGGTGCACAGCGCACAAGCCAGCCGGCGGGGGGGGGAGTGTCGTGCCGATGCCCTCATGCATGTGGAAGAAGCCCAACAGCTCCGCATCGATCTCGGTGTCAATGAGACGCAACGATCCGAGCGCGCGGATGGGATCCCCGGCAATCACCGACGCCGAAGCCATGATGGCCAGGGAGTGGAAGTCCGCCAATCGCCGGCGGTAATGCGATCGCATCCGACGATGGTGATGCAGTGCCAGAGCCAGGGTCGACTCGTCGAGACTTGATCCCGGAGGGGCTGGCCCGCTGGGGGTGGGTGCCCCGGGGAAGGGGGCCGTCGCTCCCGAAGCTCCACCGGGGGTATGGCCAGTGGTGGAGGTGGCCGTGGGGATGCCGGCGCCGGCGGCACCGGCGCCGGTCCCTTGTGTGCGCGGGAAAGGCGGCAGAGGCGAGGCAGCGGCCCGTTGCTCGGAGGCGATGAGCAGGGACCGGGCATTGACAGCACACTGATAGGCATATTGGGCCTGCCCAATGAAGTCGGGCTGAGGATCGGAAGGCCGATGGCCGGCTGTCGGCTCGACGCCAGAACCACCATCAATGACCATTGGGAAGGCAAAGAATCCCGGAACCGGTGGCATTGCCGCGAGGGTGGTCGCCTCACGCCGGGCCCGAGTGATAAGGCTGTTGCGAAGGGCCTTCTCGGCACAGCGCAGCCACCCGGTGGCGGAAAGGGCCCGGTCCCAAGAGATCGCCTCCTCGAGGCTGTCATCTAGTGGCAGGATCGGAGCTGTCAGGCCGGGGATTCCCCAGGCGGCCGGGGAGGGAAGCCGACGCTCCGACATGCCGACCGGGCGATTCATCAAGCCCACGGTTCCCAAAGACCGGACCACATCGTGAAGGTCACCGGCCGGGTCAGTCCATTCCTGGGCAATGCGTCGAGTAGGGGGAGCGGCACTCGCCGAGGGGGGAGGGGTGGGATCGGTTGAATCGGTCGATTCGGCCGATTCAGTTGAATTGGGCGAGTCTCGGGTGCGACCAGCGACATCGGCCGGGGAAGCTGACGTGGACGAGGCGCTCGAGGGGACGGGCTCCGAAGGAACGGGGGCCGATCGCGAGGCAGGCGGGCTGCCGGGAGCCGCGCGGGCCAGCTGCCGAGATGCTTGGTACTGGCGGAGGACCTGCCGAGCGTAGGAGTACCAAAATTCGGACTCACGGCCCTGGCCGCGTGCGGCGGCGACCGCACCAAAGGCCGACAGCACACGCGACTGGTCGAGAAGACCCGCCGGGCCGGTGCCAGAGCTGGCCAATGAAGAGATGGACACCGGGGTGCCTGGGGCCGGAAGGCCAACCAGGGCCCCCGCCTGGCGGAGGAGCTTGTCGAGAGTGTGATCCGCCCGGAGGAGGGATTGGACACTGTGGAGCCCAAGGCGCTCCAGGCGCGGGGGCGGGGAGACCCCGGGCGCCACGGCGGCGAAGCGCTTCAATTCCCGAGCCGCACCCCCGGCAATTGCCACCCGTGCCGCCCGGTCGGTCAGACCAAATTGGATGCGCAGAAGCAGGACAGTCAGGTCGGACTCGCCATCCGGCGCGGAAGAGGCGGCCGATTCGATGGATAGACGGGCTTGAGCCCGGCGCCGAGCAGCTTCGGCCGACACGAAAGAAGCCAACAAGAGCCCATTGGTCCGGAGCCCGAGCGAACCATCGGTTATCGGGGGCGAAAGAATGGGAATCAGGTCCGAAAGGGAGGCCCCCTGTGAGAGGAAGTTCCCCACGGCACCGGCCATGGCCACGTCGATGCGAGCACGGTAGGCGGCCACGACGGCGGCCACGCCACGCCCGCCCAGCGCAAATGGCCCGACATCCAGGGCATTCTCGATGCATGAAGCCACCTCCCCAAGAAAGACATTGTCCCCGGAGAGGGAGGGCGTGATGGCCAGATGCCGACCGAGATCCGCCCCGGCCAGGGGCACCGGATGACCATCAGGCCCGGGGTCCTGGCGGACCGACAGGACATGGCACGCCGCATCGACCGCATGCGACCAGGCCTCGGCAAGATAGGACTCGACGCGTGCCAGGCGCCGGCTGGCGGCGCCGGCCCGACCAAGACGCAGCAAGGCATCCACCCGAGTCAGCTCGGCTCGGACGATGAATCGATCGATGGTCAGGGTGGCGATGGTCGAGGGTGATGCCCCGCCACCGGGGGGAGGTGCGCCGGACGGCAGGGAAGCATTTGGGCCGTTGTCTGCGCCGGGCAGAGGCCCTGGCACGGGGACCGTGTCGATTCCCTGGGGCAGGCCATAAAACTGAAAGACCGCCGAGGTGATGGCCTCGGCAGCGGCCGACAGCCGGAGCTCCGGCGTCACGGAAAAGAAGCCGCGGAGATACTCGAAGCAGGCCCGCCACCGGCATGCCTGCCAGTGTACCACGGCCAAGTTCCAGATGATCACCCGAGACCCGGCGTGGTGGTCGTCCGTTGTGGGAAGGCCAGCTGACTGGGCTGGCAAAAGGGGCTCTGTCGGCAGGCGCGGGTAATGGCTTGGCTGTTCGGCGGCGGCTGCCGCCGCGGCTGCTGCCGCCGCGGCCGCCGCCGGCACCACATAACACTGGTGGGGCTTGGGATTGACACAGGTGAGTGGTCCAGGTCCGGGGTTGGGGGCAGGTGCACAGGCAGTGGCCCCGGCGCCCGTGGCAGCCGCTGCCGCGGCGGCGGCTGCTGCAGCGGCCGCGGCCGCCGCCGCGGCAGCGGCCGCTGCTGCAGCCGACGAAGAGCCCCCTCGGGACCGATTGGCCCAGTATTCGCTGAGGATTTCACACAGGAGAGAGGACAGTTCGGCAGCGAAGCGACTCCTCTGGCGGTCACCCATGAAAAGCGCCAGCGAGAGGTTGTGCCGCACACGAAGCCCGGACTGCCGAGCCACGATGCCAGCGGTCCGCTGCGAGTGAATGTGTGTGATGTGGGCTGCTTGAGCCAACGAGGTGGCAGCATTGGCTACCAGTGAAGCCAGCAATGAGGGGGATGTTTCGGCACCCGGGGCGCCCCCGGGCAAGCGACCGGCTGTGGAGAGCATCGGTGCGGTGCCCAAGTCATGGGAACTGTCGGACATGGCCGTGATGTCCCGGCCCACAAGTTGGCAGATGCGCTTTGATAACTCGGCCGGGATGGTATCCGATTGGAAGGATGGACCGGAGGCGAGGGCCGACATGGCTGGGGACACTAGGTGGGACGGCGAGGCCAGGGATCGACTCGGAGGACAGGCATCACCGGGGAAAGGGGCATCGGTCGAGACCGGTGATGAGGGGACAGCCCCCGGAGACGCGGGCGAAGTACTGATGGAAAAGGAGGCGGCAGTCGAGGCGGCAGTCGAGGCGGCCGCATCGGACATGAGCAACGAGTGCATGGACATCTGCGCAAGAGACTCCTCCTCTTCCTGCGGGGCATCGAAGTGGAAGGGAATTTGGGCAGGGACGTGTCCACCGGCGTCGGTGGCGGAGGGAGGATCGGGCACCGGAGGATGTGAGGCACCGGTCACGGCAGGCCAGGTGGGAGCCGGGGTCGAGTCCGGTGAGGCTGCGGTTCGGCCCATGGGGAAGGGTCGGCGAGTGGCACGATGAGGACGGCATGATCCCACCGAGCCGGGAGTCGAGCTGCCAGAGGAGGGGGAGCCAAGTCGGCGGAAGTTGAGGGCTGAAAAGAAGCTGTCAACCGAACGTGAGCGCCGCATGATGTGAAGCTGATGATGGGGGACCCTGCGCGGGAGGGAACCCGGGGCGGGGGGATGCTCGCCGGCAGCTGCAATAGCAGCCATTCCCTGAGGTCCGGAAGGGGTGGCATTTTGTGGCAGCGGGTGGTGGCCAATGCCCGAGGTGGCATCCGGCAGTTGGGATGCCCCCTGCACTCCCTCCCCTTCCCCATGCAATGGGAGTGAAGAAGGAGCCAAAGAGGCAGACGGCATTGCCGGAGAGGAAGAGGCGAGACGGGGGTCGGCCCGTGGCCCGGCGGTCGGGTGCAGCTGGTGGAGTGGCCGGGAATGGGGGAGATCCAGGGTGGCAGGAACCGCACGGGGGGAAAGAGAGGTGCCACCGGCCTCGGGCGACCGGATGATCCCCATCTGGTGGGATGCGCCAAGGGAAGGAAGGTGTCCATGTGACGATGACCCGGGCCCGGCACCGGGCTGCTCATGGCGGGAGGCTCGCCCTGATCGGGACCGAGGGGGATTGGAAACTGTCCGGGCGATTGTGGCGTTAGGGAAGAGTAGCTTGCGGGAGTGGGTCTGACCGCGCGGTGGCTGGTGAAAAGGGCATGAAAATGCGCACCCGATGGGGTGGGGGATTCAGAGGGGGAGATTTTACAGGCGATTGAGGCACGATCAAACAAGGAATCAGCCGGATCGCCCTGGAGCTGGGCTGCTGCTCCAGGCCGGGTCACATGCAGGGGCCGGTGTGCTGAAGACATCGGAGCGAAGGGGAAGAGAGGGATCGGGAGGGGGGGGGGAATGATGAGATATGTGCATGGGAGTGGACCGGCAATGGAGAAGGCCAAATGCAGAGAGGCGAAGGGGGAGGCCAAAGGGGCAACCAACTTCCGGCGCACCTTGACCGAGCGGCTCCGTGCTCGGAAGAGGAGCTGCAGTGAAGAGAGACTCACATCCCGGGCAAGAGCATTGGGAAGTGCCCTGGAGGACGCTCGTCGGAGAGATAGTCCCCTGGTGGACAGGCCTGGCTCGAGGGGGGAGCAAGCAAAGAGGGCATGGGCAGAAGGCATGCCAGGGGGAGAGTGGTAAGTGGTACGAGAGGGGGAAATGGAGGGAGAGAGAGAGAGAGAGGCGGAAAGGAAAGATGGATGTGTAGTGAGAGAGAGGAAGTGAGAAAACTATGGGCGCACAAATGGCCCGCTGAGGCGATGGAAGTTGGCGCGGGTGGGTCGGTAGAAAAGTGTGAGGAAGCCCCATCGGGGCCGGAGGCAAGGCCAGCCAGCAGCGGGGGCTTCGGGAGGGCATGCCCGGGGCCGGCGGTGGCCAGGGGGGCTGGAGCCGGCACCGGCACCGAGGTCACCGTAGTCCCGATTGGTGAGTGGGCCAATGGAGGAGGCGGCGGGAGAAAGGCTGCTGAGGGGGGCGGACCGGCCTGCAGCGAAACCGTGGGATCGGGGAAGTTCCCAGGCAGGGAGAAGAGCGACAGGTCCAAACAGAGGGATGCCAGGTCATTGAGGGTGGCGGCGGCCTGGGAGTAGCTGCCACGAGCGAATGCCTCCCGGGCACTGAAACTCAATTGCGCGGCGCTACTGGCCAGCATGTCTGACGGGGTGACCGTCAGTTCGGCCAGGCGCGGGGGGGAGGAGCCGGTAGGCAGGAGACCGGGCGGTGGACGTGAGCCAAGCGCAGCCGGGGGAGCTGGCGGAGGGGACCGGCTGAAGTGCGTCATAATAGGGGGGCGCGTGGTCTGGGGGGCATGGGATGGGTGCGACGCCGATGTCGGTGCAGAAGATGGCGACAAGGGGGACGCAGTAGCCGGAGCCGAGATGGGAGTCGAGTCGGGAGGACAAAAGGACGCGGTGGCTGTTGGGGGTGGCTCGCGGGACATTGTGTCTTTGAGGGCGCCGGCACACGGTCCGGGCACCGCAACGGAGAGCTTGTGAGGCAGGCGAATGTGGGATCGGGCGATTCAAAAATGGGGGGAGGCAGGATTACACAATCTCGGAAGGCATGTCGCCCGTTGGAGGGGGGGGGGGGAGGGGGGGAGGAGGGGGGAGTGGCTCACTCTCCAGGAGAGATGATAGTGGCGGCGACGGGGTGTGCAAAGGGCGGATGGGGAGGGGGAGGCAGCGGGAGAGGAGGGGGGGGGGGGGTGCGGACAAGGGAGGTCCCTTGAGGCGCTCTGGAGGGGGGTAGACACCCGGTGTCGCGCCCGGCGATCCCGAGCCGATGGCCTTTGTGGCTCAGAGTCTGAAGTAAAAGAGAGAGAGAGGGGGGGGGGAACAAGTAAGAAAGCCAGGGTGGGGGGAAGCACGAACGCTGCTGGAAGACTCGAAGGCACAAGCGAATGGGGCGATCCGACGAGTACTTTCATCCCGGGGTGCCTGGTGGTGCGCGGCTCAGGCCTGGAAAGAGCCCCCTCCCGGCTGGCCAATCGCCCCCCAGGCTATCATCCTCCGCCAGTCGATGTTCGTGGATGCTCGGCTCTTTGGTCTGAAGAGCGGGTCTGGCGGACTGCCAGGGCTAATGAGAACTTGGAACAGAGCGACCATGACTCAGGCAACGCCGCAAACCAAACCCACCGCTTCCTCCCCCTTGGAAGACAAAGGGCACGGAGAGTCAACCGCCGGAGTCGAGCGTCGCATTAAGCTCGTCGCCGAGGGGGGCGATGAATGCCAACGAATGGAGCCCATCCAATTGAGGGATCGCGGCCTGTTGTGGCGGGATCATGTGTGTGTTGCTTTTTACATGATCATCTGGATGGAAATCAGGATTTTGTGGCGAGTCATGTGTATGTGGGTGTCGCCACGGAGTAGCACGGCCACCGGAGCCGACCCCCCACCGCCCTCCCAGCAAGACCGGTCATAGAGCCGACGGTGGAAAGGGCACGCTCCGGGAGGGGCCAACATTCGAGGCGCTTCACGAAGCCGCCGGATCGGCCCTCACATCATGCTCGGGTCTTGGGGAGGCAACAGCGCGTGGGTGGGGGGCGGGGGCGGGAGGAGGGAGTCCCCATGGGCCATGGTTGGTAATTCACGCGGCCCGGGGGGTGCACGCACGCAGCATCCGAGTGTACGTTGGCGCCTCACATGGTCCAGGGGGGCCCTTTTTCCGGGCATCTGCCGTCTTGTGCGGGCGGTATAACGCCATCTTCGGAGCGAGAGCGTCGGAGAAGCTCACTCCCCGAGGTTTCTCTCGGCGTAGGTCTGCATGCCCGAGTGATGCGGGCGCGCACGGACGGGGACGGACATTTCCCCAGGCATATTGGCCTTGGAAGGGAGAGGGAGGAGGGGCCCCCCGCGCCCGCATGGGCGTCGCGGGAATCGCCGTAGCCTCTGTAGGGGGGATCCCTCAGCGCATTCTGGGTCCGGGGGTGCGCGGGCCGACCGGGGGAGGGCATCTAAATATGCTCTGGCAAGAAAGGGCCGGGCGCGTGGGCGCACCCACAGGCCCCCCGGCGAGGGGCGGGGGGGGGGGCCGGGCGAGTGCCGCCAAAAGAGGCGGAAAAGCAACTCACACAAGAGGAAGAAAGAGAACCATCCAGACCCCCGAGGGCACGTAACTCACGACGTAGCCGGGCCCTGCCCGGCCCCGGGAGCAGACGCGTCAAACTGGTCAGACTCTCCAGGGGCACCTCATGGCGCAATGCGCGAGGGCCAGGCTTGGCCGTGGCCGTTAGCCGGAGGCGGACGCGGCCGGCCTGGTGGCGCCCCCCCCCCCCGGCTGGGCAGCGCGAGGTGGGGAGACGCCCTCGCACCGCCGGAGGAGCCCGCATGCCGAGGGGGGTAGTACCACGCCGGCGAGCCGGCGGAATCGCCCGGTGCAACGCCAGATCGATACGTCGATTGGGGGAGGATGTCACAAGTTCTGGCAATAAGGGGTCATAAAAATAATGGGCCAATATTACTTCCTCTTTGTGCCTTCAGACCGAGCTCTCGGGCTGGTGGGGGGGGGAGGCCGGCAGGGGTTGTGTGCCTTGCCTCCCGCTTGGGCGGGACCTTGTCACGGATATTCCCGCCCTTTCGCGGGCGGTTCTGCGCGCCTGGTTGGTGGCTGCCAGAAGCGCGCGCACAACAAGCCAACTGGGTGGAATTTTCGCGCCCTGACTTGCGGGTGCGCGCGCGCGCGCGCGCGTCATAACCAACGGTGAGAAAGGGAAATGCCCGCCCTTCTTGGCTGGCGCGACCCTTCTGGCTGTGGCCGATGGGGGGGCGGGGGGGGGGGAGGGGACATGGCCGTGAGACGCGCGTCGAGAGGGCCTGTTCATTTGAGCGGCTCGGAGGTGCTCGGCCGCGCTGTGGGCGGCTGCACAGGCCGGGCCGGGCACTTGGGGCCTGACGCTGTCCGTGCGAAGCTCCTGTGTGGGCATGTGCAGGAACCTCGGGCGTCCACGCGCCAGGTGGCGTGTTGGAGGACCGCGTGTTCGCGCGGGCACTCCGCGCTCGGAGCTGGTTGCGTCCTGGCGCCCAGGTCCCCGAGCGAGAGACTTGCCCCGGGGTCCGGAGGCGCATGACTCGCGTGGGTCCTTTGCATGACCCCTCCTTGTCGGAGGGGGCGGAGGCCGGGGCGAGTCCGGCGGGCGGGCGGGCGGGCGGGCGCATCAGTCGATTGCTCGGTCGGTGGTGCGGCCGGGCGAGCTTCCCGGGGGCAGGCACTGGCCAGGCTCAAGAGCTCTGGCGGCTGGGACGTGCGCGGGCGGGGGGTCCGGCTTGTGCTACAGGTGGTTTCGCCGCTCCTTCCCCCGCTCGTGGGCGGTCGCAAGCAGGGCGCCCCCCCGGGAGGTTCTCTGTCGGCGACAGGCGCACGGCCGGCGCGCGGGGGCGAGGGGGACGGGGGAGAGAGGCGGGGGGGGGGGGGGGGGGGGGGGGGGGGGGGGGGG
>NW_009242974.1:2469339-2498851 GCF_000388065.1 Fonticula alba
GGGGGGCACCCGGCGCCAGGCGCCTTGTTCCGTCGCCGACCGTTACACTTGTGGGCAGCCTTGTGGGTGGGCTCCTCGGCGTGGTCCCGGCTGCGTCGCAGCCTCGCCATATGCGCCCGACCCCAGGGGGAGAGGCCTGACGACACGAGGGGCGGATAGTTTCGGGCCCGGTGCCTGTGCTCGTTCGTGTGTGTGCGTGTGTGGGCCCGCGGCGCCGAGTGTTGGGGCGCGCGCCCCCGCGCGCAGTCCCGCGCAATACCGAGAGCATGAGCGCGCGCGCGTTGTTCCATGGTTGCGGGGCGACCTTGTCTCAGATCTCCTGTGGGTTACCCCCGCCCGCGCCCCCCCCCCCCCGGTGTTGGTCCTGCCCGCCAGGCAGGGCACTGGCCAGGCCCGGGGGGGGGGGGGGGTGGTCTGTCAAGCCGGCTAGGCCCGGCCCGGGCGCCGGTTGCGCACATCCGTTTGGTGTGCATGCATGTGTGGCTGCTTCCCGGCCGCCCCTCCTGGAGGGCGCACGGGGAGGGCCATGAACCGGGCCGGCGGGGCGTGCTGCTTGCCACCTTCCCTGCCCATGCCCGGGCGGGCGGCTGGCTTGGATCTCGCAAGGGTGCTTGCCAAGGCCCGGGCCGGTCTCGATCGCGCTCGGCCGCTCCCGCCTCGGCGCCCGGACTTGTGCCTGCGCTAGATGCTCCCGGCCAATGGGGCGATCTTGTTGAGCTGGGCATTGGGTACGGTAACAGGCAGCTGGTCGGGCCGGGCTTTCATGCCGCTGATCGGCCTCGGCCACGCCCCCCCCCCAGACCCACGCAGCGACGACAGCCCCCCCCCCCCCCGGCCAGGCTAGGCAAATGCCCGGTCCTCAGGCCCTCGGTCTCCCTGTTCCATGGTCGTGGGCCTGAAGCCCTTGTCCTTCCAGCGAGAGGGTATGTCGCCTGCTTCCCTGTGTGTGTGTGTGTGTGTGTGTGTGTGTGTGTGTGTGCGGGCTGGTCGCCCTCCCCCCGCGCCGGGCGCTCGCCCGGGACACCCAGCACGCGTCTTGACTGGCAGGCGGAGAGGTATGGTGGTGGGGGGGGGGGGCGGGGGGGCGGGGGCGAATCCCGATGCTGCAGCCCGGGCGGTGGGCATGCCGGCAGGGTTCGAGCTCCATGTTGAACTTGGGTCTGCTGCCTCCAGCACCTGCTGGCCGTGCTGAACGCCAGTTTGATGCCCCAACCTCCCGGTCCTCGGGCGCCTCCGCGGCCACCTATATAAGGGAGCGCCGACTCGGTCCCCAGTGCCCCGCCTTTTGGCACGAATGCCATCATTTGGTTTGAACATCCCCCTTCTTCCCCATACTTCTCTCTTCTCCTCCCCTACTTGCCACCATGTCTGCCGAGATCATTGCCGAGACCCCCGTTGTCGCCGCCACCACCACCGTCGAGGAGGTCGTCCCCGCCGTCGAGGAGGTTGCCACCACCGTCGAGGAGGTTACCCCCGCTGTGGAGAAGGTTGCTGAGGAGGCCACCCCCGCCGTCGCCGAGGAGGCCACTCCCGCCGTCACCGAGGAGACCCCCGCTGCCGAGGAGGACACCTCCAACAAGCGCAAGCTCGAGGAGGTCGAGGAGACCCCTGCTGAGGAGTCCACCGAGACCAAGCGTGCCAAGGTCGACGAGGAGACTCCTGCCGCCACCGAGTCTGCCGCCACCGAGTCTGCCGCCCCTGAGGCCGCTGCCGAGCCCGAGAAGGCTGTCGAGGCCCCCGTCGAGGCCCCCGTCGAGGCTGAGGTTGAGGCTGCCACCGCCTAAGTAGGAGGCCCCTCCCCCTCCCCCCTCCCCCTCTCCCTCTCCATTCCATGTCCTTGAGTGGTTCGTGCCGCCTCCCTCCCCCCTCCCCCCAAGAATGCGCGCAGCCGTCCCCATCCCGAAATATAGTCCCCCTCAAACTTCCTCCCTTTTCGTGTCCTTGCCCTTCCGAGTGCACATAACCGCCGCTGCCAGTCGTGTGTGTCTGTCTGTCTGTCTCTCTCTCTCTCTCTCTCTCTGTCTCTGTATATATTTGCACTCGGGTATGAGGGAACCACGCCTTTCTCCCCCTCCCCCCCCCTTAATGCCAGGAGAGCACTCGCATGGCGTTTACTCCCCCACCTGTCTCCTCTTCTTTCGCTAACCTTTGCTTCGGTGGCAAAGGATTGGCGTCCAGGGAGAGGTGGTGGTAGTGATGGTGGTGGTGGTGGTGGAGGAATGGTTCACCCCTATTGGTGATGATCAGTGGGGAGCGCCCGTTCGATTGCACTGGAGGCGATGGGAGCTTCCTCCGGGCTGCTTGCTCCAACAAAGACATCGGTACCCCCGACCTGTTTTGTTGGCTTCCCCTCCGAAGAAAGGCAGGCAAAGAAAGAGGCATACACAAGGCCCTATGTAAATGTTTTTCTTTCTGATCGTTCGGTCTTGTATTTGGGCCAATTCTCCGCCTCTCTCCCTGTGTATGTGTGTGTGTCTCTCTCTCTCTTCCTCTCTTTTCTGTCTCCCTCCCCCCTCTGTCTCTTTGACACATGAAGTACCGGGATGCTGTGACATGCAGCAGCAACAGCAGCAGCAGCAGCAGCAGCAGAGAGGGAGAGAGCAGGGGGTAGGGTGAACAACCTTACCGCGGGAGAACAAGGTACGGGCAGATAGACTCGGCGAGCTGGCGGCTGGCAGCAGCGACCACCTGTCGCGACCCAAGGTCGAAGGGTCCCACCCGGTCGGGGTGCTGGTCGCTGGCCGGCGACCCGGCATGGCGGCCAGTGAAGTCGCACACATAGCCACCGGCCTCCTCGACAATGACCTGTCCTGCGGCGAAGTCCTGCAAGGAGGCAAGAAGGAAGGGAGGAAAAGGGGGAGCAAGGGCGCATGTGTCAGAGGCGATGTCGAATGCACCTGGGACAAGGGAGCCCAAGTGGGAGCCGGGACTCGCGAGCGAGAAAGGCCCAACGAGGTCACATTTGTGTACATACCCACTCACGGGGACCAGCCTCGAAGTACATGTCCAGACGCCCACAGGCCACGTAGCACATGTCCAGTGCGGCGGCACCGGCGCGGCGGACATCTCGACCGAGAACAAGCGCCGCGCGCAGGTTCCACAGGGCCGAATCGATGGCCGGACTGCTGGGGAGACTGGGCAGCCCGGGGGCAGGCGGAGCGGCCGAACCCACCCCAGGAGGAGCCATTGCGATGGCCGACACGTCGGCGGCCGTGGTGGTGGTAGGCAGAGCAGGCCCCCCCCGACCGCCCCCCGGCAGGGCATGAGCCTGGTATCTGGGAGTTGGGGTGAGTTGAGAGGGAGAGCAGCGAACAGGAAGGAAGGAAGGAAAGAAGGCAAGGGGGTCTCTTGAAGTAGATCCGAGCTGATGCATGGGTGGCCGGACGTACTGGCCAGAGGCGCGCTCCTCGCCAACGATGTACGCATGGAACCCGGTGGAAATGAGCGACCGGTCTGCCAATGGAGGGGACACCGCAGTTAGGAGGGGGAAGCTCCCTGGGCGAGCACTTGACAATCGAGGGAGACGCACGGATGTCAACGGAGCCGCTCACACGAATGGGGCAGCCGTTGAGGAAGGCGCCACGGCCGCGCTCGGCCGTAAACAACTCATCCTATCACATTCGGGTATGGATGCCATGTTGAAAGAGGGAGGGACGTGGGGAAAATAAAGAGGGGGCGGGGGGGGGGGGGGGGAAAGGCATGAGGGCGTGGGACAAGAAAGAGGAGGCAGGAGGATGGATCGGATACAGGCGTCGGCAGATCACCGCAGATGGTCCAGGACACGCACCAGAGCGGGCGCATAGACAGCGCCAAGCAGAACAGTCTTGCCACGGGCAAAGCCGATCGACACGCAGGTGAAGGGGAACCCATGGGCGAAGTTGGTTGTCCCGTCGACCTGAAAGACCAAAAGTCGGGACCCCCGGTGGACCGGGTGGGCAACATGCTGCATTAGAAAGGGCCGGAGGACAAAAGGGTTGTTGGAGGGATCCCGACACGCACCGGGTCGATAATCCAGGTGGGAGCATCGGTCAGGGTGGACTCCTCGGTGGAGCTCTCCTCGGCCAGGATGGCGTGTGCGCCGGGGCCGGTAGCCGGGAAGCGGGCACGGATGCGCGAGATAATTAGCCGCTCAACTGCCTTGTCGGTCTCCGTGACCAGGTCATTGCCCGAGGTCTTCGAAGCGGCCAGTGACCGGCCGCCATCATCGCCAACGGATCCGCCGAAGGCGCCGAGTGCCGAGGGCGATAGAGCCTTGCGGATGAGGGAGCCCGCCTCACGAGCAAGGAGAGCCACGTCGGCCAGAGAAGGGTCCCCCGGCTGGAGGGTGAAGGGCTGAAGCAATGGGTCAGAGGCTGGCGTGGAAGTGTGGAGCGCGGGTCGGGGAGGGGGGCGGGGGGACCGGTACTGATCTCAGTGACATACAATCGCCATGGTGGGATAAAGCAGAGAGAACGGAGTGGGGGAGGGGGGGAGAGGTGGAGGGTGACAAGGAGTATGCGCGCTGGTGTGCTGGGGACTTGCGTAAGCTCATCAACCCCAGAGGAGACCCTGATCAGGCCCGAGGGGCAGGATGACGGGCAGCGTTGGTTCCTGCTCCGGAAGGACGGGGCAAGGAGTCAGATGCTGGGGGGGGGGGGGGGGGGCAACTCCGAACACACAGACAGGTCCGGATCGCGAGATCCGCCCTCTCTCACTTCAGAAGAACATTAGGACCGCGCGGATCGGTAAGTTGGGATCCTGTTTGGGCCTGCTCCGGGCGGGACGTGCAGCAGGCGGCAAAGGATGTCCTACGCGATAGCTTTTCCGCCTGTCTCTGGTGGCCCGCAGAGGCAGATACAGAGAAAGGGCACGCAATTTTCTTTCCCTCGTTGGGAGGGGAAAAAGAACCACACACATATCACCCCCCTCAGCCCTATTCACATGATTCGGCATTGATCGGCCTCGCGCGGATCTCTCCCCCCCCCCCCTCCCGGCAGACGCCCCCGGGCAAAGAGCACGGGGGCGGCCGGGGCCCGATTCATGAGTCACCTCCGGTAGGCCGACCTGGCCAGGACCATCTACGCGCGGCTTCCCACATCCCCCTCTCGCCCCTTCCATCCTTCCGGTCCTATTTTTGTCTCCTGTTCCCCCTTTCTCAGCCGCCCCCCCCCCCCCCCCCGGCCCCCCTCCGCCATGTCGAATGGCCAGCCCCAGTTGCGTCAGCAGCGAGACGCTGTGCACCGGATAAACTTCCTTGAGCAGGCGTCGCGCCTCTTTTTGAATGGGCCGAACGAGGGTGCGTTTGTGCTGCCATCTCGACCATCCTTCTTCCTTCTCCCACCCTCTTTCTATCCTTTCGCCTCTTTTTACCCCGTCATGAGATGGTTGTCCAAATGCATCTAACCAGATCCCTCGACTTACACCAGTTCCGAGCGCGCCGGCCTTCAAATTTGGGCGAGATCTCCTCTCTGTTTCACAGCGGGCAGTCCTGCGAATGTGTGTGTCTTTGTCCCCTTCCCTCCTTCCCCCCTTCCTCCTCTCGCCTGACACTTTCCCCTGCCACCAGCGACCCCACCTTGAAGCGATCTGTCTGCAAGGGCTGTCGTGCGCCCTTTGACATTGCCTCGACCCTGCGTGTGCGCGTCCGCCGGGCCGGAAAGAAGCGGCGCAAGTCACGGCCAAGCGTTGGGGCTCCCCTTGGCGCCGAGAGACCGCCTGCCCCGGCTGGGAGGTCAGATGAAAAGAATGACTCGACGCCTGTCGACGATCAGCATACTGATGACCCCGCAGTCGCAACTTCCTCCACCACCGGGGGAGCGAGCTGCCTCGGGACAAAGCCTCACCGTGGCACTGGCAGCCAGGCGCCAGTCCCACGACCTCCGCCTCCGCCGCCACTCAGGCTGATCACCAGCTGCAAGACTTGTGGCCATGTGTCTCGGCGCATGGGTCTCGTGGATGCCAAGGGCCAGGAGGTCCCTGCTTCCCGGCATGGCTTCTTCTCCGAGCGTTTCCCCACGGCCACCGATGATGCGCGGTAGAGTTCGGCCGTCGTTTGGTGCTTCTCGTTGTGCGTTTGGACACGGGAGGGGCGGGGGGTATCACGCAAGCCGGCTTCATGAATACACCCTCCGCCGCTTTCCCCCTGGCCACACTTGCATGGTCGCGGGGTGGAGCGTTCCTTTTCTTTTTCTTTTCTTCGGATGAAACATATCTATTTATGAGGCACACACACACATATATGTGTGTGTGTGTGTGTGTACAGTGGTATTGGGCGATGGGAGCAAAAAAAGAGCGAGATAGAAAGAGAGGATCATCGAGTGGCATGTTCCACCAGGAAGGTGGACAGGCCAGCGAAATCCAACTAAACATTACCAGGCCGTGGGCGGAATTCTTGGCCATATTGGCGCTGCCCGCCGAAAGTATGTCCAGCCCGGTGGTGCTGATACTGCCCACCGGCCGAGTATGCCTGATACTGCGGCGGCATGCCAAGGAGGTTGTCAGTCAAGAAGCGCCATACCCCGGCCAGCATGCCGAAGGACAGATACAGCACCAGCGTGGCAACAACCATGGCCAGAGCCAGGCGCAAGGGCCGGGCCAGAGGCCGAAGGTGCACCCGCGGGCTGTACCCCGTGCCCTCCAGTAGCCAGCGCAGCCAGTAGCCCAGCCAGGCTGCCAGGAACTCAAGGACAAAGACCAAGACCGGGTGCTCGCCGACAGCCGGCTCCGGGGAGGGAGCCCACACCGGCTGCCCGGCAATGGTAGCCACCAGGATGAGACCACCAGCTGGCGCCTTGCGCGCAACATCCAGCAGCTGCCCAAACCCAGCCATTAGACCGGCTGTTGGGGGGATGACACCAGCCAGGCCCGGCCGGGTGACGGCATGCCCGGGATGGCAGTAGGAGATGGTGGCACTGCCGGTGGCCGGTGCCTCAAGTGCCACGCCAGGGTCGGCCCAGGGAGCGAAGTTGGCTGGGAGCGGTTCGGTGCTGGTGCCCGCCAGGGTGCGAGACAGCGAAGGCACCGCACCACCGACCACATCGCGATTGGAGAACTTCAACTTGCCAAGACGCGCGCGCTCCATGGCCCATGAGGGGATCTGACCGGTGGCTGGATCGGCCGTGGCATATACCGCAGGAGGCCGGGCCTGTTGCTGTGCCTGCTGCTGCGCCTGCTGCAGGAGAGCCAGCTGGTCGAAGGGCCCGGCGCCCAGGCCACCAGACCCGGGCATACCGGCTGGTGCCCCGGCGCGAGCCTCCTCCTCAGGATCCGGAGGAGCCAAGCCGGCAAACAGCGTACGCAGCTGGTACTCCGCCTCGACAATGTACTCGTGGCGACGCTGGTCGGCCTCGGCCGGGCCTTGTGGCGCGGTGGTGGCCGACATCGCGGGGGTGGCAGCGGCAGCCATGGCGCCCGAGGCAGTGCCAGAGCCCGCGGCCGGGTCGGCTGCACTGAGCCCGGCAGCCAAGCCACCAAGGCGCCGACGGCCAGGAAGCACAGCCGGTCGGCGAGTGACCAGGCCACGGGCCTCGCCAGCGCGAAGGATTGCATGCAGCATGGACCGGAGATGCTCGACAGCTGGCTGACGCTCGGCCGTGTAGAATGGCACCACCAGGCGAATCGTTTCATCGGTGTCCAGAGCACCAGGATCACCGCGGGCGACGGCCGGCGTCAGGGCATGACCGGCCCGGAGGCGGAGCTGCTCGTGATGCAGCTGCCAGGCCCGCTGAACAGTGGCCACCTCGGCCTGAGTGATCGCCCGCTGCAGGGCCAGGTCGCTGCCGAGTTCATGCGCCCAGATGGCCAGGCGCTGAGGATCACTCCCTGGAGCGGCGGCAGCGGCGGCCGTGTGCATCGGCGGCGTGGCGATCAAGTGGTTGAGCGACTGGGAGGCCAAGAAATCCCGGGCAATGCGGGTGTACAGGGCCAGGTGCCGGAAGACATAATTGTACCAGATGGGTGACAGTTGCTGTGGTTGTTGATGCTGCTGCTGCTGCTGCTGCTGCTGGGTCACGGTGTCGGATCCCGCAGCCGATGCAGCCGGGGCGGTATAGCGCCAGGGCCGCAAGAGCGAAATCCAAACCGAGAAGAGTTGCTGGAAAATACGATCCACAGCGGCGGCATTGGCCTCGATGCTGGGAGAGACCACACCGCCAGTCGAGGACAAGCCAAGGCCATGTCCAGGGCCAAGGGCGGAGAAGGACCCAGCCCCGCGACCGGCCATGGTTCCTGCGAAAGTCCCATGGTGCAGGCCCATCCCCGGGGCCCCGAGGCCAGTTGGGCCAGTTGGAGCTGCCATGCGGCCGTAATTCCGCGCCACAGCTCGAATGGCAAAGCAGCTGCCAATCAGCTCACCGGTGCGCAGCCAGGCCGCACTGAGCCACGTCTCCTCCGGGATGTGCAAGGTCCCAAGCTGGGCCACCCGGGCGTGGTAAAAGTTGGTCGTGTGCAGGACAAAGAGCGGCAGCAGCTGCGCCAGCAGCGGGGTCGGCACGATGAAGTCGCGCGGTGGCGGGAGGGTCAGCTGGTCGGTGCCCAGAGCCGGAGCGGCGGCGGTCGAACGCGTAGTTGCCGGCAGCCTGGCCGCCGCATCACCAGCAAAGTCCAGCGCAAAGGCCACACCGGGCCGAGAGATTGGCCCCGCAGCCAGGGCCGTATGCACCGGATCCCGGAGGGTGTTCTGGCCAACCCAAAGCTCGGTCAGCGATCCGAGGAAGAACTCCACCATGTGCTGGACCTCGCCGGGATGGCTGCGGAACTCCCTGAGCAGGGCAAGGTGCGCAGGTGGGTAGGCAAAGCGGGTACACGCGGGTCGGGGGAGGTTAGCAGGATAGTTGGCAAGGGGGAAAGAGGGAAGGGAAGGAGGAAAGAAGCCCCGGAGAAGGAAGAGCAGCAAAGACAGTGGGGGGGGGGGGGGGGTGTTGCCAATGGCTGCACGCTCGACGCACTGGATGCTATGGATATTGGCACGGGAGGCTTCGACCGAGCCAGCCACAGGCAGCATGAAGGCCAGGTACTCCCGAATGAGGGTGTAATAGATCTGACTGACATTGGAAGTCGGAGTGCCAGACATGCCCGGGATTGCCGGCACACCGGGGGGCTTGGCCCCGCCGGTCCAACCGGACGAGAAGTCCATGTAACTCTCGAGGCGCTCGCGCACCTCGGCCGCCTGGAACATCATGCGATCCACCACCGACGAGAGGGCGCCGCCAGTTTGAGGGGCCTGGCGATATGGCTGCTGGGGCATCTGCTGCTGTGGCTGCTGGTACTGGTACGGATACTGCTGGAAGCCAGATGACTGGCCATAGCCGGCACCGTAAGGGGAGTGCCGAGGGAGGATGGCATGGTACAGAAGATAGTAGATGAAAAACTGGAAAATGTCTAAACGTTTGCAGGGTGAGAGGATCGAATGTGAGTAATTGGGCGATGTGACGGGGCGCCCGGTGTATATGCGTGCATGTGTGTGCGTGTGTGTTTGTGCGACGAACTCAAATGCACCCGGTTCTGGCCGGGGGTATGGAACATCCGGAAGAAGCCCCGCGTGCTGCCAGTGTGGCTGATCTCCTGGCGGACGGAGTACTATGGGCAAACATAGGGGTGGCAAGGGGAGGGCGTATGTCAGGGCAAGATCCCAGGAAGGCAGGCGGAGAGGACGAATGCCGGACATACCGGGAGCTTATCGGTATGGATCTCATAGAGTGCGGCACCGGAGTGAGAGATATGTTGCTGGCCGGATGGAGGGGCATCCGGGTCGGAAGACAAAGCCGAGCCCCCGAGGCCCCCAGCCGAGTTCAGGTGCTGGCTGAGAATGACACGGAAGAGGGGCCCCGAAGGGAGCAGCAGCAGCAGCAGGCCATGCGTCTCGCTGGGCGAGAGGGCATGGTCCAGCAGAGCACTGAAAGGGACACACATACACACCCATCCCCACAGGCATGGGCGGGTATGTCCAAAGGAGGATGCAAAGGGAGAAAGAGAGAGGTGAGTACCAGGACTTCGAGAGGGGGAAAGAGGCTGGCGCAAATGTAGGCCGGCTTGTATATATATATATGTATATATGTATGTGTGCAGGGTGCGCATGTGTTGACACGTACCGCCGAGATTCAGTGCCAAACAGCGTCCCCAGGAGGCGAGGGAGAAAGCGCTGGAAGTCGGACGCGTCCTCCGACCGATTGAGGAGCTGCAGCATGGGCAACCACAGGATGCGGCACGGCTGGTGGTCAGGATTCCAAGAGGGGGAGACTCCATGCATGAGCTCTCGTTTGGGAGGTGGATGATAGAGGACGCACACGCTGGAGGTAGGCACCAAGCTCCGACGTAAAGTCGGTGGTATTGTACTGGAGGAGGGCCTCGAGGGTCTTCATGGCCGGCGGTGGTCCCGGCCCGTGGTCGACCAGGTAGCGGGGTTTGAGCCCAGAGAAGGGATCGTGACGAAGGAGGGAGGGGGAGGTAGGGGAAGAGAAGGGGAAGGAGGGAAAAGGCTTGAGGCGGTGTTGGAGTGAAGGGTGAAGGGAGAGGGAGAGAACAGTAGGAGGGGGAGTAGAAGAGGGAAGGAAAGCAAGATGATTTGCGGCTGGATTGAAGGCGCCTTTTGGTGGGTAGGGTTTTTTCCCCCCCCCCCCCCCCTCCCCCCCCCCCCCCCCCCCCCGTCTTTCCCTCACATGCACATGCACATGCACACGCACGCAGCCCAGACGCGACGAGAGCATGGCAGGAGGTACTCCTCGAACATCCCGAGCCCGGCGGGTCTAGTGTGTGGCTGCGTGGGGTCGTGTTTGTGTGCGCGAAGTGTGTCAAGGGTGGAAAGTGTGTCGGATGAGCATTGGAGGCACAGTAAATCGGCGTGTTGGTGTGTGGCCGTATGCGGGACAACGGCGCGTGTGCGCCGGCACGCCATCCCCCCTGCGGGCCGGTGGCGGGAAGCCAGCCTCCGCCCCTTCAGTTGGGATCTCCATGTGAGTGGCGGACGGCATTCTGCCTTTGCAGATCAGAGATATGGACCAGCCTACTTACGGGCTGCACGTGTTAGTGATGTCCCGTGGTGAAACCGGCCATTTGCCGAGCACGCTCCAGAGCCAGTGTTGCCGAGGATTCGGCTTGCGGATTTCCTTTGCCGCTCACCCGGGAGCAGTGAGTGGCCTCACCATCGGCAGTGGTTCTCCCTGCGCGTTTCGGGGGTGGGGGGGGGGGGGGGGGGGGGGGGAAAAACCCCGGCCCCGGCCCCGGGGGCCCGGGCCCGGGGGGGGGGGGTTTTTCCCCCCCCCCCCCCCCCCAGGGGGGAACTCCCCCAGGAAATCCCCCCCCCCCCCCGCGCCTCGGCCCCCCACGAAGGGGGACCGATCCGCCCGCCGCGGGGGAGGGGGGGGGGAGGTTCTGACGATCGCGTTCTTTGATCAAGGCGGATCGCGGCCCCCCAGACATGTTGCCCCCGGCACCGAAGTAGACTCTACTATTGGAGGGGCACTTTTCATGGCGGAGGTCTCCATCAAAAGTTGCCCGCCCACTTGTGGTAAGCGGCTCCTTCCATACCACTCCTCACTTCTCCCAGCCTCCCTCCACTTCCCCTGCTCTCTCCCTCTCCCCCTCCCTCTATCGCTCTTCCTCATCTCCTCATCTTTCTGCTCGCGCCCCCTTCCTCCTCAGCTCGCCGTCGGGCCCGGCCGGGTGTGTGTGTCTGCGTGCACCCCCCTCCATATCCATAGCACGAGAATGTCCAGTATTTTCTCCAACAGCGCGGGACGTTCAGAGCATGGCTTCGATCTTCGGGCCATTCTCCGGAACTGTACGTGCCATCCAACCCCTTGCCCTGACCCACCTCCGTTCCTTTTCCGCTGCCAGATGCTCCTCGCATGGTAACACGCTCCCCCCCTCACCTTGGTCCGGAATCCGATAGACATTGTTGAGAAAGTGATCTTCGGTGGTGCTCCCTCTGCCACACCCACCTGGAAGGTGTTGGTCGTTGATGATCTGACGGCCCGAATTCTCAGTCACTGCATGAAAGTCAGTGACTTGACCATTCACGGAGTGACGGGTGCGCACTGTTTAGCTCGTCCTCTCGTCCTCTCGTCCTCTCGTTCTCTTGTTCTCTTGTTCTCTTGTTCTCTTGTTCTCTTGTTCTCTCGTTCTCTCCCCCCCCCCCGGCCTATGGCCGATATCCTGCTGACCTCGTGTGCTTCTGCCCCTCCAGTGATCGAGAAAATCCAACTCCAGCGCAAGGCCTGGCAGGACCAGGAGGCCGTGTACTTCCTGCGACCGACCACGCAGAATGTGGAGTTCTTGCTGAAGGATTTCCCCGAGAACCGCGGTATCACCGTAAGCAAGCGCCTCTATGCAAGCGCCCGGGTGTACTTCTCCGCCGGTACGCGCTCCATGCAAAGCACCATCACGGTCTCCTCATGTCCCTTCCTTCACTTGACTTCCCCCCCGTTCTCCCGCTCACTTTCCAGCTCTCATAATCGTGTCAATGCTCACCATGTCCTACCCGCCTCCCTTCACGCATCAGAGCTTCCCCGTGAGCATCTTCGGCGTATCAGCGAGAGCAAGGGTCTTACGCCGTATATTCGCGCCCTGGCTGAGGTCCCATGCAACATGCTGTGTACGCGTGCCAACTCGGATCCTGCCCCCCCCCCCCCCCCCCCCCCCCCCCCCCCCCCCCCCCCCCCCCCCCCCCCCCCCCCCCCCCGGGCAAGCACATGTGTCCCACTCTCCCTTCGTCCTGGTTCCTCCCTGGCTCCTCCCCTCCAGCCCTGTCCTAACGTGCCCTAGCCTTGGAGTCGCATGCATTCATCCTGAATACCGCCAAGCCTGGATACCCGGATGCCTTCTGGCAGACGGTCGAACGGTCGCCGTACGACGCCCTGTCGGAGCTGATCAGTGACAACACCACTAAGGCTGGCAGCCCGGTGCCGGATAACCGGCGCCGGTATCAGTCCTCCTTCCTGCGTCTGTACCAGCCCGGAGCGCCAGTGATCGCCACACAGGAACTTGAACGCCAGGCCGCGCAGCTGGCTTCTGTCTTTGCCCTGATGAAGGCCTACCCGCTGATTCGCTTCGCTCGGCCGCCGGCTTCGGCGCGTATCTTCCAGCAGAGCCCCTACAGCATGACTCAGGCGTTTGCTCAGGCGGTGCAAGCTCGGCTGGATTCGATGGAGTCCCTGAATCCTGGGACTTTTGTGCGTGAACCTCCCTGCTTTCCTGCAACCCTGACGCGTTTCGGAATTGCTCGCCTTTTTCGGTGGCCTTTTTTTTCTCTCGGCTCTTCTTGGGTTTCCCTCTGCCCGACTCCCCGCTCCGCGAACGCCCTGCACCCCTCGGCTCTGACCATCGGAATCCCCCTTCCAGGCTGTTGGTGCCCCGGTGGATCTGGTGATTGTCGACCGAACAATCGACCTGTACGCACCGCTGCTGCACGAGTTCACCTATCAGGCCATGACGCACGACCTCCTCGGGCTTGAGGATCGCATCCAAAACAAGACGCACTCCATTTCCCAGCGCAAGAACGAGTCGGGCAAGCCATCCACCGGTTCGGTCTTCTTGCTGACAGAGGATGACCCGGTGTGGAATTACCTGCGGCATCGGCACATCGCCGATTGCCTGCAAACTCTGCCGACGGAGTTCCGGCAGTTCCTCAAGGAGGATGTTGTCGCTTCGCATCGCGTCGACCGGCAAATGGGCAACGACTCGGGCTCTTTGGAGCTGGAGGACATCAACAAGCTGATGCGTCAAATGCCGCGCTATTCGTTGCAATTGTCGAAGGTGTGTGTGTTCCGCGATGCTGCCTTTGTCTGAATGCTGCTCGCTGCATCGTGCCCCGGAGCCTAATTTCCCTCCCGCTGCCCCGGTTCCCCCCTCGTTCCCCTCGGCTCCCTCGGCCCCTGCTCGCGGTTCTCGTCATGCTCAACGGTTTGCACGACAGTTTGCCATCCACATTGAGCTCTTGCATCTGAACATGAAGAATTACACCGATCTGGGTCTGGAGGCCATCGCGCTACAGGAACAACAGCTAGCCCTTGGCCATGACTACCATGATGACAAGCCGCTCACGGCGTCCGGCATGCTGGATGCCATCACCCGAATTGCCACCAACCATTCGGCATACGATGGGCAAGTCCGTCGTCGCATGCTGCTGTTGTATGCCATCTCGATCTTCAACAATGCCCTGATGGCGCAGCACAATGCCCAGAGTGTGACGGCCGCCTTCGGCAAGACCATCTCCTCGGCACTGGAGAACTCCCTGTCGACCGATGAGCTGAGGCTTATCGAGAGCCTCAAGTACATGGTCAACTTGACAAACCTGGGCCCCGGACAGGTGTGTATCCTTCTTCGCTGGCTATCTCCCCTGTGACCCCCCCCCCCTCTCTCTCTCTCTCTCCCTCTCGCCTTCTCTTTCATCCCTTGATCGATGCAAGTCCATCAGCTTCTTTCCGTCCATCTGTCTTGCCCTATGTGGCATGGGTCCATTTGCTCCGATGCTTACTCTCCTGTGGAACCCATCGCAATATGTGGATTCATGTAGACCATGCCCGGCTCCACCACCACCACCAAGAGCTCCGGCTGGGGTGGAATTGGCCGGTCGAATCAGCCCACCGCGGCCGCGGTCGACGCCTCTGGCGACCTGTCGCAGAAGCCCTATCCGCCGGTGGAAGACCAGCGTCGCGACTTCCATGGGAACTGGACACAGCCTATCTCCACCCCTCGCGATGCGGTGCATCCCTTCCGCCCGGAGGCACAGTCGTACATTGTGTCGCAGTATGTCCCGCGCCTGAAGCGCATGTTGGCGGTATGTGGCTTTCTTACTTCCCTCGTTTTGCCTGCTTTTTATCCTGCCTCTCGGTTCTTCCGCCCTTTGCGACTCTCATCTTGGGGTTCTGCTGGCTGACCTGTCATTTTTCCCTTCCCCCCCGCGATCTCTCTCTCCCTCGCTCTCTCCCTCGCTCTCTCCCTCGCTCTCTCCCTCGCTCTCTCCCTCGCTCTCTTTATCTTCCGACACCTCTAGCGCTTGGACGATCCGCACTCGGACTCGCCCTTCGCGGTGCTCGATTCGAGCCGCTCACACGAGGCAGCCGCAGCCGTGTCGAACCGCATTGCGCGGGAGAAGGCCCTCAGCCAACCGGACAATTCAAAGTCCGGGGCCAAGTCGGGTGTGTCGCTGCGGAATTCCTCGGCCCGGACCAGCTGGTTCACTGGCGGTGGCAAGGAGGACCCAGCGGCCGGGCGCGGTACCGAGGGCGAATCTCTGGCCGCGGCCCTGCCATCGGGTGTCCCTGCAGCGGAGCGCAACAAGCCCGTGCGCACGATTGTCTTTGTCCTTGGTGGGGCCACATATTCGGAGTTGCGAGCCCTCTATGAGGCGTCGCAGACATCGATGTCGGTGTCAGCACCGGCCGCCGCTGCGGCCGGGCGCACTCGTCGTGAGTTTGTCCTTGGCACCTGGGACTTTGTGCTTCCCTCGGGCATGCTCCAGGACCTGAGCCTTCTCCGGATGGAGTGAAGCCACTCGCGATGATGCGCCGGGGTGGGTGCTTTATGCGGGATTCCTCGGTTGCCAAGCACATCCACACATACAGGCATCCGTCCTTTCGACAATTTGGGGGGGGGGGGGGGAGACTCTCCGTGCTTCCCTCCTTCCAAGGGGCAGTGCATTTTTGAGTCCTTCTCTTGTCACCCTGCCTGTGTCGACTGAAATAGATGGCTACATTGGTATTAGGCGAGGCGCCGCCAGCGTAAGAAAGATAGGCGCCCGGAACAAGAAGAAGCCCAGACGGGTGGAGATACAGGGCAGCAGTGCTTCCTGACTGACCCATCCCCGCGCACTGTGGACGAGTTGCCCTCGCTGTTTTTTTTTTTTCCCTTTCGCCCCCTTCTCACCTACTCCACAACCCGCCCCCCTGCAAATAGACACGCAGCATCAATATATCCTCCAAGGGATAAAGGAATGTGTATATGGTGGGATATTCTACAAGGACACGGTGCAGTGTATGTTGTGTGGGTGTGCGGGCGTGTGGGTATGTGGGTGTGTGGGTGTGTGGGTGTGGGTGGCTAGGTCGGGCCGAGGATTGTCGGCGCACAGTCAACTGTGCGAGTGACGACAAAGGAGAGCGTCGCTTGCCTCCCCCCCGTCCCCCGAGGCACGAAAAAGATGCACGCGTGCATGCGCACGGAGGACCATCATTTGGAAACCCGGCTCACTTGACAGGCACTATTCTCGTTTGCAAGTGTCATGGAAGTAAACCACGATGAGGGCCAGCGGAAGGGGGGGAATAATAGGAGGAAGGTCCCGCGGCCGGACACAGGCGCAGGGAGGGGACAGGGAGCGGGGAAGGGGGTCAGTCTTGAGTCTCGGGGACGCGCTTGCGCGTGTTTCTCACCAGTGTGCCTTGGGGATGGGGGAATTACAATCGAGAACTGCCCTGCTCGACTTTGCGCTCTTTCTTTTAGCTCTCCGGCCCCCTGCCTGCCTACCTGCTGCTTGCCCTCCTCCCCATGCCTCTCTTTCAGACAAAGTGTGTCTTTCTCTTTCTCTTTCTCTCTCTCTCTCTCCCCACATTGACAGGCAAATACGACGTGTGGGTGGTGCGTGCGCGCGCGCATTCATCACGCCAGGGACACAGAGAAGGTCGTCCTGCAGCTCGCCCCCTCTGTCCCCTGGGGCTGCTCACGTCCCCCCACCCCCCCGCCCCTTGCGCGCCTCCCTGTGTCTCTGTGCATGGGGGAGGAGAGGAGAGGGCGGCATCGAAGCGCGTGTGGTACGGCGCGCCGAGAGGGAACACACATTGCACACTGACACTTCTCAATGTCCCACACTGTCCCCTGCCCCTGGGAGGGAGGGGGGAGGGGCGAGGAGGGAGACCAGAGGGGACACGCACCGGCCTGGATGAAACACGCCGGCGCTCAATATTGCGGCCCGGCCGTGTCCTCCAGCGGCGGCGGCTCCACCGCCAGTGGCCGGCGCTCAAGGGAGAGATCCTCATTAGAGAGCATCATGGAGGGGGGACGAGAGGGGGGCTTGCTGGCGGCACCCAACCCGGTCGCTTGGCGGGCGGTAACAACAGACGGGATAGCCGAGTCGTTCGCACCATTTGGCAGGGCCAACTTCCTGGATGGGGACTTCCCCGGGGAGCCAGCTGCCTTCCTGGAGGGGGATCTTTCAGCCCCGGTGGCGGCGGCCGCGCCGCCACTCCCGCCGCCGCCGCTGCCGCCCGCGCCGCCGCTGGTAGACATCGAGTTCTTGGCGGCCGCGCCGCCAGGTGTCCCAGTGACCTCCTCCAGCCGGGATGGCTGCTGGAGACCCGGGGATGTGGTTTTGATGGTGTTCGAAAAGTCCGATGGCGACCGGAGATAGGGGTCGTATTCCATGCCGCCGGGTGGATCTCCACCGGGGACCGCAGAGACCACCGACGGTCCCCCGGCGGATCTGGAGGCCGCGACCTCGGTGTCCCCAGGATCGGTGCCGGTCCAGTCGTCATAGCCGGAGAGGAAGCCGGTCTCCGTGTAGAGAAGCAAATTTTTGTCGGAATTGCCTGCTGAGGGGTTGCCGCCTCGGCCGCCGAGGTCTGCGCTCCCCCCACCAGGGCTAGTTCCTCCCCCGCCGAACAGTTCGCCATCCATGTCGTCGTCGCCGCTTTTGGTGATCTCATCGACACTTCGAAGGTCACTCGGGCGTCGGCCATTCGGACCGTGTGGCCTTCCGGCGAGCGCGTCATCCTCCGGGCCAAAGAGGCTGCCAGAGGGATCCCCAAGACCGCCACTTAGGCGACCGGAGCCCCGGGCACTGGGCTCATTGATCTGGTGGTCCTTCTTCGGGGGAGGGATCCCGGCTGGGGGTGGCGACCCGGCAAACCAGCGAGCGCCTGGGTCACCCGGGCCGCCGGGCCCACCACCAATCCCCGGACTGGCTAACCCGCCGCCAGGGACACCCATATCGGGGCCGAGATCCAAATCCAGGTGGAAGGGGCCCGGCCGGTTGGCCTGAGATTCGGCCATGCCCGGGCCGGTGTCATAGACTTTGGGATTGTAATCCAACATGCTCGGCTGGCCGGTGGGATCCGACACCGAGCCGGCCGGATCATCGCCAGCAAGGAAAGCCCCTGGCTCCTGGGGGAGGAGATAGCCATCAGGGCCGCCCCTCGCCGGGGGGCTGGACAGGCCGCCCGGATGCATCTGGCCACCAGCAGGAGATTGGCGATGGGTCCGGTGCTCGGTCGCCCCCTCCTGCGAGTGGCCGCCCGTGGTCAGCATGTGGGGCTGCTGGTACAGCTGTTGCTGGTGCGGGGCCGGCTGCTGGAGCGGTTGTTGCATCAGCGCCTGATGGTGACGAAGGTGCAGATGTGGGTCTTCGCCGGTGGCGAGATCCGGGAAGTAGGACTCCCCGCCTCCGGCTGTCGACCCGCGGCGAGTCGGGTCCCCGCCGGGGGCCAGCTCCTGAGCCCCATACGGGCCGCCGGCTCCCTCATCGACGCCGGGGCCGGACTGGAAGAACTTCTCCATCCCCCGAAGCCCGGCATCCGGAGGGGCACCCCCCGCAGCATCCAGACCGCCCTGTGAGATGTACCCGTTGCCGCCGTTTCCGTTGGCAAAGTACCCGGCGGTGCCCGGCGGCTCGAAGAAGTGCATTTGCTCGCTTGCACTCGGGCGCTGCCACGGCATCCCGGACGCTGGGGTCTCGGACGCGTGCCATCCGCCCGGCCCGGGTCCCGGAGCACCATAGTGCTTGGCCGACAAGTCGAAGCCTTGCATCAGGTGCTGTTGCTGCGAGGACTGCTGGAGCATGTGCTGTGGCTGTTGCTGTTGTTGCTGAAGCTGCTGCTGCTGCTGCTGCTGCTGCTGCTGCTGCTGGTGGGTGGAAGGGTACTGCGGCTGTGGGAACTGGGACTGGTACTGGCCTTGCGGCGGCTGTTGTTGCTGCTGCTGCGGATGCTGATGCTGGTGGTGTTGCTGGTGCGGGTGGTGTTGGTGCGGCGGCGGCGGCTGCTGCGGCTGCTGCGGCGGCTGCTGCTGCGGCCGTTGCTGCGGTTGGTGGAACTGGGACTGATGCTGGCCCATGCCAGCCAGGTGAGGATGACCTAGATGGAAGCCGGAGCCCGGGTGCCCGTGCGAATGCAACATCGGCTGCTGGGAGTGTGGTGGGCCCGCGTGAGGATGTCCTCCACGCGGGCCGATGACTCCAGCATGGCGGAAGGGACCGGCTCCGGTGCCGGGTGCCACCCCGACAGGGGACGTGTCGGCCGTATCCGGCCCCTCGGAGGATCGGTAGGTCGAGGAGGGCGGCGGAGTAAGCATGCCCCCCCGGCTGGTGTAATAGGCGGCGGCGGCCGCTGCCGCCGCCGCCGCCGCCGCAGCAGCAGCCGATGAGCCGTCTTCCGGCATGTACAGCCCCTGCTGCTTGTCGGAGCCTGGTCCAGGCATCATCATGGGTGGCCCGGAGCCATATTCCGGTCCCGGAGGGCCGCCGAGGCGACCGGCTCCCGGCAGGTAGCCTGCATTGGGATCGACCATGCCATAGCTGGGCCCACCACCGGCGAGGTTGTAGCCCGGCATGGGGCCCGGCCCTGCACCGCCCGGGCCGCTGGCCATCCCGTGGGGAAGGGATCCCCCTGCTGGACGGTGGCCGGCCCCGTCGCCCGGCCCACGAGCGGCCATCCCCCCGCCAAGCCCCGAGCCATCCATCGGATTTTCGGAAGGCAGGCCCAAGTCCAAGTAGAGGCTCGTGTCGTAGGCGGCGGCGGCGGCGGCGGCGGCAGCTGCCTGCTTCGCAGCGGCCGAGCGCCCACTGCCATCCTCCCCGGCCGAGCCGGGAGAGGTGGCCGGGGAAATGACGCGCGAGGCGTTGCCCCCGCCACCGGGGCCGGTGACGCTCAGCGGCGGGCCGGATGGGTAGCCATAGTGCCCGCCCCCCAGGTGAGGAGCATGGGCCGGGGCCAATCGAGCATCGAGCATGACCCCCTCCGGGCCGGGGAAGTAGAACCCCATGACCCCGGGACCAGCCCCGAAGAGCGCTGATGGATGGGGACCCGATGCCGGGCCTCCACCGCCGGCGGCAATGGACTGCCTGGCGGCCTCGAGCATCATTGGGTCGGCTCCTCCTCCGGGTGGATGGCCCTCCGACCCGGCCGGCCCGGGCTCCTTCTTCACGGGCTTGCGAGCCAGCTGCGAATCCGGCTGCTGCTGCTGCTGCTGCTGCTTTGAGGCCTTCTTGGTGCCGGCGGCCAGGGACAAACCCCGCTTGAGGGGCGACGAGGAGGGCGAGCTACGGCGCTTACGATGCTTGGTGTCCCCGCCTCCCGGGGAGCCGGGCTCGGCCCCGGCGGTGGCTGAGCCGGCCCGCTCGCGGCCTCCATCCTGCCGCGGTGGCGGGTGATTGTGCACTCCCTCATAACTGGAGATGACTTGGCCATAGCCTCGGCGGATCTGCTTCTTCACAGGGCATCCTTTGGTCGTGCAGCGATAGTATGCGCGGGGGAAGGGCGCCCCGCGAACGGCCTTCTGTCCATACTTGCGCCAAATGTACCCGTCATCCATGGCGTCGATCATGGACGCATCGCTGGCAACCACCAAGCGCGTGGTATTCACTTGGGCTGCGCCCTCGTCACCGGCACCGGAGCCGCCGGCCCCGTGAATGCCGGCCGCGCCCGGATTGCTGGCGGTCAGGAAGAGGGCAGGGGAAAAGGCAAACCCCGGCTCGGTTGGCGCCTGAGCAGTACCGCCAGCGGGCAGGGCACGAAGTTGAGGAAAGAGGGGCGTCGCATACGAGGCCAGGGAGAAAGCCCAGTCAGGGGAGAGGAGCCATGGAGGTGCAGGTGGGTCAGAAAAAAAAACCCGGCGCTGGAAGGACCAGGCACAGCGCGAGAAAGAAGGAGCAGGAGGTAGAGAGAGAGAGAGAGAGGGGGGGGGGGCGCGAGGGGAGAGCGGGGAGAAAGCCAGATAGGTGGTAATAGGGGGAAGGGATTGACGGGCGCGAAGCGGGCAGGGTGGATGCACCATTTGCCCCTCGCTGGCAACACTCTTGCGGAAGCTGGTCTGGTCGTGAGCACTAAGCCGGGTGAGCTGCGGCGCATTGTGGTTGTGCTGCCCGCGATAGACGGAGCTCGTGAGGCGCTGGAGGAGGTGTGAGGGGCACCGGACGCGGGCGGCAGGTCAGCAAAAATGCGAAAAGCGCTGAATTGGAGGGGCGAAGGCAGCCGCCCGACCGAAGGCGAGGCACTCGCATGCGAAGGAAAAGCCTACCTGATCCCCGAGGACCATGACCTCGATTTGCTTTTTGGCAGGGCACCCGGGACCGGTGCACCGGAAGTAGGCCTTGGGGAAGGGACTCGACCGGCGTTGCTTCTGGCCGTACTTCCGCCAACGATAACCATCCTCGTGGACGCCCTCGGCAGCGGCGGCCGTTGCCCCGGCAGCCAGGGAGATGGGCCCAGGTGACCGGCGATCACCGAGCCCCGGAGGGGGCGTGGCACTGGAGGTTCTCCCTCCGCCGGGGCCGGCACCGGCGCCAACTTGCTGCGCCAGGGAGTGTGCTTCGGGTGGCAGGCTGTCGGTATCGCGACACAGGGACATGACGGCGGTGGTGGCGGTGACATTGGCCCCGGCCCCGGAGGCAGCGCGTTTCTCGGCGGCAGCCTCGGCCGCGGCCGACGCCTCGAGCATGGCCGGGGAGGCTGTCTGCCAGATGGGCGGCCCATTGCCGATGATGCTGAACCCGCTTGCCGGCGGCGTGCCACTGGCAGGACCCCCCGCCAGTGGCGACGAGGGGGCGGCACCGGGGTTGCTCGCGGCACCGGGCCGTGCCACGCGCGATCCCGACGTGGCAAAGCGCACGGACCGACGTGCATCGTACACGGCGGCCGCGAGGAGGGGCGAAACGTGGCTGGGGAAGCCGGCTGACTCGGCGGCCGTCTGATCGAAGGCGTCGGTTTGCAGGGCGGAGTAGCCGGCGGCCGCCATGGCCATGCGCCTTTCGGCCGCGGCGGCCGTCGAGTCCGCAGCGATCGGGCTCACAGGGACCGAGCTTTGCCGAGACCCGCGCACGCTATCGCGCATGGGCGACAGGACAGACACCCGGACAGAGGCCGCGCCGGCCATCGTTGACGGCCCGAGGCCCATGATGAGCAGCTGTTCCTATGTAAGCCGCAAAGAGCCCGGAAGGGGCGGGCGGGGGGGGGGGAGGGAGGGGGGACCTTCAATTAGAACCTTAGAGGATACGCCCCCCCCGGGAAGCTGGCAGAGGGCAGGCCCGGCAAGAGTGCGTGCAGGAGGCCGTTGGGGCAGCGCCGGGATGACATACCTTCCTGGGATGACTTGCTCTGGGAGCCCGGCGAAAAGAGAAAAAGACAGGAGAAAAGGCGCGCGCGCACGCGCGAATAGAAGGGGGGAGTGTGCCCGCGGCCGACCGCTCTGTGATTGGGAGGTGGGAGGCTATACGCAGGCCCTCTTGGAGTGGTGTTGATCAGCGTCCACCGGCGGACTATTGCGAGGCATGAGAAATAGGGTGTCAACAGTGGACCAACGCGTAGCTTTCGCCAAGAGCCTCCCCCCGCCGAGGAGTGCCGCCGTACCGGAAGAAGCCGAGACACAAGCCCCGAAGGAGACACGCCAGCAGGCTCAGGGAGGGAGGTGTAGCCCCACAGGCGTCGCTCGGGTGTGAAAGGAGGCAGGGGTGCGCCGGCGGGTGGCCTTTGGGGGAGGCGAAAAAAAGGGGAAAAGATCGGCGCTGGAAATCGAGCAAGAAGGAGCGAAGGCGCGAGGAGAGAGAGAGGGGGGTGCGTGGGGAAATTGAAACATGCCGTGGCTCGTATGGGGGATAATGTCTCAGAAAAATGACAAAATCGCCTGGCGATTTCCCCGGATGAGGCGGGGGCCGGGGCCCGGGTGGCGCGAGGCCCGAATGCCGGGGGGCGGGGTACCATGGGGCTTGGGGCGTGAATGGCATGCCATTGGGCCCGGCCGGCTGGGTCTGATGCTGAGCCTGCGCACCCGCGGTGGCCTGGCGGCTGCCCCCTCTCCCCCCTCCAGCCGCCTGGGCCCCCGGAGTCATGAAAAAGCCAGGACTATCGAAGACTCCGCAACCTCCATTCACTCGTGCCCCCTCGCTGGTCATATCCATGTGCCAAGAAGGGTTTACTACCATCGACAGGCCTGGGCATCAGCGAGGCATCGGGGGGAGGGACTCACGAAAGGCGGTCACACTGGGGCAACCCACCCCCCCCCCCCCACACCACCCCCGGGCGGTGCACTCATTGCGCCAGGCCGGCGAAATGATCGCCCTGTGGCTTGCGATTCAAATGGTCCCAGCGTGTGGAGCTCCGAGCCGAGATTTTAACATTTCTGCGCGAGGTACACCACGCAGGGCAGCCACAAGCACACGAGGAAATGGTGTCCACTCGACGGGTCGACCATTGAACCCCCTTTGCGAAACGAGGAGGCATGGGGCGGCGGGGCGAGGAGGGGGGCAGAGAAAGAGAGGGGAAAAGAGCGCACCGAGGTGGAGACTCGGACCAAAGCGCCATGATGGATAAATGGACGCCCACGCGGTGACACATTCCCCATGCGCCTCCCTCCGGACCGCTGCCCCCGCCGCCACGCTGTCTTTCACACATTCACACGCCACGAGATGCACACCCACTTCTGGGTCCCCTTGCCTCCTGCCTGACTTCGAAAAATGGCCCCCGATGTCCGAATGAAAGCCGATGGGAATCCCTTACTCAGAAGGCAGAGGGGGGGGGGGGGGGGGCGAGATCCCTATTATTGATGAATATTTCGACATAGAATATATAAAGAGCCGGAAAATATTGTTATTTATTGTAGCAAAGGATGCGGAACACGTTAGTTCAGACACCCCCTGAGCGGGGACGCGGGGGAATGCTCTCCTGGCCCGCCTTTGGCCAAGGACAGCGTGGCACTGTTGCCCCTACTGCCTCATCCATCGGATGGGAGCCAACTTACCTGCCCACATTCGCAGACACACACACACCCACACACACATATATACCTACATACACTTGTCCGGCGCTTTAAAAATGGAACAAGGGGAAGTCTCGCCTTGCTGGGGTAGGCGCACAGGCCCCATGGAAAATCTTCTCTGATCGATACAGTCAGTGTGGGAGAAGCGCCCCGCTGGACCCGGGAGCCGACACAAAGGATCCCTCTAGCCCCGCAAGTGGGGCACGCGAGCCTCACCCGCAATCACCCCAAACCCTCAATCATGGAATGGTGTGCCCCACCCAGGCGCAGAAGAATATAGCTATTAATTGATGGTCCAGTTAAAGGAGATTTTGGCGCGAACATCTTTGACTCGCAATGCCCACGCACATCCCAACGCCTTGGTGCGCAGTTATTCCCACCGATGCCCGGGCCTCCGATCAGTGGTGATATGTTGCCCATGTGATGTGGTCATGCCCCGGCGCATGTCACGCAGGAGGCCGATGCGTTGCTCGAGATGCACGCGGGGCCTCCCGGCCCTCTGGGCCCGCCTTCCGGGGGGGGCGCACAGGCGACATGGAGGGGCCAGGCGACCAGCCCCGAGTGGGGAGGGCCGCAGCAAGACACACCAGAACGGCCGACCACCGGACCAGAAGCCACCGCAGACCGTGGGCTGCAGCGTGGCTGCCGGCACGCGTGTGCCCTTCGACCGATGGGCAGGGACGGAAGTCTCTCCCCCCCCCCCCCCCCCCCTTGGGCTCGCGGCACCCCGCATTGCCACGGGCCCTCTCCCCTCCCCCTCCCCCCCTCTCGGACCGGGTGCCAGTGGGATCGCTTTGCCATTGGCGCCAGTAAGGGTGGGGCAGTCGCGGCCTCCGTGTTCGCGTGTGCGTCCGGGGGTGCGTGCGTGTCTGTAGGTCCGTCTCTTCTCGGGGTCTGCTCCCTGTCGAGGCTCTGGATCTCGGGGCCATCTGTCTGCACTCCTCTTCCCTCCCCTCTTCCTTTCCTGTCGCAGCACTCGCCTCCTCCTCCTCCTCCTCCTCTTTCTCTCTCCTTCCCTCCATACGCGCCGCCCCCCCTGCATTCCCCCTCCTCTCTCTCTCTCTCTCCTGTGCCCTTGAGTAGCCAGCCCCCGGATCCCTGGCGCCGACGTCGTCCACCATGAAGTTCGGCTACCGCGTGCGTCCTCCCCTCCTTCCTCTTTTGTCCTCGGTCGCGGTGGCTCCACTGTTGGCCTCAGGTCATCTGACATGGCTCTTGCCCATCTCGCCAACCACCACTGTTCCCCCTTCAGCTCTCGAACGTTTGTGGCACAGCATACAAGCGCGGCAACATCATCTTCTCCAAAGACGGTAACACGGCCATCAGTCCCATTGGCAACCGCTTTACCATCTATGACCTTGTGCAGTATGTGCCCCCATTTCTGTCCCATGCCATATGGCCCCATGCTCTCTCGCGGGCCTGTGTCTTACCCACCCGAGCTCCGCAGCAACAAGGCCATCACGCCCGATGTGCAGACCCGCAAGGATATCGCCTCGTTGGCTCTCTCCCCGAATGGCGCCACGCTGATTGCGGTCGATGTGGGTGCGTCTTTCTCCTCCCTCCTTGGCTCCCTTTCTCGGGTTGCTTCGGTGATTTCCCAGCTGACATGACCGCGGCCTGTCTTTGTCGACGCACAGACGGCCACGCCATCCTGGTGGACCTGTCGCGTCGTGTCACCCTCCACCACTTCAACTTCAAGGAGCCAGTCAATCACATCTCCTTCTCGCCGGATGGTCGGTATGTCTGAGCCCTGTCTCCGCCATCCTTGCATGGCCGCCGGCATCCCCATGTGCCCTTCGAGCTTCCCCCCCCCCTGTAGCCCGCCATCCTGCACCCGCCTAACCTCCCTCCCATTCGCTCGCACCATCTGCCCCTCTTGACCTCGCCCACCAAGCTTCTTTGCTGTCACCCACGGTAAGCTGATCCAAGTCTGGCGGGCGCCGGGTTTGCACCGAGAGTTTGCGCCGTTTGTCCTCTTCCGCACGTATGGCGGCCATCTGGATGAGATCAACCACATTGAGTGGAGCCGTGACAGCCGGTTCTTCCTGTCCAGCAGCCGTGACCTGACGGCCCGGCTGTTCTCCCTGAACCCGGAGAAGGGGTTCGTGCCGTTCACCTTCACCGGGCACAAGGACTCCGTGGTTCGGGCCTTCTTTTCGGCCGACCATCAAACCATCTACACCCTTTCCCGGGATGGAGCCATCTTCAGCTGGGGCAAGGAGCAGCTCACCAAGCGCGAGGCGGAGAAGCACATGCAGAATTACCTGCGCACCAAGCAGCGCAAGGCGCCGCTCATCTTCGGCGACCAGGACACCTCGACTGACGCCTCGGGGGCCAATGTCTTCAAGCCGCGTGAGATGCCCGGCTTCGAGCCCGGGCAGAGCATCTTCACCCTGCGCTCGGATGAGGAGGGCTCTTCCTCGGACTCGGATTCCGACTTCGAGGGGGAGCAGCCGCTGCAGGCCGGGCTCCGCAAGGGGGCCGGTCGCGCTGCCCCCGGCACCGGTGCCGCGCGGGTGGACTTCCGTGGGGCCACCTGGCGCCTGAAGGCCCGGCACTTCTTCAACCTGCCGGACGCCAGTGCACGCGTGACGTCGGGCGACTTCCACCGCGCCTCCGGGGTCCTGGTGGTGGGCTTCTCGCACGGTGTCTTTGCCCTGTATGAGATGCCGGACTTCACGTCGATCCACACGCTGTCGCTCAGCAGTCAGCATGGCATCACCACGGCGGCCTTCAATCCCGACGGCCAGTGGATTGCTTTGGGCCTGCGTGGGGCCGGGCAGCTGGTCGTCTGGGAGTGGACCTCCGAGTCGTATATCCTCCGGCAGTCGAGCCATTCGAATGGCGCGGTGCCCCAGTGCGTGGCCTACACGGCGGACGGGGCGCATGTGGCCACCGGTGGCTCGGATCACACGGTCCGTCTGTGGAGCACGCGCGACGGCAGTTCCGAGGTCACTTGGAATGAGCACACGGCCGCGGTGACGGACTTGGCCTTCTCGCGCGGGGGCCATGTCCTGTTTTCGGCCTCGCTGGATGGCACGGTCCGGGCGTATGACCTGCTGCGGTACCGGAACTTCCGGACCTTTGCCGCGCCGGAGCCGGTGCAGTTTGACTGTGTGTCGGTCGATCCGTCCGGCGAGCTGGTGTGTGCCGGCACTCGAGACACCTACTCGCTGTATGTGTGGAATGTGCAGACCGGGCGCTTGCTGGACGTCCTGTCCGGGCATGAGGGGCCCATTTCCTGTGTGGCCTTCTCGCCGGTGGATGGAAATGTCGTGGCCACCGGGTCCTGGGACCAGCAGGTCCGCTTTTGGGATGTATTCAGCGGCCGTCGCATTGGCGACCCGCTGGCCCTGGGGTCGGATGTCCTGGCGCTGGCCTATCGGCCGGATGGCGAGGAGTTGAGTGTCTCCACGCTGGATGGGCAAATCCATGTGTGGTGCACGCGCGAGATGACGCAAGTGGGCACCGTGGATGGTCGGCGGGACATTGCCGGCGGCCGAGGCGCCGCTGACAAGGTGACCGCGGCCAACAATGCTGCCAGTCGGCACTTCACGTCTTTGGCCTACTCGGCGGATGGTCGTTCGGTGCTGGCGTGTGGCGTGTCGCGCTTCATTTGCATCTACGACATCCAGTCGCGGCAGTTGCTGACGAAATTCCAGCTGACGCGGAACCGCTCGCTGGAGGGGGTGCTTGACAAGCTGAACTCCAGTCGCATGGCGGCCGGCGTGTCGCTGGATCTGATCGATGATGTGTCGGACTCCGAAGATGAGGAAGCCGCGCGTCTGGTTGGATCCCACCTGCCGGGTGTGCAGTCGGGTGACCTGTCCCGGCGTCGGACTCGGCCGGCCATCCGGGCGTATGCCGTGCGCTTTGCTCCGACCGGTCGGGCCTTTGCCTGTGCCACGTCCGAGGGGCTGCTGCTGTATTCGCTGGATTTGGATGGCGATGGCGCGGTGTACGACCCGACCGACTTGTCGGTGGAGCTGACCCCGGAAGCGGTGCGCGAGGCTCTGGCCGGGCGGGAGTACCTGCCGGCCATCATCATGGCCATGCGCCTCGGCGAGGAGTCTCTCCTGCAGGAGGTGTATGAGGGGATTCCCTTGGCATTGGCTCCGCTGCTATCGCGTCAGGTCCCGACGGTGTACCTGGCCCGGTACTTGGCCTTCATCGCCAAGCAGATTGAGATTACCCCGCACATTGAGTTCCACCTGGGCTGGGTTCGGGGCCTGCTCCGGAGCCATGCGTACATCATGCGCCAGTCGGCCGCCTATTATGGGCCCTGCCTGCGGTCGGTGCACCGGGCCATGACGGCCCGCGTGGCGGACATCGGTCGCGTGGCCGATGACAACCAGTTCCTCTTCGACTATCTGGCCGATATGACGAGTGTCGTGCTGAACGAGGCGGCCGGCACTGATGGCGAGTCGGACGGCGAGTCGGACGGCGAGTCGTCCTCCGCCGCCGAGCTGGAGGACAACTTGGCCGATACTGCCAGCGACGCTGAGATCGAGGACCAAGAGTAGAAATGCGGCCGTGACATCGACATACCGCTGCCGTGACTTCTCCCATCCTCTCCCTGGTATCTGTCTCTCTCTCTCTCTCTCTCTCCCGCCCTCGCTGCCCCTCTTTTCTCCTTTAGGAAGAGCAGGGGAGCCCGAATGTGTGCAAGTCGCGGCGTGCTGGGGGGGGGGGGGGGTCGTCGACCGGACAAGATGGGAGATAAGATGCGGCCGAACATGCGTCCGCGCGTGCAAAAGCGCAACGCCCTAATGGCTTGCGGCGGTGTGGGGACGCGATGGCGCGCTTGCGTTGAACATTTTTAGATTTCCCTTCCCTCCGCCCGGGGGCTGCCCTTGTCCCCCTTTTCATCCCCCCCCCCCCTCTCATCTCTCTACCCTTCCTTGTATGCCCTCATCTGTCCCCTCCATAGCCTTCACCGATGTCTCTCCTGTGCCTGCCCATGTGTGCCCCGCCTGCATCTCCCTGCTCCCTTGATGCATCAAGATGCTGGGACGAATGCTTGTCCGAACCGACACCCGTGCACCAGCACGTGCGTAAATGTCTGCATGCACACGCTTGCTCCTCCTCCCTCCCTCCTCCAATCGGCACTTTCTCCCTCCATGAAAAAATAATATACCCATCAACTCAGCTTGTCCAGGCCATGGATGTCTGCTCTTTGTCCTCGGCAACTTCCCCCTACCACCACCCCCGCCGCAATCGGCCCTTTCCCAGGATCTCTCTCTCTCTCGTCAGCGCGCAGATCGATGCCTGGGGTCCTGCACTGCACACGGACCCCCCCGACCGCGACATGGAGAGCCACCTCCGGAGCAACAGCAGCCGAGAGAAACAAAAATATGCGCTGGCAGCAGGATTCGAACCTGCGAAGGCAGTGCCCATTGGATTTCAAGTCCAACTCCTTAACCACTCGGACATGCCAGCACATTATGAGGGAGTGGCCTCGGAAATGTGTATTTGAATTCTTCGCCACGAGAACAGACATGTGGCTCCACCTCCCCGATAGGGCGGCATCGCACGCCGAATGGATGGAACGGGAATACCTTTCCGGTTGCCGCATCCCCCCCCC
>NW_009242974.1:2498921-2508412 GCF_000388065.1 Fonticula alba
CCCCCCCCGGCCACGCGCTCCTCACTTTCGTCGATGGAATCAACACGTCGACTGCCGAGGGCGGGGAAGAAGAATACCCCCTCCCCCCCTCCCCCGACACACAGGGCCCGAATAAATATTGGCCCCAGATATCGTCCGCTCGGGAAGGCGAAAAGCTCTGCATTATGGCGGTCTTCTGTTTGGCCAGCCCGACGGGTTGCATTTTGGTTCCAGCGGCGACCGATGGCCGCTGATCACGCACGCGTGTCCAATGACACATCCGTGGGCATTTAGAAACAACCCCCTCCGTCGGGTGGATGCATCTTCCGAGCCGCACAGCACTCCGCTGGTTCAGGGCTCCAGCCATTGTCGCCTGGACTCCGGGCAAACAGTAGGTTTACGTTATGTCCTGGGAGGCGGGGTTCGATGCGTGTAGAGGCTCCCCCCCCCCTGTTCGCGAGGGCGGACCGGGGGGGGGGGGGGCCACTTGTGGCGCGTGTGCGCGCGGCCGGCATGTGTGTCCCCGCACAGTCCCGGAACGGTGGGGCGGGCTGGGGGGTGTTTGGGCGGACTAGATTCCCGGGGGCGTGGTGGCCGCGTAGCGCAGGCGACCGATGCCCGGAGGGCACACCGCCTTTGGCCGTGTCTCGGGCGGACCGCGCGGCACCCGTGAAATGCACGGGGCGCTGCACGCTATGCTCCTCCCCTCGAGCCATCCAAAGGGGGGTTGTCGTCCCCCCCGGAGGACGTGCTCCGCGGCTTGCGGCGGCTCGCGAAGTCCCACTGGTGGCCACCTGTGGAGGGCGTTGAAGGCTCAATCAAGCCTCAAAATACCCTCCGCGCATGCGTTCTCTCCCCCTCGTTCGCACGCCTTTCCTCCACACAGAAAGGGCGCCCGGTCGCCGGCTCGCGTCTCCCCCGAGGGGCTTCCTCTCTCTTCTCAAAGGGTCAGATTGCACACCGCGCCCGGCCTCTCCCTCCTCCCCCCCCTCACCTGCATCGCCCCCGCCTTGCACCTCGCCCCGCGCTCCTCCCCCCCCCTCTCTCTCCCCTCCTCGCCTCCCGCCTCGCTCCTTCCTCGTAGTTGCGCCTGTTCCGACTTCGATCTCGCGTCGCCCTTTCCCATCCAGCAACGATGTCTGTCGCCGCCGCCGCCGCCGCCAACGCCTCCTCGGCCGTCCCCACCATCCCCAACGATGCCAGTGCGTTTCGTTTCTGGATCCTCCTGGTCTTTCGGTTTGGCTGCTCTCTATTGGCTGCTGCCTCTGTGGCCGGGGGGGTTTAATCACTTTCTCTTCCCCTGACAATCCCTCCCCCCCCCCTCCTCGCTTCCCTTTCCCCCAGTCCTCGGCTCGGTCACCATTGATGCCCTGGTCCTGATGCGCATCATCAAGCACTGCAATGAGAGCCCCAACGCCACTGGGCACATTCTCGGCTTCCAGACCCCCGACCCGACCCAGGCCAACACGATTGTCTCCAACCTGAGCCACTGCTACGCTCTGCCCAACTTGGGTGCCATCTCCAACAACAACTCCTGGGGCTTCAGCATCTCGCCGGCGCAGATCCGCGACGGTTCGTCCTTCTTCTTCTTCTTCTTCCTCGCCTCTCCCTCGTTTCTTTCATCCCGCTCTTTGATGATTCGTTGCCCGCTCGTCTCCCCCGTGCTTGCCCCCGTCTCACCCACACGTTTGCCCCTCTCCCCCTCTATTTGCCGCCTTTGTATTTCTTCTTTTTTTTTTTTGGTCCTCGCCCCCAAACCGGTGCCTTGGCACTCCCAGACAAGATCGCCTACTCCTCCAGCATGCTCGATGCCCTGGTGGACTTCAATGTCGAGGCCAACGTCTTCGGTCTGTACCGCGCCATCCAGTTCGGCGAGGTGGTCAGCTTCGAGGTGATTGATGATTTCCTGGCCCTGGAGCACCCCACCGCCACCATGATCACCTACGACCCGATTCGCAGCCAGCACGGCGCGGCTGCCCTGCGCGCCTTCCGCATTTCCAAGGAGTTCCTTTCCCTGAGCGCTGCCAAGGACATCCGCCGCATCCCCTCGGAGGACTATGCCAAGGCTGGCCTGACTTTTGACAACATCTTCGAGGAGATCCCCCTGACCATCCGCAACTCTGCCCTGGTCAGCGCCTTCCTGTTCGACATGCCGAACAAGACCAACCTCTCGCAGCTGTCGGTGCGTGCCCTCCTCCTCCCCCCCCCTCCCCGCCATCCTGGTTCTCTCGATCTCGTCGCGGCATTCTAACCCTTTGGCCGTCTCCGAAAATGGGGCCTGTCCCTCGCCTTTCCCCCTTCTTGTCTGATGGGTTCTTTGTGCTCTTCTCGATTTCTCGCGTCTGCGCGTGCGCGCGCATATATATATATACACACAGCTCCCGGACAACGTCTACTTCGAGCGTGTCATCGACGCTCTGGCCGATCGCATCAACGACCAGACTCACCTTACTGCCAGCATGCGCCAGTACGGTGGTCGCTACCTCCATAACAAGAAGGTATGTTCCTCTCCTGTCTTTTCTCCCTGCCCGTCTTCGACACTCCCCCCCCCCCCCCCCCTGCCCCCCCCCCCCCCCCCCCCCCCCCTCCCCCCCCCCCCCGATCGATCCGGGCTGCGTTGACTCACATGTGCCCATCATCTTCCTTGCCCTTTAGCAGGCCGTCACCGAGGAGTCCCGCCTGAACGCTCTGCTTCAGTGCACCCAGATCGAGTCCTACTGCAAGCAGGTCAGCCAGTTCGCTGGTCAGGCTCTGCCCAAGCTCTTCCTTGCCAAGGGTGACTCCCAGTAAATGAGGGACCTCTCGTTTGCTGCCGCCCGTCTCGGGGTCTCCACGGTGGTTTCTACTTCTCCCTGCCTTTCCCAGCCTCCTCCCCCCTCTGCGGGGTGCCCCCCTGTCCTTCGTCAGCCGCGCCTCCTCCCCCGCTGCTTCCCATCAACCAATCTTTTCCCCCCTCCCTCCTTCCCCTTCTCTGTGCATGCTTTCAGATGATGTGGCGTCCCAGCATGCCTACTCCCTCACGCTTCTCTTATCTCCTGCAAGGGGAAGAGCTGTCTGTGGACCAAGAGGAGCGGCGGGTGTCCCCGCTGAGATTTCCCCTCCCTGGCTTTTGCGCCGCCGCATCCCACCACCTCCGACCCAGGCGCTGGCGCGCTGCGCGTTGTCTCCGCCACCCCTTCCTCCCCCCCCCTCCCCCTCCTGCCCTTGTACAACACCCCAATAACAAGTTTCATAAATCCCCCATACTCGTGTCCTATTTGGCTCTTTTTTCGATGTTCATTGCCTGTCAAAATCCGCGATGTGAAGCACCCAAGGAGACGGTGTCTATTTCTCCCAGCTGAGGATTGAGAGGAGGATGGCGCGCTGCACTGTCCCGTGTTGACTGGGTAGCGGGAGGGCGTGATCGCGCGCATGGGCGCGCTTACAGAGCGGGGCGCAAGCATTGATACTTGTGTGTGCGCGCGTGTGCGTGTGCGTATGTATGTAGGTTTGTGTGTGTGTGTGTGTGTGTGTCCGTGTGGGCGGGAGATAGGAAGAGGTGCGGGCTTTTTCCTAGGAGGACTGCTTGCGGTGAGCATGCGGGGATGTGTGCTCCTCTCGGACCGGGAGGAGGCGTGTCGCCGGGCTTGTTGGTGTTTGGCCTCCGGCCGGATCCCGGACTACTACCACGGGGAGTGTGTGGCCAAGGAGAGGTTATCCAGTGCGGTGCTGAGGGAGGAGGAAGAGCCGCTTGGAATGTCGTCGGAGGCGATGGTCCCGCCAAAGAGACTATTGTCAGATGCCGAGGCCCATGCCGATGCGCCGGGATCCACAAAGGCAGGAGCGCTGGTGCCAGTTGACCAGGGATCCAAAAGAGCAGCGTCTGACCCGGGAGTAGCCGGGGCCGGAACGGTCGAATGCGTCCCGCCAAAGCCAAGAGGATCATAGGTGGGCATGCTTGATCCAAAAAGATCGCCCGAGGAGGGAAGCGCATCAAAGACCATCGGCGCATCGAGGCCGACAGGGGGAGCATAGCTAATCGGAACATCGAAGGCAGCCGGGGCATCATAGCTGGCCGGCAGGTCGTGAACAGGGTTCTCCCCGACAATTGGGCCAGTAGCAGCAGCAGCAGCAGCAACAGGAGCAGCAGCAGCAACGGCCGTCGGTGCCAGCCACGGGTTGAAGATGTCCTGGCTGGAGGAGGGCTCCGGCTCAGGCGCCGGGGCCGGGGTGGGCAGGGCCCAGGGGGAAATATCCACCGGAAGAGGGAGAGAATCGGCCGGCACAGCTTCGGGGACCAGGACAGATTCCGGCAATGGGAGCGGCTCCGGCTCGGGAGGCGGCACAAGAGAAGCGGGCAGTGGCTCAAGCTCGGGAGCTGGCTTGGACCACGGGTCGTCGATGTGCAGAGACTGGGCCTTCGCCTCGGCATGGGCGGCCTGCTGGCGGTCGAGAGCCAGCAAATCCGGACACACGGTGGCCGTCTCCCAGGGGTTGCTTTGGACGGGTACCGGCGGCGAGTCGTCCAGAGTGTCGGGCAAGTTGAAGATCGGATTGACCGAGGGCTTGGATTCGAGACCCGCGCTTGGTGCCGGGGCGGAGGTGGCAGCATGCATCGGGGCCGCAGCTGGAGCCGTGGCCACCGTCGGAGTCTGCACCGGAGCTGGAGCCGGAGCCGGAGCCGGGGCCGGGGCCGAGGTGGGCACATAAGGCGTCGGAGTCGGGGCCAGGGTAGCGGGGACGGTTCGGCGCGGGGGAATGGTCGGAGGGGAGGCCGGCGGAGAGGCAGCTGTTGCGCCACTGCCCGGGCTCGATGCAGGCTCGATGATGATTCGTCCGGCCGACAGCGGAAGGCGGATAGTGGCCGAGGGGATCTCATCGGCGGAGGCAGAAACGGCCGTTGTAGGGAGCATATGAGAGGTGACTGGGGTCCCTGGGCTGGTGCTTGGGGCCGTTGAGGAGTATGGCCGCGGGGCGACGGGCCGAGGGCGAGCCGGTGGCCGGGCAGCAGGGCGCTAAGGGGGAGAAAGGATGTCAGAATGGTGCGAGCGCCATGGTGGCCCGGTGAGAAGCAGGCAAGACATACTTCCTCCTGGGCGGGCGGCCCGGGAGTGGGCGCCTCTGCGGGGATGACCGTCCGCGAGGCGGAGCGCCGGGTCGACACGGGAGCCGGCTGCGAATTGAAGATGAAGTCGTCCTCATCCGAGTCGCCCCGGAACATGCTGTTGATGGTGGTTCGACGAATGCGGACACCAGCGGTGCCCGGGGCCGGGGTGGCCGCCGCGGCCGGGGTGACAGCTGGTCGAGCCAGCGCAGCGGCCGCCTCATTGGCAGACACCTGGGCCGCGGCCGAGACAGCAGCAGCCGCGGCCGGGGTCACTTGCTGCTCGGCCGGGCGACCGGCGGCAGCGCCAGTGGGCGAGGCCACCCCGTCGGCCGGCGCCCGCAGGGCCGCCCCGATGTCAGTGGGCGACGCGGCGGCCGATGACCGCGTGGAGACTATCACACGAGGACGGCCGAGCAGGAGGGAAGGAGGACGGGGGAATAGTCAGCCAGGAGAAGGTGGGCGGAAGGCAGGGGAATGGCCAAGTGGAGCGCACAAATATCGCAATCGTCATCAAACGAGGTGCTGACACTGGGAGCCAGAGAGGGAGCCGTGCGCTTGTTTCCGGAGTATGCTGCCACGGCGTTGGACCGCTCCATCGGGGTAATTTCCCTGTTCGCGCGAGGAGATGAGCAGGTCAGACAAGAGCACGCCCCGGCACGGGGAGGCGCATGGTGGGGGACAGACATGTCCCGGGAGACGGCTCGTACTTGTCATCTAGGCTGGCCAAGTTTGGCAAGTGGGCAATCAGGTAGTACCGGTAGCCGGACACTTGGGTGACGGGGCAGCCCTCGAGGCTGAGGAAGCGCAGGGACTTGCTCAGCTCCAGCAAGCCACGCAGGGCCTTGAAGTTGGTGATCTGGTTGGAAGACAGATCAAGCCGCACGAGGCTGGTCAACGCTTTAAGCGAGCCAACCTCGGTGATTTGCTTTCCAGCGAGGTTCAGGGTACGCTCGGTACGGGGATCGATGACCTGTGAGAGGGGAGCCAGGGGTCAGGATCATCAAGGTGCAGGAGAGGGAGAGAGAGAGAGAGAGAGCGCGAAGAGAGGGAGAGGATGCGGCGAGAGGCCGGTGAGGAGACGGCCGGAGGGGATCGTACCCGGCCCACCTTGGCGCTGATCTTGTCCACGGTGATGCGCATGGCTGAAAAAGGAAGGCAGAGGCGGAGGCGGAAGCGGACGCAGTTGACCTCCTGACGGAGTGGAAAGTGGGCGGCCGCCGCTCGGAGGGGAGGGGGGCGGACGGCGAGGGGGAGGGTGCGAGAGGCAAGGTGGGGGGGGGGGGCTGCGGGGAGGTCCGGGCGGAAGGAGGGGATCTGCCCTCCAGCCCTCGGCACTTCTTGGGCCCGAGGGGCAGAAAAAAGACCCCCCTTCTCTGGCGAGAGGATGGCGAGAAGGCCCATCCCCCCCCCCCCCCCCCCTGCACCGGGCGAAGGGGGAGGCGGGCCGGAGGCCCCCCCGCCGGCCGAGTGTCGGGCGGCGGCAGGCGGGGCGCGGGGGGGGGGGGGGGGCGGGGGGGGCGGCCCCCAACCTTCGCGGGGCCAAATCTCCCGGCCGCGGTCGCACGTGCGCGCCCCTGAAATGGCATGCGAGCTGATGGGGAAGCATTGGACCTCGGCCGGGCACCCGGCACCGGCTCGCGCCGGGCCACCAAGCTGGCCCGGCGTTGGCTGTTCGCGAGCCGGTACATTGGCTGATGTTTTCTTTTATCGGGCGACCCCGGACCAAGACGAGCAACGGCCCCCCCCCCCCCCCTGGGCCGTCCACGCTGCCTCCCGGCGGCGCTGCAGGGATGTCGCCCCCGTCCAGGCGCCGAGATCGGCCGGGTTCTGTTGTTGTTTGTTTCCGACCAGCGGCGACGGTCGGGCCCGATGGGATGTGAGCGATCTGGGCATCATCGTCCATGCACAAGCTCTCGCGGGGCCACGCGCGCGTGCAAGCGACGGGGAGGGGGTGGGGGGGGGGGGACTAATTTCGTGCGTCTTGGAAAGGCATATTTCTGGGCCGGCCGGACTGTTCGGGCCCTGGACGCCAGGCGCCACCCACAGTTTCACCTGTGCCCCTCCTCCCTGCTCCCCCCCCCCTCCCCCGACCCAAGTGGCATGTCTTCTTCCTCCTCCTCCCCGCCCCCGAGCAAGCGCGCCAAGACGCTCCCGTCATGGGGCCCCGCTCCAGACCCGGCTCTGCTGGATCGCGTGTCCCCGCTCTTCCGGCAGATCAATGATCCGGAGCGGGACCCGCTCAATCCTCCTGAGGCAATGCCCGAGTCGGTGACCGAGCCCGGCGTGCTGGAGGCCCACACGCGACCCTTCCCGGCAGCTCGCCTCTTTAATCTCTTCGATCAGGCCATGCTGCAGCAAGTCCGCGTACGTTGGCCCCTCCGGTGACTACCCGCCCTCCCCTCGGCGAGCGGCCACTCGCCCTCCGGCCCGGGTGAATGGCGCGCCCCACTGCCTGCATGAGGGTGTGTGCACAGCCTCTGACCATTTTTCTCCCCCTCTCGATTCCGCTTGCCCGGTCGACCTCCGATCTCTCAGGATGAGATCAAACTCGAGGTGTTCAGCCAGAAGTCCAATGACCTGTACCACTTCCTGCAATCGTCCCTGGATCTGAAGTCCAGCAAGGTGCGCGCTCGCGCGCTAATTCCATGGATGGGGCTTCCGGCTCGGGTGTTTGTCGCTGACTCGCCAGCTATGGGGCGCCAATTCACCCTTAGCTTCCTGGTGTTTCCGCCATTCGGGATGTCGTCTATTCGGAGGAGTTCACCGGCATGATTAGCCGCCTGGTTGGTGTGCCGCTCGATAGCAAGCGCGTGGACATGTCAGCCCACCGCTACGCACAGACGGTGCGTCCCGGCCAATGGGGCTCCCTTTTTTCTTGGCCTGTCTGTACGCCACACCTGGTCCTGTTCCTGCCCCTCCTGACCGCCTGCTTGCCACCACCATCACCACCACCACCACCACCATCATCATCATCATCATTGTTGTAGAACTACCTCCTTTGCCATGATGACGAGCTGGATAGCCGTCGAGTGGCGTACATCATCTATTTGGTGGACGAGGACTGGGATGCGGCCGATGGCGGTGCCCTGGACATGTTTGACATGTGCGCACGTCCCCCCTGCTTCGCGGTCTCATGGGAGCCTGCCCTCCCTGCCTGCGCGGGTGTTTCTTGTCACTAACGCCGGCGAGCAGGGATGATTCGCGGCAGCCGCGCGCGGTGGCTCGATCTTTCGTCCCGAAGTGGGGCTCATTTGCCCTGTTCGAGGTGACCCCCGACTCGCACCACCAAGTGGCCGAGGTCTTGACCGCCTCGAAGGAGCGGATCAGCATCAGTGGTTGGTTCCACTCATGTCGCGAGGCGAACCCGGTGCGCGCGCGGCCGACCCCGGTGTTGGAGAAGCCGGCTGTCTTCCCGCTGGCGGGAACGGCCTCCTCGAATGCCGAAGCCGCGGAAGACAGCCCGCTTGATGTGACAGAGTGGATTAGCCGGCCGTATCTGTCGGCTCGGATGGCGGAGAACATCCGGTCGGCCTTCCTCGGCCAGGGGTCCATCGAGCTGCGGCAATTCCTCACCCCGACGGCGCATGGCCGGGTGCTGGGTGCACTGGCTGCTCGCCGGCGCCGGCTGTGTGAGCCCGGGGCGGCCGACTGCCAAGTGGGGCCGGCCAACCGCCGGCACTTGCGCCTGCTGGGGTCGCTGGGCGAGGGGCCTGGCAGCGCGAAGGAGGCCGATGCCCTGGACGAGCTGATGCGTTTGCTGGCCGGGGCGGACTTTGCCCGGCTGGTTGGCATCCTCACCGGTCTGGCCGATGGATCCGGTGCCTCGGCCCTGGCCCACCGCACGGCCGTCTCGTCGTTGATGTTCTCGCACGGGGACTACACCCTGGTTCATGACCATGTCACCGAGCATGAGGGCCTGGATTTGGAGCTGTCCTTTGTCTTGCCGCCCCTCGGAGCCGCGGAGGCGGAGCCGGCACTGGACACCGCCTGGCCGGAGCTGGCCGCTGGCGATGATGACGACGATGAGAGCCAGAGTGAGGATGAAGATGGCCCGAAGCAGACGTCCGTTGGCGGGGAGCTAGTCTACCTGACCGCCGACGACACACTGCTCTCCTCGGACCCGGCGCCGAACAATCTGCTGCTGGTTCTGCGCACCGAGGGGGTGATGCGCTTCACGCGGTATCTGAGCGTGTTGACGGCCCGCGATCCGAGCACAGCCGGGACCTGCCCGAAGCTGGTGTCGCGCCCGGTGCCGGATGGCTACTGCCATGTGCGTGTGGGGCTGACCTTCATCCCGGCGACCGAGGAGGCGGAGGAGGAGAGCCAGGAGAAATAGAGGCCAACCCTGGGTTTGGGATGGGACCGATCGGCAATGTCACCGGACGCGAGAGGTCTCCCTTCCTCCCCCCGGCCGCCCCCCCCCCCC
>NW_009242974.1:2508787-2510461 GCF_000388065.1 Fonticula alba
GGGAAGGGGGAAGGGGGGGATTATGCCCACTCAATGGGCTGGCGGAAGATGGCAAGAGCCTCGGCCGGGGGGGGGGGGGCGGGGGGGGGGGGGAAGGGGGAAGGGGGGGATTATGCCCACTCAATGGGCTGGCGGAAGATGGCAAGAGCCTCGGCCTCCGGGGTGCCGGGCTCCGGCTCCGGAGGGCAGTACTCCCACCGGGCGGTCAGCGGCAGGGAAGCCAACACCGACTCAATGCGAGCGCCGGGGGTGGCGAGGCCGAACTTGGTGCCACGATCATGGACGAGGTTGAACTCGACGTAGCGCGCGCGGCGGAGCTGCTGCCAGCGCCGGTGCCGGGCCGAGGAGGCCTGCTCGCGGCGGGCGTCCACCAGCGGCAGGTACGAGGGAACAAAGGTCTGAGCCAGGGCCTGGACCATGGCGAAGGCGCCCGGCAGGTCCGGGAGCTGATCCATATCATCGAAGAAGATGCCACCGATGCCACGGCGCTCGTGCGTCACCGAGGGCCCGGTCTCGGGCATGCGGGAGTTGTGAGGCATCGGGTCGAGGGTGGCACCGCAGCGCAGGGGGGCACTGGCGGCCGCGGCCGCGGCCTCCGGGGTGCGCGTCACCCGGTGGACATTGACGAAGTAGTCATCGCAAGTGCGCTTCATGGTGGGGTAGAGGTCGGCATCGAATTGGTCCAGCACCGACTTGTAGGCCCCGTGGAAGTGCCGGCCATCCTCCGCGTACACGTAGTTCGGGGTGAGGTCGGCACCGCCACCGAACCAGGAGGCCACCGGGTTGAGACCGGCGATGCAGGTGCTGCCGGCGGTCTCGGTGTGATACACCTCGAAGAAGCGGTAGTTCAGGTGCGCCGTCGGGGCGTGGGGGTTGTGCGGGTAGATCGGAAGAGCACACGTCGGCCATCCTCCGCGTACACGTAGTTCGGGGTGAGGTCGGCACCGCCACCGAACCAGGAGGCCACCGGGTTGAGACCGGCGATGCAGGTGCTGCCGGCGGTCTCGGTGTGATACACCTCGAAGAAGCGGTAGTTCAGGTGCGCCGTCGGGGCGTGGGGGTTGTGCGGGTGAATGACCAGACTCAAGCCGGCGGCGAAGAAGAGAGCCGGCCGATCCGGGGACACGGGGCGCCCGCGAGCGCTCATCTGCTCCAGGGCCGACTTGGTGAGTTGGCCATGGACGACGCTCACCAGGACCGCGGCCTTCTCGAAAACCCGACCACGAGAGAGGACACAAGACCAACCGGCGCCGCCCTCCGGCCGGAGCCAGGTGTCCTGGAAGAAGGTGGCGGCGTCAGACCCGGCGGCCGGCATGTCGGACGTCAGCATGACCGCCGTGACGGGGTCCTCGCGGGCGAAATCCGCGCTCGGGGAAATCAGAGCGTCGAGGGGATTGGCCGGGGCGCCGTCGGTCGTGGCCTGCTGCCGGGTCTTCAGCTTGGACAGCTCCTCCATGTGGGCCTTGGCTTCGAGCTGCTCGACGGCCGCGATGATCTCGCGCTGGGTGCGCCGGACGAGGGCGGTCATGCGCACGCGCATCGGCTGTGTCACATCCTCGATGAGGGTGGTGCAGTCGGAGTCCGAGTCAAAGAGCTGCACCTGCTCTGGGCTGAAGACGGGGCTGGCAGAGGGAGCCATGGCGGTTGGGAGAGGAGGGGCGCGGGGGGGGGGGG
>NW_009242974.1:2510701-2512820 GCF_000388065.1 Fonticula alba
CCCCCGGTGTGCTGCCAAGGGCAGACGCGTTATGCTTCACTAATGGCTCATTCGGGGCGCCTTGACGGAGACCCGTGTGTTGGGCTCCCGGGGGTCAGCCGTTTGGGTGGGACGACCCAGCCACCAACGTGACAGATGATCCGTCAGCTGGCTCGAAGGTGTAGCCGGGAGGGAGCAGGGGTGCACACACACACACACACACACATGAACGGAAGGTGTCGCCGGGCGGACCGGGTACACCCACACACACACTCGGATGCAGGGCTGCTCGCGGGTCGAACGTTGTGGTCCCCTTTTGTGGTTGCTGGCGGGGGGGCGAGGGCGCGCAGGAAGCATGGACTCACGTTGGTGTGAGCGGGCACCGGCCGGCGGACGGAATGGAGAAGAGCCGCAGGAGCCGCTATCTGCCACGGCCTCAGGCTGGCCCGTCACCACCTCTTTCACCGGTGGTCCATCATCTGCACGGGCATCGGCGCCTGCCAGCCATATGATGCTGCGGTTAGGCAGGATGTTGACCTTGCGGAAGGCGGCCGAGCCAATCCAAAACGTTGAGCCCAGGAGGACAGAAGGCCAGATGGCATGCCGGCCGACGCCCGGGCCGGCCACCCCAGGGGGCGGGCGCGGGGCAAACACCCAGAAGCCCACGAACCGGAATACACCGCGCAGCATATGATTGCCCCCCCCCCCCCCCCGCGCGCGCGAGCTGCGGCTCGGGTCAATGGCGGTGCAGACTCCCGACCCCGCCCCCGACCTGTGTCTCGCCATGGAACTCGGGAAACTCCCTCGCAGCGTCCGAGGCCGAAGGTGGGGCCAAGGTAAGCCACCGGGGGCCACCCGTCGGCCCAACGCGATGGAGGCGGCCACACGCGCCAGGGGCTGAGCGGTCTCTTCCAGCCTGGCCCCCCCCCCCTCCCGGTCAGGGCGTGTGGACCCGCACGCGCGAGCACTGCTGGCAGTAGTAAGGCCGGGGGGGGGGGGGGGGGGGGGGGGGGGGGAGGAGTGGGCGTGGGGGGAGCTCGTGGGGGGGGGGGGGGGGGGGGGGGACGCGGCTTCCCACCGGGCCAAATGGCGGAGCGAAGGTCAGCAGCCCCATCTACCGGGATACCAAGCGGGGCGTGCGTCTTTTTGGTCCCGTCCTGGCCGGGTGGGGAAGGAGAGGGGGCGCACCGAGCCCAGCGGGGCGGCTGACTGTGGGTCGTTGGGAGGTGGACCTCGAGGTCCCGTGCCGACGGAGGGCACGTGCAATAACAAAACTACATTAGATGTGTCATGATCCAGCAGAATAGTATTCACCCATGCGCTCGCCCCTCGCATTATCTCCTTGAGCTAGCGCGACCCCCCAGCCAGGGGCATGCCTTGCTGGGAATCCCCAGCGCACCCGTCGGAATAGAAGCACCCCGGGAAAAAAAAAAAAAAAAAAAAGGGGGAGGATAGGGGGGTTGGTCGAGTGACCGACTGTTGCTTGGCCCGGTGGGATCCGGCCCAGGGGGCGGGGGCGCGGTTGTGTATATGCATTTGCTTGAGTGGGGACCCGGACTTTCCGGGTGCCAACTCTCGGCGGTCTTGCCTTGTGACCGGTCTCCCGCACCCTCCGGCCAGCGCGTCACTCCCGGGTCGACGCGCGCGCGCGCGCGGGCGTGCCTGCGTGCGCGTGTCCGTGTGTCCGTGTGTGTATGCTCGGGGAATGACCGATCCACGTAAGGGATGCACAGCCTTTGACAATGCCCATCCCCAACTGAGGACTGTGGGGCCTCGGGGGTGGGGCCCTTTCCCTGGCTCCATCCTTCTGGGTGATGATGGTCTTGTTCGGGTTGAGATTTCGTGTGGCCCACCCCGTCCGTCGGGGGCCGGCATTCCAAAGATCCATGCCGTGAGCTCCGCCGTAACAAACAAATCGGAGACGCGTGCGGCGGAGAAGAGCCCGGCGGCGGGGCTGGGCAAGAGACCGATCGATCAGGCCATGTGTCTTTTGGGAGAGCCACTCGAGCGTTGTCAGTGCCGGCCACAGCCGCGGCTCTCGCACCCGCTTGTGTGTGTGTGTGTGTGTGTGTGTGTGTGTGTGTGTGTGTGTGTGTGTGTGTGTGTGTGTGCGTGGGTGTGCGTGGGTGTGCGTGTACTG
>NW_009242974.1:2512860-2513371 GCF_000388065.1 Fonticula alba
GGGGGGGCAAGAGGCAGTGCAGGAGTGGATGGATGGATGGAGGAGGCAGCGGGAGAGGGAGAGAGAGAGAGAGAGAGAGGAAGGAAGGGGGATGGGGCTCCAGTGTAGGCCGACAAAGGTGGTGGGAAGATCTGTCCTGGCCCGGGTCAGGGCGCTGTGGGCTGGGGGGGCCTCTTGAAGGGGCGATCGCCCACGGGGGCGCGCGCTCTCGCGCGGAGGGGCGTCCGGCGACACCATCGTATTGAGCCCGGCCGTGTGCGTGAGCGTCTGCATGAGTAAGGGCTACCACCGGATGAGCCGACGGATTCAGGGGGTCTGTCTGTGGGAACAGGCTGAGCGCTCATGCCTCCGGCCCGCCGGCCTGCCCCCCCCCCCCCCCCCCCCGCGGGGTGCCAAGGGGTGGGATGCCGGCCCGGCGATCTGGAAGCCGGAGATTTTGGGGCCGATCCCCCGGTGTGCTGCCAAGGGCAGACGCGTTATGCTTCACTAATGGCTCATTCGGGGCGCCTTG
>NW_009242974.1:2516012-2519973 GCF_000388065.1 Fonticula alba
ACACAGACCGACGGCGAGCTTTCCAGCCTCGTGAATGCCGGTATTGATGCCCGCGCTACTCTGGAGGATGGCTCGGTCCTGGTCTTCTCGGACCTGGACGGTCCGAATGACGACCTGACCACCTTCACCCGGTCTCTTGGTCGACTGGCACCGGGCACTCGCGTCCTGCGCGACCTTGGCCACCTGGGCGACGATGAGAACATCATCATCCTTGAGAAGGTGCGCATTCATCCCCCCCCCCCCCCTCCGAATGCCCGTCCTCTCTTTATCTTTCCCCCTCCCCCTCTCCTTCGACGTTACGTGCGTGTATTTTCCCTCACACTTTGATGGCAAACTTCCTCCCCTTCCTCTTTCCATTCCCGGACCATCTGCCACTGCGTCCCGCCCACCCTCCACGCGGCTTGGGAAAAATAAAAAAACAAAAACAGGGCCACGATGCCGAGGACATGCCGCGCCTGGTGAACACCCTGCGCTCGGAGTACCCGACCGCCTTCCGGCCGATCTTCGCCGATGACGAGCAGCGCTACATCATCACCTCCTACCAGTCGTCCGACGTCCTGGACCGGTTCCTGGAGCAGGGCCTGTCTCACGAGTCGCTGGTCGTCCCCACTCAGCCCATCCACCCGCAGCGCTCGTCCAACCTGAAGCGCTTCGCCCAGTACGTACCTGTGCCCAGGGCCTTTCTTTTCCCTACACCCCCCCCCCTTGGCTTGCTTTTGTCCCTCCGCCTGGCACTTTCTTCCCTTTCTGACACTCGACCTTTGGTGCATGTTTTTTTTTCCCCCACCGATTAGCCTGTTCGATCGCGCCCCGAACCCCCGCATCGCCCGCCTGTTGGATCGTGTCACCCAGGAGGACCTGCACTGTACGTGCACCTGGCACAGGCCTTGTGCTTCATGTCCCTCCTCTTGGCATATGGCCACGTGCTGACCGTACTCTCGCCTCCTCCCCCCCCCCTCTCTCCTTCTCTCCCTTGATGAAAAATGCCAAAGACTTTGCCACCATGCTCTCCGGTGAGCATCCGCAGTCCACGCAGCACACCCGCCACTCGAAGTCCGCGGACAGCCTGTTTGCCGGGGACTTCGTGCAGCAGCATTTCGAGAACAACGGCTTTGACACCTGGCGCGAGAAGTTCATGCCGAACTACTGCAGCAATGTCATCGGCGACTACCGCAATGCCACCATGTACCCGGACCAGTATGTCATCATCAGCGGGCATCTGGACGACCGTGAGGCCAACATCAATGACCCGGCTGCCCGTGCGCCGGGTGCCAATGACGATGGCAGTGGCTCTGCCGCCATGATGACCATTGCCAAGGTCCTCGGTGAGGCGGATGTCTCCTTCCGCCGTGCCCTGCGGCTGGTCACCTGGTGTGGCGAGGAGCAGGGCCTGTACGGGTCCAAGTTCCATGCCAACAATGCGGTGGCCGACGGCATGGACATCTTTGCCATGATTCAGGGTGACATGCTTGCTGTCATTGAGCCGAACGCCAAGCCGGCCATCGGCCTGGTGACGCGCTACACCGACCCGGTCCTGACCTCCCTGGTGCGGGACATCGTCGGGCGCTACCTGCCGGATGCGCAGATCTTCAACCAGACCGCCTGCTGCTCGGATCACCAGCCCTTCTTCGAGGTGGGTTACCCGTCGGCCGGCTTCGTCGAGCCGATCGGCTATGTCGGCGACCCGCACTACCACAAGGTCACCGATCTGGTCGAGCGCCCGGACTACAGCATTGAGCAGCTGCAGCTGATCACTCGTGCCATCCTGGCTTGTCTGCTGGAGCTGGCCGAGCTTGCTTAAGGCGCGGATGGGGATACCATTGTGCTGGTGACGGGGGTGGTGGCATGTGCTCCGTGCGCATGTTGGGGTGGAGCTTCCGCTTGTTTCTCTCCTCTCCACCTGCATGCCCTTCCCTTCCTCTGTCTCTGCCTCTTCCTTCTCCCTCTCTCTCCCTCTCCCTCTCTCTCTCTCTCCCTCTCTCCCGTGGTCCTCCTCCGACTGGTACTCGCCTCTAGCGGCATGGCCTCTTTTGGCAGGAAGAAGACAAGAAAGGGGACAAGACCATGGGGAAATATAGTTCGAAAGAAGGCCCCTTCCTTTGTCCTGTGTGTGTGGGTGGGTGTGGGCGTGGGTGTGGGTGTGTTTCTCGTCTCACGGTGGGGCGCGCTATATCGGGTTTTGTGTGCGGTTTCTTTTGCCCCCTGTGCGTGTACCAATACGCACTGTTGCATTGGTACACGCATGTGTGTCTCACACAAGGGGTTTTGTATTGTCATTTTTTGAAAGGAGAGGGAAAAGCGGGAGGGAGGGGGAGGGGTGTCTTTCTTGGGCACAAGCACGCTGAAAAATGGTGCATGTAAGGACACAGGCGGAATAAGGGAGAAGGGTAAAGGAGGAGGAAGGGGAAGAAGGCCGCCGGCGGCACCCATCCTCCCCTACGAGCGCGGCGCTTCTGTCCCCCATGGGAGAGGGCCAGGGGAAGGAGAGGATGTGTGTGTGTGTATGTATGTATGTAGAAGCAAGCATGAGCATGGGCGTTCATGTTTGCACACACCCACGTACACATCCATGGACATACTTTCGCATGTACACACACACACACACACACACACACACACACAAATACAAACACACGCGCGCGCGCACACACACATACACACATAAACATCTGAACACGCTCGCATGCACACGCACACGCACACTGACAGGCTGACACATCGACAGATACAAAGATACACACTCGCGGCGTGAGCATACGCGCGCAGCATGGATGCCCCTCCCCCGCATGGGACGCAGGATCAAAGGCCGATGTAGGGGAAGGAGGCCGGGATGAAGCAGGTGATGAACCAGCCCATGACGGTGTAGGCGAAGGCCCGCGAGACGGAGTCCACCCCGAGGCGGGAAATCTTGTAGAAGCTGACGGATCCAGCGGCAGCTGTGGCACGGACCACGGACGGGACCTTGCCCTTGTCCTGGGAGGTGTCGGTTTGGCGGCTGTCATCCGGCAGGCCGAGGCTGCGGTAGACCAGGCGGAGGAGGATCTTGGACCCCTCGCGGGCAAGGGCCCGGGAGATGAACACCACCGCCAGGCCGTAGATCACACGCAGGAGGGCCTTCATCAGGCCATGGTACTCCATGCTGAAGGGCACCGTGCCGGGCCACATGCCGGCCAGAGCGGAAGCCATCCAGGAGAGGGGATGCGAAGAGTGCCGGTGGGCCAGGAAGCTGAGCAGGACATCGCGCTCGCCGGCCAGCACCGATCCGGGGACCTGGGCCAGGTTGTGGTACATGTGGCTTCCGGCATTGACCCCGACCACGGTAAAGAGGAAGGACACGGTGTCGGCGAAGGAGGGGGTGGGATCGATGGGGTTCGGGTGCATGCCGGCCAGGGCGATGGCCACCAGCAGGAAGACCGCCGGGCCGGCGGCCGAGAAGACAAAGGCATCGACCGCCGGGTAGGCAAATTGCCAGAAGTAGGAAATGACCATGCCGAGGATGAGGCCGCCGGCCACATCGGTGAGCGAATGCATGCCGGTGTAGATGCGCGACGCGCCGATGGTCAGGGTGAAGGTCAGGGAGGCCAGGGTGGCGAGACCGACCGGCAGCCAGCCGAGGCTATCCACACCGGCCGAAAGGGAGTACTCGCCGGACCCATCGATCGACAGGGACGCATGAGCCACCCAATAGAGCACCGCATAGAGGGGCATATTCAGGGCATTGATCGAGTGTGCCGAGGGGAAGCCATACTCCCGACTGTAGCCCTGGCCGCTGTCCAGACGGACGACCGGCGGGCTGATCGGCCGCGGCAGGCAAAGGATGTCCTTGATGAAGTTGCACACATAGATGTCCACGCACATGAGCATGGTCAGGGTGCGGGCGAAGCTGCAGCCCCATGGCGCCGGGAAAGGGAGAAAGGGAGGCAGGTAAGTGGGTGTTTCTTCTTTTCTTTCGCCCCCCCCC
>NW_009242974.1:2521759-2523013 GCF_000388065.1 Fonticula alba
CGGGAGGGGGGGGGGGGTGACTGCGAAACACCGATGGAGCCGGCCTAGCCCTCTCGTGCTCCGCCCCCCCCCCTTGCCCCTTTCTGGCGCGGCTTGCCCGGCGGTCACGGACCTCGGCGAGACGCAACGATGAGAGTTGTCCTTGGGGGGAGATCTCCTCCGGCCCCCAAAAAAAAATCCCGCTGGCCCTTTCTCCCCTGAGAAGAGTTCGCCCCGCAAACGGGCGTCGCCTGGCCCCCCCCCTCCGATCCGGGCGCGCAAGCCTTCGCACAAGAGGGCGCATCCCCGGAGGAAGGAGGAATCGAGGCGGAGCCGGGGGGGGGGTGGGGGCAAGCGCGAGATGGGCCTACTCGTTTGCAGGCGGGCCCTCGGGAAAAGCGCGGGGCCGTTCACCGGCAGCTGATCGCGGGCGGGTGTCCCGAATCAACCCGCGGATTCTCCAGGTCGGTCCCCGGGCGGGGGGGAGTGTGGGGGAGGCCTGCCCGGGGGGCGCGGGGGGACCGCGGCAAGGGCCAGGCGCAGACGCAGCGGGCGGCTCGTGGGACGGGACCTGCCGCAAGGCCAAAAGCCCAGGACTATGGGGCTCTCTACAGCCAGCTCACTCCGGATGCGGGGGGGGGGGGGGGGGCGCAACAGATCGCAGGGGTCTGGCGTGCCCCACTCCGACTGTGTGCCGCGTCGCGCGGCTAGTGTCTTATCGATGACCGTCTTCCAGCCTGGTGAGGGGTGTTCCAGGGGGTGCGGTGTGAAAATGCCGCGACGCCGCCAGGGCGACCGTTCTTCCGCCCCTCCCCTGCGCGCCCCCCGGGCTGCACGTGTATGTGTGGGAGGGTGCGCACGCATGCGCGCCCAAGCGGGTCACCCATTCCGGGCGCCCCCGAAGCTAGGAGGGGGCGACGTCGGCCGGGGGACCTTCGATATGGGGAGACACATGCGCCAAAATGACAAGCCCACACTGCGGTGTTGGGGTGGCGGGGGAGCCCGGGCGCGCGCGCGCGCGCGCGCGGACGCTTGGAGATTACTCGGCCGCCGCGCAGGTATCTCGTCGCGGGTGTAATCTTCTTCGCCCTGGGCGACGCGGAGCGGGTGTGGGCGTTGGGGCGCACTGGGGGCCAAGAACGGCGTATGTCGCGGGGGACATGGCCTGATCGGCAGACTCCGTGGGCTAGCGGATGCGATGGGTCCGAGGAGGGCCAGGCCGCCGGGACGGGGCGAGGGCCGGGGGGGGGGGGGGGGGGGGAGGCATATGGGCTC
>NW_009242974.1:2523814-2527075 GCF_000388065.1 Fonticula alba
CCCCCCCCACCAGAGAGACCGGAAAGGACGAACAACAACAGCCCCAGAGACCGGCGGCAAGGTATCCGGAGAAAAGGGCCAGTCGAGGAACACTGGTGGTATCAGGGCACTTGCCCCGCCCGAGCCACACAGGACAACCGCCCCGGCGGTGATGCGGTCCTTGGCCAAACTTGCCCCGAGGGCGAGTGTCCCATCTCACCTCGACGCCTCATCTGGGGTTGGTGCACAAATTTTGGGGCCCCGATAACCCGCATCGTGCGCCCCCCCCCCCCCGGCCACCCTCCAGCCCCGGCTGTGATCGGCCGGTGGGAAGTGCCGCAAGTGAGGCCTCCCCGGCGGCCGCCGGCAGAGGGCAGGAGAGACTTGGAGGCGGGAGGCCCCGCTCGGACCGCGAAGTCTGGCTTCCCGTCGGTATTGGGCCTTCGGGTGGGAGAATCTCGCTCCGGTTCGTCCGGGCACTGTCCCCCAGGACGGGTTTTCCGGGATTGGGCCGGCCACCGGATGTGACGCCCTCCTCCACGGGAATATGGCACTGGGGGTGGGTGTTAATAGGGGGGATCTCCCTCTCCCTCTCGCCGGCGTGGGCCATCAAACACAGGGCCCGGTGAGAATGGCCCGCGTCGGGGGGGCGGGAGGCGAGAGAAGCGTCGCGAAACCCGAGCGCGGGGAAAAACGTTCACATCCCCCCGCTCTCAAGCCCCTTGCTCCCCCTCCTCCCCCCCGGGGGAGAAGGGGAGGGGCGAGACGGGGGCCAGTCATGTCAGCACCTCTCACACTCTCTCATAAGCCGCGACAGAAAGCATGTCCCCGGACACGCCCGGCCGGGGCGCCCCACAAAAATGATCTCCCCTGCGCGAGGGTACAGATCACCCCCCGGCCCTGTCTCCCATGGCTGCGGCAGGCGCCCGAGCGCAGTTCTCGACCCGGGGGGGGGGGGCGGGCGACCAGTCGCTGGCACTTCCTCACTGTACAGTCCAAAGCAGGGCAAGGGATATATATCTGTGGCCCGGAATATATATTATATATCATTGCTCAGTCGACGAGGAACACACATCCTCTTTCTCCCCCCACCCGATCCCCCCCCCGGCCCCCGGTCCACGCCCTAAAGAGCGCGCAGGGCCCCTGGCTGCCGGCGAGGGGACACTTCTTGGGCCGATTGTGCGTGTGTATGAGGTCTGTAGTGTGATGCTCGGGGCGGGATCATCCTGCCTGTTGTCAGAACCCCAGGCGACTCTTTCCGAGGGGAGGCGGGCTTTTTGTCGGCCCGGATGTGCTCGGCGCTCGGCCAATGGCCAGCCGGGCCCTGGAGTCGTCACTCCCGTGACGATACCCCGTGAAAACACTCCAGAATGACAATCAATGCTATTTGATAAGCAAGTTAAGTTCTGAAAGGGAAGTCGGCCGCTCGTGAGATCTGATCCCCCTCCCCCCCCTCCCTCCTCTCCTGAAAGTGTGCCCGGTGAAATGGCCCCCAGCAGCCGCAGGGAGCCTGCATTCGCAATCAAAAAACGGCCGGCTCCTTGTCCAAAGTAGGCCAAACGCGTGGGCATGGATCAATGCCGGAGGTGAAGGGTGCGGAAAGGGGGGGGGGGGGGGGGGGGGGGGGGTGTCTCTTACAAAGGAAGGGTATATTTGGCCGGCATGGGGAGAGGCACCGAGCGCGTGGCCACGCGCTCGCGGGCCGGCAGGAGGATGCCCAATCTCTGACAGAGGGCCTCATCCCGGCCCCTCGCCCCAGCTCGAGCCTTTTCTACGGAGTTGGGCAAGGAAGGGAGGAGGGGGCACCGGGGGAAGGGACATGTGTCTCTGCTCGAGGGCATCCTCCTGCCGAAGGGCGAGAGGATGGTGGCAGGCTCATGTGCCCCAGGCCCAGGCCCCCCTCCCGGGGAAGAGGGGCGGGGATCAGTCTGTCCTCATGCGCTTGATGAAGAGGCCGCCACCGAAACCACGCGCCGGTGAGGGCCCATCGCCGGCAGGTCCTCCTCCGCGGCCGCCTCCCCCGGCACCGCCGGACATGGTCCGTAGCCGCGATGTCGAGGAGGGCGGCATTCCCCCCGATGGGGAGGACCCACCATCGGGATGGAGATCGCGCGTGGTGATGGCAAATTCCTGGCCAAAGGAGTCGGCGCCGCCGCCCGGTGGAAGAGCTCCCCCACCGATGCCACCATATGACGAGGAGTCCTGCTTGATGAACTGGGACCCCGGGCCACCGGGCAGGGATCCCCCCCCGGCGGCGCCGGTGCCACCGCCGGCCCCCATGCTGAAGAGCCCCTGGAGGACTTCGTAGTTGATCTTGGTGGAGACCTTCTTGCTGAGGGCGCCCAGGGTGGCGCGGGCCGCTTCACGACCGTCGGTCCCCTCATCGCCGGTGCTCCCGGGGGCCGTGCGTTTGCGACGATTGCGCCTGGACGAGGCGGTCGGGGCCTTGATCACCCCCTCGGCGATGAGGCGCTGCTTCTCGGCCTGCTGGGTCAGGTAGTCCCGGTTCATATCGGTCCAGAGGTCCGCCTTCATGCGCTGCTCCTCCGGCGACAGGAGAGCCAGCTGGAGCTCGTCATCGGCATCGAGGATGGCCGCCGCGGCGACCGGGTCATCCGGCAAGGAGAAGTCCCGTGTGGCCTTGAGTGTGGGCGATGGCCCCGGGGTCGGGCTCTTCGGCTGTGATGAAGCTGTGGGGATGGCGTGCAGTGCCGGAGGACAGTGCCGAAGGGTGCCAAGCGGGAGGAGCATCCGTCGAGGGTCAAAATGTGTGGGCGAGGAGGAGGCGGCTGGTTGAAGGGGGTCCTTTTTTGCCCCCTCCCCCCCTCGACTGAGCCGAGCCCTCGGGGGATGTTCGCGAGGAAGAAGCCAAAAAGGATGGCCCAAAGCATGTCCATGCATTGACGCACCACTGGGGAGAGCCGGTGATCCTGGTTGCGATGGGTCCGGCGTGGTGCTGAGATCCTCATCGGAAAAGCCGGACTCGGTAAGGAGCTTCTCCAATTCGCGGCCGCCTTCCTCAATCTCTTGAAGTTGCTCGAGCGAGGGGCTCCGCGTGGCGGCCGCCTGCTCGGCGGCATCCCGATTGACAGCGGCCTCGGCCACCAAACGCGCGCGCTTGGCTGCCGTGAAGGAGGGCGGATCGGCCTCGCCCTCCATGTCGATGGATTCGAATTCCTCCGGCGTCAAGAGCACGGCCGGGGTCTCGCTGAACTCGGAGAGACTGTCCCCGGTGGTCCGAGTGACAGCCAGGACGGCGGCCGAGGGGGGGGGGGGGGGGGG
>NW_009242974.1:2530300-2530914 GCF_000388065.1 Fonticula alba
GGTCAGCCGGGTGGTGGGGGGGTGACGCGAAGAGGCCGAAGGCAAGGCGTCGCAAGATGAGCAGGGGGAAAGGCGGGGAAAGGGGGAGGGGAGGACGGGCGCGCACCGTTCCACACTCGGCACAAATGGACGACCCGGACGCCGAATCGGAGATGATGTCGTCCGAGCCACATGCCGTACATCGACTCATGGCTGTGTGCACGTCAATTCGGGACGAGGGAGGGAGGGAGGGAGGGAGGGGGGACAGGGAGTAAAATAAGGGGGTGGGGGGGGGAGGAGACGGGAAAAAGACAGACTCAGGAGCGGACTTGAGGGGGGAGGGGGGTTGGTGTGGCTGTTTGAGGCGCCGGACAGGCGCGAGGCCACGGCGGGAGAAAAAGTTTCCTCGCGCGTGGGAGCTGCACCTTCCGCCCGTGCGCGCGCGCGCGCGCGCGCGCGGGCCGGCCGGGATGCATCATCAGGCACACCCACCCATGCAGGCATATGGATTCGCAGGCACTCGCCCGTAGACGCATGGCAAGGCACTCCCCTTGACCATGAGGGCGGCGCTCAGACCACCCATTGAACGCGCATTCCGTTCTCCGGCCGCCCCCCCTCCCCGGGGGGGGGGGGGG
>NW_009242974.1:2530924-2531499 GCF_000388065.1 Fonticula alba
TGAGAGCAGGCACACGAGGGGCGGGGGGGGGGGGGGGGGGGGGGGGGGGGGGTGGAGGGGGGGGGGGGGGGGGGGGGGGGGGGGGGGGGGGGGGGGGGGGGCAGGGAAGGTGCGCACTGTGTGGGTCTGATCGCCGAACTCCAGGCGCGCGGCAAACCGATGAATGTAGAGGCTGGGATCGACCACCGGCAGGCGGAGATTCAGCAGGCGAACGAAGCGCAAAAAGGTGGCACCCAGGACGAAGACATTGGTCTGGAGGATGTCACTGAAATCGATGAGCAAGTGCGGCGTGCGTTCGCGCCGGCAGACAATGTACAAGCAAGCGGCCACCACATGGTCGGTCTTGCGACCCTGGATGAAGTTATGCTGCTGAGCCAGGGCGAAGAGGCGTGTGGCGGCCTCCGAGTGGTGGGATGACAGGCGCAAGGCGGAGGCCAGGGTGGAAATGCGTCTCCGACCTGCGGCACGCGCGCGATTGGGGTCAGGATTGCGATAGGACGAGCCGAGGCAGGAGATGGCCAGAGCATGGCGGCAGGGTGTGAAGGGGGGGAGGGGGGGGGGGGGGGGGGGGGGGG
>NW_009242974.1:2534955-2535838 GCF_000388065.1 Fonticula alba
CGAAGGGCGGCGACAAAATTCCTTACACAACAGGGAAACAATAACAGTGGCGAATGGACGATTGGGACGCGTGAGGAGCACATGATGTGTGCCATATCAGGCGGCCGGGCCAATCATTTGCTTGTCCTCCTGTGGGCGAGTGCATCTATTTTTTTCTTCGGCAGGATGTTTTCTCTTCGGAGCATCCCCCCCCTCATCGGAACTCACTCAAACGGGGGACTCTGGATCAGGGAACGGTGCTCCGGATATGGTCGACCGTCCTGGTCATGATTGGTTCTTTGACCGGGCTCACTCTGAGGTTGTTGTGTGATGGAGTGTGTTGTGGTTGTGTATGTGTGTGTAGGTGCGAGTGGGCTCTGGGGGGGGGGGGGGGGGGGGGGAGCCTGTGTCCATATGAGATCGCCCCCCTCTCCTTTTCAAGGCTCCCACCTGCAGATGAATGTCCCTTGGGCATTGGCCACCAACCAGCCCCCGCTTCTTCCTCCTGACCCCCTTGCACCAAGCCGCCTTCGCCTTCCCTCCCCCTTCCCATCTTTCTCCTCTCGGGCCTTCCTGTCCTTTCCTCGCGAGGTGCCCCGACACCCGGCCGACACCACGGACGCCCGTTTCTTCTCTTCGCAGGGCCCGAGCGCGGCCTCGGCCCAGGTTCGGGATTCCCCGCAGGGCAGGACCGCCGCGGCAGTGCTCACCCCGACGGCCAAAGCCGACGCTGTTGTTCGGCAGTATCTGCTGGAGCGCGGCTTCTCGGATGCCCTCAAATACTTTGACAAAGAACTGTCCACCGATCGGGATCTTGCCTTCTGTGTTCGTCTCCCTCTCCCTCTCTGTCTCTCCCTCTCTGCCTCTCCCTCCGCCTCTGTCTCTCCCTCTCTGTCTCTCCCTC
>NW_009242974.1:2535848-2536350 GCF_000388065.1 Fonticula alba
GGGGGGGGGGGGGGCGGAGCAACACGCTGGCACCAAGCGGATGGGGTCAGGCCGATCGACCCCGGCCCCGCGTGCGCAAGGGCCGGGCGCCCCTTCCCAGGTGACGGGGTCGATCATCGTGGTCCGGCCCCCAGCGGGGGATGTCCGGCCCCCAGCGGGGGATCTCCGGCCCCCCGCTCCCACCCTCTCCCGGCTTCTTCCCCAGTTTCGCGAGTGCCCTGAAAGGCAAAAGACATAGCTGTGCCCGTCCCGCCCCCCCCCCCTTCCCGGAGAGTATCCCCCCTTCCTGCCCACGCCTCCGCGATTGGGAGCGGAGGGCGGGCATCCCGTGGCGCGGGTGCATGAGGCCCACTTCCCGGCGCAGGGGAAGGTGGGGCGGTGCGGACTGGGGCGCGGAAGATGGCCCCGCGGGACGAGCCAAGAGCTTGCTACGTGCGCTGTGCTCCTCCCGCCCCGCCAGGCCTGGCGGCATCTCCCTGTGTGCCGTCTGGCCCCCCCCCCC
>NW_009242974.1:2537302-2544237 GCF_000388065.1 Fonticula alba
CCTCTCCCTCCGCCTCTGCCTCTCCCTCCGCCTCTGCCTCTCCCTCTCTGCCTCTCCCTCTCCCTCTCTGCCTCTCCCTCTCTGCCTCTCCCTCTCTGCCTCTCCCTCTCCCTCCCTCTCCCCCTACTTCCCTACTTCAGCGCTTACATCCGCCTCACTTTCCCCTCTCCTTACCTCTCTTTCTCCCTTCCCCCTTTGACACCTGAAGGGTCGACGCTTGGCCGATCATTTGTTGTCATTTGTGACGGAGCTGGACTACCGTGGCCTGCTACAGGAATGGGACGCTATCCTCCGCCGGATTATGGCCTCCTCAATGTCAGCCGGATCGCATGTCCGGTCGGACTCGCGCGGTCTGGGGACCAATGTGGCCGGTGCTGGTCTTGGTGCCTCTGCTCCTGGGAATCCACACCACTCGGGGGGCGCGCCCCTTCCCGGGGGGACTGGCATGGCAGGCCTGTCGGCTGGCCTGAGTGCCGGCGCCACTGCCGGTCTGCAGGCCCCTTCGACCGGAGGCAACCTCAGCGGGCCGCACTCCACAGCCCTGCATGTGCAAAACTTCAAGTTCATTCGGGTCTGCCTTGTGCGGCTGCTACTTGTCCGGGCCATTCGCCTGGACCAACGGTCGGTTGCGCTGGACTTCCTGTCGGCCTGTTCGGTCGATGGAACTGGCGCCTCGTCCGGCCTCTTTGGCTTTGAGTTCAGCGGCGACGAATGGCTACGCTGGTTTAGTGCGTCTACAGACACACACACACACACACACACATACACACACACACGCGCGCGCGCACGCATGCATGGACGTGTCTGCATATGCTTTCTTGACCGTTTGCCCGGGCGCAAATGCAAGATGACCCTCCGCCCCCTTGCTGACTCAGCCCCTCGGTCCTTCTTCCCATGTCACCTCGGTGCATCGGTGTGCTCCTACTCAGGTCTACCGCTGATGAAAAATCCCCATCTGGATGGCTACTTCCGGGTGTACTTCTCCAAAGAGTGGGAGCAAAAATTCAACGTTTCTCTGGTCAACTCTCTCTCAACCATCATGGCTTCGATGCAGAAGCCGCAGTTGGTGGAGCTGATCAATCGGACGGAGAACCTCGCGACCCTGCAGGAGCACGCGGCCCTGCAGGAGGACCGCCTGCGCGCACTTCAGGCCGAGGTCACTCGGCTGCAGGGGGCTCTCGCCCAGGCTGACAGCCAGCTCCGGGAGCGCACTTCTCGGATCAGTTCCCTGGAGCAGGAGCTTTTGGCCGTCGTTGGGATCGCCAGTCGGCCGATGTTGACCTCGCCATTGACGTCGATCATGACCAGTCCCGACTCGGGGCTCTCTGCCAGCGGGCAATTTGATCCTGCGCCGGGTGTTGCGGAAAGCTCAACCGGCGCATCGCAACCAGTGCGCCCGGGCCCCAGCACTCCGGCTCCGACTGGCGGCGTTTCCAGCACCAGTGTCACGCCGGAGCATGTTCCCTCCGAGGGGCCTGGCTCCCTGGCCACCGGGTCCCCCTCGGGCGAATTCTCGGCCCCTGGTGACAATGGATCGCGCGGATCACCCACGGTGTCTGGCCTCACCCGCGGTCTGATTGCCTCCCGCAGTTGCACCGGGGAGCTGAGCAATGTGTCCTCCCCCCTGCGAGATGAGTTCCACATGCCGGCCTCCTCTTGCATCGATGTCTCACCCATTTCCCTGATGGTGCGTGAGGAGTGTCCTCTTCGGGACTTCTGACCCTCTGCCTATCATCCGCATGCTTGGCCCTTCGCTGACAGGTCTTTCTGATGTCTTTCCCCGCTCCACCCATCCTTCTCTCCCTCTTCTTTCATTTCCACTGTAGGCCATGCGCTCGGATGTCTCTTCTCTGTATGCATGGGGTTTCTTCTTTTCCCGTCCCCCCCCCTCCTCCCTCCCTTTGCCTCGCGTGGCGCTGACCTCCTTTGCTGCTTGCTTCCCCCTCTGCCCTCCTCTCCGCCAGCGATCTCCCCTCGCAAGGCTCGCCTCCCTCCGGTTCCCGTGCGCCCTGGCCTTCCCTTTCACATGGGCTTCCCTCTTGGTCTTGCCGGTCCTTTGGCTAACCCTGCTGCATTTTTGTCCCCGGAAAGTGGTCACCCCCGAGCTGTCAATTCCGTCGGTTCTCTCGGGTAGCCTGAAGACGGCTGTCCAGTTCCTGAAATACTCGCCCGACGGGCTTAACCTCCTGAGTGCCACCGTCAAGGGCGAAGTGAAGTGCGCTCGCATCATTTGGCTGTGGCGTTTCTCCTTTCCTGCTCTTGGCCTGATGTGCCAGGGTCTGACGATTTTCCCCCATTTATCTTTGGCTCCTGCTCGGGCATTTGCATTCCCCAGCATTCATCGCTTTGGTCGGATGATCCTCTCCACCCCAACCAAGGTCTCCTCCTCGATTGAGAGCCTTGCCTGGATGCCCGACTCGTCCGGAATTGTGCGAGCCCCATATGTGACGAAGGCATCTTCCACATACACCCCAGTGCTCATGTGCTCCATCCCCTCTGACACACACCATCCTCTCTCTCTCTCTCTCTCTCTCTCTCTCTCTCTCGTACACACCACACACCACACACCACTCCAGCTGTTCTCCCCTTCAAACACCAGTATCTGCCATCAGAGCATGTCTTCGCTGTCCGGCCTGCCAACCCAGAATGACCAGACGACACGGATTTTCTCGCTCGACAACTCCTCTTCCACGTTCGTGCCCGCCCTCCCTTCGTATGCATGTCCCCCGCATCCGGCATTCTAACCCGTAAAGCTGCCGGATGTGCAGTGTGTCCTTCCTCGCTCCGAAACCATTCTCGAGCTCGCACTGCTATGCCATCCTTACTTCGAGCGCTGGACCAAGTTCCCGATCTTACCACAGTGGTGAGATCTTGGCATTCGATGTGGCTTCGCAAAAGACGCTGGTGTGTGCCTGCTTTCGCCCTTCTCGCTTGTCCAATCGCTCCTCAAAAAACCCAGCGTCACTCATTTTCTTCGCTCGCTCGCTCGCTCGCTCGCTCTCTCCCTCTCTCTCCCCATGATGCTTCAGCATTCCATCAAGCTGGAAAACTTTGCGACGCCGACCTGCCTGAGCTTCAACCAAAATGGCAATTTGATGCTGGTCGGCGACACAACCGGCTCAGTGCACATGTTCGACATCCGGTCTCAGCGGTCAGCCATCCAAGTCCTTCCGGTCAGCCTGGCGCCCATCTCTCTGACACACTTCTCCCCGGGCGAGGTGTCCATCATGAGCGTCGATCGGGATGGACAGGTGCTTCCTTTCCTCCTCGATGTTGCTTCCGCATTTATCCCTCCCTCGCTGACCTCGACGTTCTCTGCCTCCTCCCTCCCTCCCTCCCTCCATCCCTCTCTCTCTCTCTCTCGACCCCTCCTGCCAAACATGGGGTGCTGTGTTCGACAGCTTGCGCGCAGCACCAACGGGCGGACGATAGAAACCCCCCTGAAGTTGGGGGATATGGGCAACAATCCATGCCTTGGCCTTTTCTCCTTCAGTCCGAATGCCGACAACCTGGCATCCATTCACGTTCAGGGCAATGGCAACATCTTCTCCACACAGGACGGACGGCTGGTGACACCGTTGCCACTTTCGGGGCAGTACTGCTCGGCGGTGGACTGGTCGCCCACATGCGACAGCAGCCTGCGTCCGACGCTGGCCGTCGGGACGGTCAACGGCAATGTCTTCGAGTGGGGCGATGGCAAGTTCTAGTCCGGTGCGTCGGTGCTCGGCTTTGGGAGGCCCGGCGCGTTGACTTCTCGCATGCCAATGTCGAGGCCTGTGCCTCTGTTTTTGCTCATTCTCTCGCTCTCCCGGAGTGGAGCTGCACATCAGCAAGCGTGAGGCGGTGTTTTCTTTTTGTAAATATATATTCTTTATGTGCTTGCACAAGCATGCATATTTGTTTGTATGTTGGAGAACCCATGGTCATGATCTCTCTCCTCCCCCTTTGAGTTGTTGAGTCACAGGGGAGAGGAGGGTCATGCCAAGAGCGGCGAGAGAGAGAGAGAGAGAGAGAGGGAGCGCGCGAAGGGGAGGGACGGAGGAGGGGGGCAGGGTCGGCACCCCGACGCGCATGTGTAATGGGAGGCACATGCTTTGGGTGTCCTTAGTCCATGGCCCCGGACCCGTCGCCATCACCGCCGATCGGGTCGATGTCAACGTGGATTCGGGCCTCAACACCATGGGTGGACATCGACTGCTCCCATGCCTCGGCCCACTCGACCACGCGAGAGACATTGTCGGACATCTCTTCGATGGAGTCGCTCGGGAGAGACAGCACACGCGAGGGATGGTAGGCCTCCAGGGCCTCGTTGAAAGACACGTCCATGATCTCGCACATGATGTTCTCGCTGATCTTCTTCTCCGAGTAGGAGCTGGGTGCCAGGACAGATCGCGGGCAAAGGGGGGCGGGGCGAGGGGCGGAGCATGGGAAATGGCAAGCACTTGGTCAGCGGGGAGGCAAGTCGACTGGGAGCTGGAGAGAGAGAGAGAGAGAGGGAGAGAGACGAGAAGGGCTGCGGCCCATTTGAAGGTGGGCCAAGTCACCGACATACCGCATCACCAGGCGATCGTTCAGGATGGAGGTGGAGGAGCGCAGCACAATGACCATATCGAACCAGCGCTCGGGAAAGAGATCGGACGAGTGGTAGTCAACCACCCAGCCGCCAGATCCGCCGCGGGCCGCGTGCTGGGGCTCGACGCCGCGGCCGCCGGCGTCATCGCCACCGAGGATGAGCTCCATCTCGTCCAGCAGCAGGTCCTCATCGAGGATCAGCGTGTCGAAGGACTCGTCGCGGCCGCAGTGGAGGTTCCGCTGGGCCACCACCTTGCCAACCTCCAGCAGCTGGTAGTCCGGCAGAGCCGAGGTGACCAACCCGGCGAGGGTGGTCTTACCGGTGCCCGGGGTGCCGGTGATCAGGATGTTGGGCTTTGTCCGGGTAGCTCTGGAAGTTGGGGGCATGGCTGTGTGTGGGCGTGTGTGTGGGTGTGTGGGTGGGTATGGGGGGGAGGGGGGGGCAGGGGTGGGGGTCGGGAGACAAAGGCGCAGGGTGCAATGCCGGGCGATCCAGCAGGAGTGACACTGGGTCTGCGTGAGAAAAGTCGCGCCCCAGACTGCATCCAGCCGAGGTGCATGTCGGCGTCGTCGTCGTCGTCGTCGTCGTCGTCGCCGAGGCAGCGGGGAGGCGCGAGGGAAGCAGGCCCTCCTGCTTGAGATGGGGGCTGACGCCAGTATCAGTCAAGGGCACGCTTCCTCGCAGCGGCTCTGGTGCCGCCCCACATGCCCACACGCCCACACTCCCCTCACCGGGCCATGCTGTGATGGGGGTGCCAACGAATGGGCACACTGGCGGCCTGCCTCTGGCGCCCCGGTGGAACTTGCCCTGGGGCAGTGGGGGGCAAGCTGCCCCCGGGCCCTTGTCCGAGGACAGTGGCTCAGAGGGCGCCGCCGGAGGGCAGGCCGATCGCGGTAGGGTCTTCTTCAAACGGCGTCTTCGCAGATGCCGCCGGCCCATGTGCATCTCCGTCACCTACTTGCCTTCCGCAAATCTGCCTCTCGCCTCTCGCCTCTCGCCTCTCGCCCCCCCCCCTCTCTCCCTCCTTCTCCCTCAGTTGTCTCCCCTTCTGGGTGTGCTCCGCAAGAACCATGGTCCGAGTCAAGCACCGGCACTTGCTGATCCGCTTTTATCCCGAGCCGTCCGACACGGCGGTGGCTCCTTTCTCGGCGGTCCTGCCGCACCATGTGGCGGCCTATGTGCGAGACGCGGTGGCGGGTCTCTTCGGCGACCCGGGGCAATCAGCCATCACGGCCGGGGCCAAATCGATGCCCGTGTCGACGCTGCCGGCTGGCGTGCCTGCCGGTGGCAAGGGCCCCTCGCTGCTCTACTGGAATCCCGGGACTGGCAGGGCCATCGTGCGAGTGGCACGCGAAGCCGCGGCCCCAGTGCGCGCGGCCATCACCCTGGCCGCGCCAATGCACATCACCTCGAGCAATGGATCCAAGGTGTTTTGCACACCCCGGGTAGTGCACATTGGCGGTTCGTTTGCTTTCCTGCTTGTCCTGCATTTTATCCGCACCTTCCGAAGGACGCTGACCCACTTTCTGGACACATGCACGCATGCACGCACGCATGCCCATATATACATCCGCTGTATCTCCACCCTCTCCTTCTCTCTGTCCGCCTCTTTCCCATGTTTGACTTCAATTGTCCCCCTTGGAAATCCAGGCACTCTCAAGAGCCTGCTACAGGCGGGTCGGGAGCACTTGCACCTCAGACGTGTGCTCTTCCGATCTGCACGCACGCATGCCCATATATACATCCGCTGTATCTCCACCCTCTCCTTCTCTCTGTCCGCCTCTTTCCCATGTTTGACTTCAATTGTCCCCCTTGGAAATCCAGGCACTCTCAAGAGCCTGCTACAGGCGGGTCGGGAGCACTTGCACCTTGAGCAATTGGCCATCATCGAGTGATATCACAACTACACATGGCCTCCAGACCCATCTCCGCGCCGGCCATTCTCTCGGGCTCCAGGGGAAAGGTGAAAAAAGAAGAAGAAGAAGTAAAAACACTCCCAGCACCTGCTTGCAGCGGGATGGCATGTATTGTTTGTTTTTTTTCCTGGCGCTCACAATGCGAGGGGAAGACGGGGAGAGGCAGTTGAAATCCGAGTGCACGCGCAAGCCCACAGCCAGGTGGGGTTTGGTGAAGGGGAAGAGAGGGGAGGGGGGGCGGGGGGGGCATGTTCAAGGGCCTCTAGTAGAACTTCTTGGCGGAGTGGACGCGGCCGAACTTCTTGACCACGACCACAGCCACGAGAATGGCCAGAGCAAACCCAATGCCGGACACCACGGCCAGCAGGTTGCGCTGAATCCAAGAGGGAGGAGATCGGAAGAGCACACGTGCCCACAGCCAGGTGGGGTTTGGTGAAGGGGAAGAG
>NW_009242974.1:2544860-2550729 GCF_000388065.1 Fonticula alba
GGCAGTAACGGCGAAGGGGGCGGGGGCGTGAGTAATGCGTACCAGCGAGGCGGAGAGGGTGACAATCTCCGACTGAAGCTGCTGCACAAGTGCCAGGATGGCAGGATCGGCGGCTTGGGGAGAGGGCTGCTGTTGCTGCTGCTGCTGCTGCTGGTGCTTCTGCTGGATGTCCTGCGGGGGAGCCTGGTACTGCTGCTGATGGGGATCGGAGGCCGGGGAGTCGGCGACAACCGGAGCATCCGGAGCAGCTGGAGGAGCCTGCGCATCGGCATCCATCTGGTCGACAGCCGGGTCCGTGGGCGGGCGCTTGGATGCGGCCAGCTCGGAGAACTTGGTGGCCAGACGGACCAAAGAGGCAGTGGTGTCGGCATCGATGCCATTCGCCGCGCGCTTGGTGTCAAGCTCGGTGTTGTCCGGGCGACCGTGCACGAACAGGTAGTGCGAGGTCAGGGAAAAGACAGAGTGGTTGGCTGTGCCGAGGAGGAGTCGACGGGGGGGAGGGGGGGGGGACAGCGAGGAAAGGGTTAGAGCAGGCGGGAGAGCACACGAAGTCGGAGGCCCAGCGCCATGGGGACGTACGGCCAGTGGCGGCAAAGCCAAAGGACGAGTAGTTGGCCGGCGAGAGGTGGACCCCGCGAACAGGCGCGCCACAGGGGAACCACTCGGGGGCGGTATCCTTGTCGATGGTGGACGGGTCGAGTGCGGCCCAGAACACCTGTTTGTTCCGGGGGGCAGCAGGCAACGGAGCAGGCAGAGGTGAGCCAAGGTGCGGGAGATGTTCGGGCTGTGGGGAAGGGTGGCGGGATGGAAATAAGGCAGCAAGGGACCTGCGCCTGCGCACCCAGAGCGTGGAGTTGGCATGGATGACCTTGAGACGAACACCACCAGACATGCTCGAGCGATACGAGCACTGGAGGGTCGCCTTGCGACGGGCAATGGTCGACGGGAAGGAGAGATTGGTCGAGCCATCGTTGCTGAAGACCGTGAGGCGCTAGGGGCGCGCCATTTGCCGCGGAGGTGGGACAAAGAGCGGGGTCAGAACCGAATGCGAGAGGAGGAGGTGGGAGGGGGACAAGGCCGCGCCGGAACCCGGATGCGCACCTGGGCAGGGACATCAAGGAAAAGGCCAAGGCCATTCCAGGAGGCGGCACTCTTGAGAACGGGGATGGTGGTGGCGCTGCTGGACTGGCGCGAGGCGACCGGGGCCTCGGGGGACCGCCAGATGGCGAAGGAGCCCCTGGGGAGGGGGCGGGAGAGGGGAGAACAAGGAAGATGTGATGTTAGGGGGGGGGGCAGGGGGCGGGGGCGGGAGGCGCGTTGACACGGAGAGACGAGGCATGCTGGAGCCGGGGTCCCTGGGCAAGGGCCCTTGGCAGGGGAGGAAGGAAGGACGCACTCGTTGCCAAGACGAAGCTGGATCTCGGATTCCCAGTCCGGGGTTTCGAGAGAGCCGTCAAGCTCGTTGTTGGAAAACCAACTGTCGGGGTAGAGCGTGCCGCCGGGGGCCGAGAAGGTCACGTATGTGTCATCGACAACCGTGGCATCTACCGAGCAACATGCCAATGACTGAGGGTGAGTCGGGGAAAGTGAAGGGTGAAGGCGACGCCTGGGGATGCCCCAGGCGAGGGCGGGGCCGAGGCATGCGTACCTCCTTGGAGCGAGTAGCCGGCCACCGGGGAGGCGCCATTCAACAAGGCCAGCGGGTACTTGAAGGACCGATACAAGTCAAAGCGGCTATCGAAGGTGGGCACCGGCGGGCGAGCAGCTGCCCGGAATGGAATCACAGCTGGAGGCGGTGCGAGAGGGGGGGGGGGAAATGGAAATACCGGCTATGAGGAGGAGGCAGAGTAGGCTCAAGCGAGCGAGCCCGGCGCCGGAGAAGGACGGCGTCATGGCAGCAGGGCGACAGAGCGGGTGGAAGAGGGGGGGGGAGGAGGGGGGGGAGGAGGGAAGAAGAAAGGCTGTCAGTTCAGGGCAAGCTCCGGGCAGCGGGCTTCGGGATAAAAGGCCCTCGGCCCGGTACTCAGGGGCTGGCCGAGGTGGATATGCTAGACGCCGTTGAGTCCCCCCCCCCCCCCCCCCCCCTGAGGCCGTCTGACTCTCCCTTTCTCCTTCTCTTTGTCTCCCTCTCAGAGAGTCAAGCTCATGTGTGCCATGTTCCTAGACCAAGACAGGGGGACACGACTCGGTCGCCGGCGGCTTTTCCCCCACTGCTTGTCCCGCCTCGGGCTCGAGATGCGGACGGGTTCCGGGGGGGGGGGGAGGCGGGGGGAACACAAGGGGTCCGAGGTCATGGTTTGGACTTGTATGGGTGCGGCTTCCAGACAAACAGGATGGACGGACTGACACCTCAAACAATGAAAATGAGGGCGTTTCATAAAGCAGGGACAGGGCTGTACTCACAAGCCTCGATAGCTCAGTTGGGAGAGCGTGTGACTGAAGATCACAAGGTCACCAGTTCAATCCTGGTTCGAGGCAAACATTCTTTTTCGTCGTGCTGGCGACCCGGCTTTTTGCAGGCCTGGCGGCGGGGGGGTTGTGCGCGATTCCGCACATGCCCTGCGAACTCGCGCACCCCCACCGGGACCCGGGAAACTGCACAGGGGCACACAGGCGCCAACATTTGGCAATGCTGCCCGACATTTGTAGGGCTAGCTGGCCCGCGAGCGCGAGTCTCATGCGCTCGCGGGGATCCTTTCCTATTTCACGTACCGGTGTCTGGCGGGGCCCCCCGGCCGTTCGGATCAATCTCCCCCCTCTCCGCGCCTCTCTCCCACACTTGGCTTCCCCTCCTCCTCCCCCTCCTCCCCTTTGAGCCCGGCCCCCTCTCCTCCCGTGGCTCTTCTCTGGCTGACCCCTTCCCGCCAGGGCAGCTTGCCTCCGTTGCCTCTCGCGCCTTCGAGATGGAGATCTCAGTCCTTCCGAATTTCCTGACCCTCTTCATGGTCCGGCGTGAGGGGCTTTCCCGCTGTGCCTATGTTCTCCAACGGGACTTGCTTTTTCCGCGCAGGTACAAAGCCAACACTCATGCAGCTGGGATCTTCCGGTCCCCGACCGGGCTTCAATGTGCCCATCCTGTGCTCGCCACTGACCGGGCCCCAAAGTAACAACACCTTCTTGACGGTGATCGAAACGCCGGATGCCTCGATCTCGGTCGTGGTCGACTCATCCACCTTTGAGAAGCACATTCGCCCGGTTTTCCCCTCACTTCGTACTCCGATCTCCGAGTCAACCGCCCGTGCGTGCCCCCGCCTGTTGGCTGTCGACCCACCGGCCTTGCCTCCTTCCTGACGAGGATTCCCCTACCCTTTTCTTGCTCCCCCCCCCCCCCCCCCCGGGGGGAGCGGTCTTCTCTGTCTTCCTATGCCTGACCCCTCCTCCCACGATATCCACGCACACACACACACACGCACACACGCACACACACACACACACACACACACACACACACACACACACACGCACACACACACACACACACACACACACACAAACACACACACACGCAGATGTGGCCGACTGCCCACCCAGCGAGTGGATTGATGTGTGCCCGATCATCTGGCGGCCGATCCATGTTGTTCTCGGCGAAAATGGGCTTTGTACGCTGCTGACATCCGCCCCGCCCTTTCTCCTCCTCCTCTCGTGTGCTTTGTTCCTTCCTCCGTGGCTGACTTGCTGGACAGCCGAAACCGGTGTGGTGCACTCCATGGCGGCTCCCTTGGCGGATGGGGGCATTTCCATCCTGCAGATCTCCACCTTCGAGAGTGACATGTGCCTGGTGCCGGAGGATCGGCTTTTCGATGCGGTGATGTGCCTGCGCGGGTCGAGCCACGTCCGGGAAATCTGGCTCCCGGACAGCGATCTCGGCCTCTTCGACCCGGGGTCACGGCATCAAATGCCCGGGATGCCGGGGTTCTGCTTGCACGGTCTGGCAGCCCCGAATACGGCCACCTCCACCGGCCTGAGCACCATGGCCTCGACCCCGGTGGCCGGCATGGACCCGGTGGCCTCGGACGCGGCCTTCCTGGCGGCCGTCAACGGCTCAGGCGCCGGGGCGCCGCTGCTGTCTCCACCAAACTCGGCCGGGCCTCGGGTGTCAATTGGCGCGAGCGCGATTCCCACCCCGGCCACCGCGGCCACCTCCATCTCGCCATCCACCTCCTCATCGCTGTCCCTCTCTTCTCCCTCGCCATCGGTTTCCTCCTCGACCTCTTCCTCTTCCTTGACCACGCCGGCCAATGGGCTGGTGGTGGCTGTAGGCCCCGGGTCCACTGGTGCTGCTCTTCCAGCGAGGGCTCTCGCCAGCGCCGGCGCGCCTGGCCCCAGTGACCTGGATGCCCAGGTGTCTAGCATCACTGGCGACCTGCCGGCCATGACCATCTCCCCCTCGGACGCACATGGTCCCCAAGTGCCGGATTCGGCCACGGCCGACCGGTCACAGCAACAGACCATGGTGGCGGTGTGCCGAAATTTGCCAGGTATTTGGTGGGCTTCATCGGGCACCTGCTTCCCGGGGGCGCGGGGCTCTTCCACATTCCTTCTTGCATTTCCCCTCCCCTGTGCCCCCCCCCCCCTTCGCCGTGTTTACACTCCAGCATTGACCTTGGCTCCGATGTTCCTGCCGGCTGGCAGAGCCCCAGCCGACAGACGCCCTCTCGACGGACCCGAAGTCCGCGGTGACCGGCGGGCGAGTTGCCCCCTTCAGCGGTCTGGCCAGCTCGTCGCTGCAGGCGGCCCTGTCAGCGGCGACCATTCTCCCGGCCAAGCCCCAGGCACGCGATCCAACCTCCCTCGGGGTGGGAGCCCTGCCCACGGCCGAACAATCGCTTCCCCCCTCCGGCAGCATGTCGGTGATGATCCCGACGAGTGTCGGACCGGCCGGGCAGGCGACTCCGGCCTCCGTGCCGGCATCCCCCCTCTCGGGCCATCCCACAGCGGCGGCGGCGGCGGCGGCGGCGGCGGCGGCGGCAACAACCCCGGCGGCAACGCCGGCCACAGCCGGGACCACATCCCAGCATGGGTCCCATGCTTTGGCCGGCAGCTCGGCCAATTCCTCTCCCCGGACATCCTTCTCGTCACATGGGCCGGCTGGGTCGGGCCGAAATTCGGGCAGCTTCCTGCCGGGCCTGTCTGGAGCCGGTGCCATGGTGCGGCCTCCCTCGCCATTGGTGGCCATGGCCTCCGGGATAGTGTCGGAACCGGGTCCCGCCGATGCGGATCCCCTCTCGCCCGTCCCGTATGAGGTGCCTCTGGGGCTGGCTGCTCCCACCTCCGCGGGGCCTCCCTCGGGAGGGGACGATCTGCTGCTGGCCCGCTCGCTCCCCGTGATCCCGCCGCCTCTGGCCCAGGCAGTTGGTAGCCCGCCTTTCCGGAAGGCGGCGGTCGAGGTGACCACCTCGGACTTGCTGCTGGCCTCGATCTTGCCGAACTTCAATGACCAAGTGGGCGGGCCGCTTCTGCGTCTGATGTTCTTCCCTGATCGCTTGACGTGCGGACCCGGCCTTTCGCGCGACCTTTGTGACTGTGTGTATGCGTGTGTTTTTGTGTTTGATTTCCGTCGCTGACTGTCGTCGTTGTGGGCCTCTTCTCCCTTGTCCGGCATTTCCTGCACCTGGCCATGGGGGTGTGCTGCAGTTTGCCACGCTTTTGCTCCATCGCACGGGTATCGGGCACTCTGTCCCTGGTGGCCGATTCGAACACCCTTTGGGGCTCCTCCATCCCTCCGGCTGCGCTTTCCGTGTACAATATTCCCTGGAAGGCATGCAAGTTTGCCGATGGACCGCTGGGGTTCGGTGCGTTGTCGAGTACCGACACCCAGACATGCGCAAGAGAGGAGGCCTGGGGAAGGGGAAGGGGGGGGGGAGGGGGG
>NW_009242974.1:2553408-2555019 GCF_000388065.1 Fonticula alba
GGGGGAGGGGGGCACCGGACCGGCGGGGGAAGGCCGATGCAAAAAAAATAAGCCACCGCTCTCGGCCGAAATGGGGCGGGCCATTGGCCGCGGGACGTGCGTCGACGATTTTCCCGGGGCACCAAAGCGGCCGGGGCGCTTGGCCGCCGGCCGGCCTCGGGACCCCGGCCCGACCGCGGCTGCGGGTGCCGGGCCGAGAGTTGGCAGTCGAGTCCAAAGCTCCCCGAAACCCCAGGTGCTCCTCTTCCATGACAGGGGCCGTGCATCGGCGGTGGCGGCGGGAGGGACGGCAACAAAGGCAGAGGTGTGGCCGGTTTTGAAAAGGGCCAGTTTCGGGGGGGGGGGGGGGGGGGGGGGGGGGGGGGGGGGGGGGGGGGGGGGGGGGGGGGGGGGGGGTTTTTGGGGCCGGGGGGGGGCCCTGGGGCGGGGGGGGGGGGGGGGGGGTGGGGGGGGGTCGCGGGTGGGGGTGGAGGGGCGGTGTGGCGGGCGTGTGGTGTTGTTGGTGGTGGGGTGGGTGGTGGCGGGTCGGGGGGAGAGCGGTATTTTTGAGATGTCTTCGGGGGGGGGGGTCCTTGGCAGCGTGATCTCTCAGGAGAGGGTATGGCATTCACCCACAATCACATACCGACGAAAGCAACTGTCTCTCTCCCCACAACAGCACGGGTGGCGGGGCGGGTGCTCGCCGGCACTGGCCACCGCTTCCCCCCCCCTCCCGTATGTACCCCGTGCAACTGCCCCGGGGAGGCCATGCTTCCCGGGGGCGCCACATACCATCGAGTGCCTGCGGGGGGACACCTACGTAGACGGTGCCCCTCGGGATGTCTTCCTGTTGAGGGAAGATCGACGCCACCGGGACAGAGGGCCACCGCCTGGTGCCGGTGTTTGTGGCATTTCGGTTGAGGACGCGCGGCGGCATGGCTCGCCCCCTGCGGGGTGCGGGCAGCATCAGCAGATGCGCCGGAAGAGCGCATAGATTTCCCCGTTCCCGGCTCTGCCAGCCCCTGGAGGCCGGGGGGCCCACCTTGCGGGCTATAAAAGGGTCTACCCCCTGATGACGGCCATCGAGCTGCCAACAGCCGTCATGCCACTGTTGCATGTCCCTTTATTTGTCCATCCTCCTCCGCGCTGGTGCCCACGCGCCTCTCTTTGCTGCCTCCTCACGCCTCCGCCGCCGGGATTGTCGCTCCCTTTCCGCCTCGCGCCCCAGGCCTCGCGCTCGGTCCTGCCCCCCCCCCCCCTCCCCCTCCCACACCAGTCAGCTGGCATCCATCACTCCTCGTACGTTCGTCGGATACGCAGCCCCGCTTCCACAGAGCGAGGCTCCTGCCACGGGAGTGTTGTGCCCGGAAGAGCGTCTCTCCTTCCTGCGAATCAACATAGACCCTCCCTTTCCGGGGCCGTGCTGAAGATAGCCCCCCCTCGACAAGTGCAGGCAAGAAAATCGGCAACCCACTGATCTGACCTTCCTGATGCCGACCGGACCAACACTCCCCAACCTAGACCTCCTGTCTCGACTACCACAAGTCCCCTCGTGCACGATGTGCGTCCATGACAAGAGAGCGAGAGGAGAGCGCGGGATGGGCATGTGGACGGGGCAAAAAAAAAAAAAAA
>NW_009242974.1:2555029-2558126 GCF_000388065.1 Fonticula alba
TAGCTGCTGTTGCCGCCGGAATAGCTGCTGTTGCCACCAGAGTAGTTGCCGCCAGTGGAGCCGACATCACCGGAGTAGGACCGGTTGTCGGAAGCCGAGGCGCTGGATGCGCCGAAGGGATCCTGAGAGCTAGGCCGAGACTGGGCCAGGGAGGAGGATGAGCTCCGAGAGGCACGTCCACGTCCAGAAGCCGGAACCGCGTCGTTCAACCAGGAATCCCCCTGATCCCAGTTGTTCCAGGCATCATCGGTGGCTGATCCGGCAAGCGAAAGGGGCAGGGGAAGGAGGGGGGCAGGACAATGACAAAGATGAGTGGGAGGCCAAGAGACCAGGGATATCCGACGTGGAGGAGCGCACTGGATTGCTGGGAAGCCCGACCCTGCGAGGCAGACCCCGAGGAGAAGGGCGACACTGAGGAGGCCGCCGGAGCGGGAGCCAGACCGCCACCGGAGGAGGTCTTGCTACGCGGCTTGTCAGACGAGGAGGAGGAGTTGCGCGAGGCAGCGGGGGCGGCCTCCACCTTCGGGGTCTCGCCACGACAGAGAGCATCAAGCTTTGATAAGTGGAGAGGGGAGGAGTGGGACGGCGGGGCGGGGGGGCAAGATGGCGGGTCAATAAGTACCGAGAGGCTGGGGAGGGCGATTGGGAGGGGCAATTAACATACATGGGCCTTGTAGCGAGTGAAGGCAGCAGCGTGGTACTTTCGGGAGATGGGCAGACTGCTGTTGTAGTCGCTCTGCTGCTCGAGGAAGGCACTGGCGACCGCATTGCCACCGAGCTATATCGGGGGGAAAAGAGGGGGGGGGGTGAGTATGAAGAGGGAAAAGGGAGAAGGAGGAAGGGCCCGAGTCGGAGGGACAAGAGACACACCTTCATGCGGGTCAGCTGCTCCGGACGCCAGGAGTCCATCTGGACAGAGCGCACGAAACTATGGGTTGAGGCGCGAGAGGGGGGGGGGGGGGGGGGGGGGGGGGGGGGGGGGGGGGGGGGGGGGGGGGGGGGGGGGGGGGGGGGCTCCTTTTCCCCGACTTTCCAGGGAGCCTCGATGTTTGACTTACACCGCTGGCACCGCCCCAACCAGAGGAGGTTGGCATTGTCAAGGAGTACACCGAGGCCCTGGCCACCGCACGAGTACCGATCTTCTACATGTCCACCTACCTGACGGACTACATTTTGGTCCACTCAACAGACCTTCGCCGGGCCCTGGAGGCCATCGACTCGCTCAGCTAGCGACCGGCCCGGGCCGGGGCGTGCTGCTGTTGGCCACCTCCTTTCCTGACGTCCCGTTGCCCATCCCCTCCTTCAGGACCAAGAAGGGCCTCCCCCGACAAATGGACATGCGTTGTGGGGCGGTAAATGGCGCTTGCTTCTTCTCTTCTTTTTTTTTTCGCTTGGGCATGTGCACACATGCGCTGTTCTATTCCGGGAAGGAGGGAGGATCGCCACCAAGAGCGAGAGCACCCCCAGAGCAAATCGGGAGGGGAAAATCGGGGAGAGAGAGAGAGAGAGAGAGGTGGGAGAAGAGCGAGGGAGCCAACGACATCGAGTCGAAGCGAAACGGTGTGCGCCGAGCAAACACCCCCCCCCCCCCCCTCCCTCCCACCCACTCGTGGTCGAGCCCCCTACCAGTTCCAGTCATCCGGGTCATTGGATGCTGCCTGGGCAGTGTCAAACGGGCTGGAGGAGGAAGTGGGCGCCTGACTGATGGAAGGGGCACTGGTGGTGGCGGTGGTGGGAGTGGTGGCAGCCGGCTTCAGGCGCGACGTCGATCGGGAAGTGGTTGGCCGGTTGGTAACGACATCCTGCGGATCCCAATCGGAGCCCCAGTCGTCGAAGCCATCCGAGGAGGCAGCAGTGCTCGGGGTGGCCTGCGCAAAGGGACTGATGCCAGACGACCGATAGGGCTGCTGGCCGGAGGAGGAGGAGGAGGCGCTCGGGGCGGCCTGCCCACCGAAAGAGGAGGTGCTTGGGGTGGAGGGCAGTGAGCTGCGGCCTGCCCCCGAGTGGGGCCCAGCCGCGGAAGAAGAGGAAAAGTTCGAGGAGGAGTGGCTCGCGGCGTCACCGCCATAATTACCGCCATAGCCACCGGCACTGTTGCCGTTGTTGTTGCCGAACTCCGAAGAGCCGAACCCGGAGGACGACGAGGCACTACCGTGGCCACCGGAGTAACCGCCGCCGCCGCCGCCGCCGCCGCCGCCGGATGCAGCCATGCCACCGCCGTAGCCGGAATAGCGGCCACCACCACCCCCGTGGTTGCCACCGCTGCCAGCACCATGGTAGCCGGAATCAGAGCCATAGCCGGAGTTGCCCCAGATGTAGTTGCTGATGCCCTGCTCTTGGACGAAGTTGGTGGTCGGCTCGATGACGTTCTCACGGAGGGACTTCCCGAGGAAGGCAAGGCCCTTTTTTCCGAGACAGAGAGAGAGAGAGAGCAGAGCAGGGCAAGAAAAGAACAAGGAAGAAGCAAGGAGTCAGTCCGGATCCGAGAGCAGGGGTAATGCGCCGAGGACGATGGGAAGGCAAAGAGGCAAACGCACACGCGAGATGGAGTCAACCGCATCGTCGAGCAGCTCGCCAGTAGTCCCACCAACGTAGGAGCCCCCGTAGCCACCGGAAGAGGAACCACCAGTGTTGTTCGAGAAGGCAGGGTTGCCGAAGCCAGCATACCGGCCACCCTGACTAGGAGGCACATTCCTGCCGGTGATTGTGGAGCGGCAAGAGGGAAAAGAGAGACAAGGAGAGGCAAGGGGAGGCAAGGGGGGAGGGGGGAGAGGGGGGGAGAGAGAGGGAGAGAGAGGGAGAGGGGGGAGCACACACACACGCACGCACACACACGGGTGCGTGGGAGAGAGAGAGAGAGAGAGAGAAGGAGAAGGAGGTAAGGACATGAACACGAGGAAGGGTAAACCGGGGTCGGGCGAGCTGAACATGAAATGAGGCAAGAAAGGGGGACAAAGGAGGAAGGGGGAAAACAGAGGAGAGCGTACTCGGGCCGAGAGGAGTTTGCAGCACCCATACGCTCGAAGTAGGCAACATTTCCGCCGCCGCCGCCGCCGCCGGAGTAGCTGCTGTTGCCGCCGGAATAGCTGCTGTTGCC
>NW_009242974.1:2558136-2558987 GCF_000388065.1 Fonticula alba
TGACGGCCTGCTGCCGATATATCATCTTGAGTAATACGAGTGGCTGTTCTGGGGAAAAAAGACCGGCACCGGCCCTGCCGGTGCGGTTGCCACACCGCCACACACACACACACACACACACACACACACACATGCAGCACATGCACATGCACATGCACATGCACATGCACATGCACATGTACAGCCACGGGTCGGGTCTTTTTCACACCTGCGCGAGAGAGCTTTGGAGAGATAGGCAGAACGCGGTGCCCCTAAGGGGCGAGGGGAACCTGGGGAAAGGAGTATAGCCGTGTGGGGTCATTGGCCCTGCAAGGAAATATCCAGCCCGGATCCCTCCATTTGGGGCACCAGGAAGGTGGATGCGAGGACGAATGTGAGCCGGCATAAGGTTGTCGGAGTGACACAGCTCGGTTGCCCACCAACTCCACGCCGGGGAAATGGAGCAACTTTCGGCTCGCAGGCGGCCACATCCACGCGCAAGCTCTTCAGACCCGGTGTCGGGGGGGGGGGGGGCCGATCGAGAAGACGAGCAGGCGAGGGACTCAAGAGCGCGGAGTGTTCCCGCCCGGGCGCTCCCGTGAGCGGCCCCGGCCCAAGGGACGCCAGGCCCACCATGTCCAACCAGGCGAAAGGGCAGGCAACGCCCGGTAGTGAGGACGACGCAGCAAGGAGGACAGCCCCGGCTGCCGGGCGTCTCCTCGGGGGGTGGGGAGGGAGGCGGCGGGGGGGGGGGGGGGGGGGGGGCCCCCTTTGGGGGGGGCGGCGGAGCCGGGGCGCGGGGAGACGGGGGGGGGGGAGGGGTTTTTGTGAGGGGGTGTCGGGGGGGGGGGTCCTTGGCAGCGTGATCTCTC
>NW_009242974.1:2558997-2559611 GCF_000388065.1 Fonticula alba
ATCTGGACAGAGCGCACGAAACTATGGGTTGAGGCGCAGGGGTGGGGGGGGGGGGGGCGGGTGAGTGTGTGTGTGTGTGTGTGTAGGGATATCGGAGGGGGATGAGAGAGAGAGGGAAAGAGAGGGAGCGAGGGGCAAAGAGAGCACACAATCGGAGTTACGTGGAAAAGGGCGGGGCAAAGACACGGGTTATGCACGAACCTGATATGCACACCGAGGCCTCGATGTTGGCCGGAGCAGTCAAGGCAGAAATAGATGGCATAGGTCAGGGAGGCCCACTGAGGCGAGGGGTTGCCACAGTCGAAGCAGTTCTAAGATCACGCATGTCCATAGGGCCGTATCGATAGGTGGGAGAGAGAGAGAGAGGGAGGGAGGGGGGAGGCGAAAAGAGGGCGCGCCAGGAGAGAATCGGAGAGTGTCAGCGGACAGAAAGTCGATCGGGATCAACCTGGACGGGATCCATACACGCGCACCTGGTTGCCACCCTGCTTCTGCAATTGGCTGAAGGTACGGCGGGTCTCCGGATCCATGGTGGCGGATCGGCGCGTCTACGCGGGGGGAGGGAGCGGGCCAGGGGGAGGGAGAAGGGGGTGGGGAGAGGGAAGAAAGGGGAA
>NW_009242974.1:2563536-2566173 GCF_000388065.1 Fonticula alba
CTCCCTCCCTCCCTCCCTCTCCCCCCGCCTCCTGTTGCTTGCCTCTTGCTTCCTGTCCCGGCCCTGCGCCCGGATGGGAGCAGATGCTGGCGTCTGCCCTGTTCTCCCGGGGGTTTCTTTTGTCACTCGGAGGACGAATTGCTCACTCTCGCCCCTTCTAAATCGCCGAACCCCCATGCCCGGCTGTCCACACTCCTTCATCCTCCCGGCTGCCCTCTGCACTGCGCCTGCTCATTCGTGCGCGGCTCCTTGTGCACCCGTGCCCGTGGGAACACCGCATGGCAGAGCTTCTTCAATGTCAGCGGCTGGCCGGTCGTGGACAAGGGCCTCTCGGCGCTCGAGCTGAGCCAACTCCACCAGTACAATTTGCTGGTGAACACCGTGACCCGCCTGTCGGAGGAGGCCCAAAAGAGTGGCCTGCCGAATACGATTCTGTCGCGCTTCCGCAAGGGCGACTATGACAGCAGCGACACGGATGAATTTTTCGATGTTCGGCCAATTCTCACCGGCTTCGCGGCCAACATCATGTGCTCCGGGGTCTTCGTGGCTGGCATCCATGAGCAAACGGTCTTCCGCGAGGATGTCGACCTGGTCCGGCTCTTTGTCACGGTGACCGTGGACTATCAGGAGAAGTCGGTCACGGCCAAGTTGCGGTATGGGACTTGGACCTTTGATGGTTCTTCTTTCTCCTCCTCCTCCTCCCCCGTCACACCTCGTGCTGCCTCGCAAACGAGGTGGCCCGCTCTCCCGCTCGGCTGACACCCGCCTCGATGATGACGATAATGATGATGATGGCTGGCTGTCGCCCTGGAACATCGGCTTGTCCGTCGGTGTGCAATGTCTGCCATGTACGCGCCGTAACTCGGCCACGCTCTTGCCACAGGGTCGGCAAGGAAACCGCCAAGTCCATTTACCGCCCTGGTGTCGGCTGCACCATCGTGACGGGGGATGAGCTTTTCGAGCTGGTCAAGAACGAGGACCTCGGCGATTTGACACCCAAGGAGTACCCGGACGATCGGTACCACCAGTGGCCCGAAGGGGAGATGGTCCTCTCGCAACCGGACATCGATGTGAACCTGTGCGTCCGCCGGGGCAATTTCGTGCCCGGGGCTTCGAAGCCCGCCCGATTGACATGCTGGGGGGGGGGGAGAGAGAGAGGGACTCAGCTATGTGGATGATGGCTGGGAACATGCCTGCACATGTGCGCCTGAGCTGACGCATTTGCCTTGCCCCTGCGCGATGCTCCAAACGCCTGGATGGGCGTGCGGGACGCGGGGATGGGACAGCCGCAAGCTGAAGCGCATCATCAACTCGGACTTCATGAGTCTCTCGCACAACCCCCGTGCGGTGATCATCGTCCACCGGGGCCGGATCATCCACGAGCAATATGGCAATCGCGGGGGGATCGGCCCGCAGACCCTGTTCCTGGGCTGGTCCATGACCAAGACCGCCACCAACATGATGCTCGGCTCGGCCCTCTACCAGGGGCACATGAATGTGGATTTGGACAATGATCCGATCGACGTGCCCGAATGGCAGGCCACCCCGGGGGACGTGCGCCGCCGCATCACCTGGAAGAATATGCTGACCATGAGCAGCGGCATCGATTGGTTCGAGATTTCCCGGTCACCCGAGTGCCTGTTCCAGACGTCGGACTGCGCGCGCAACTATGCCGGCGGCCAGCAGGCCTTCGCCCCGGGGCTCATTTACTCCTACTCCACCGGCGGCTCCACCCTGCTGGCTCGGACCATCTTGCAAAAGGCCCGCCCTGCCACCGGGCAGACGCCCCACGAGTATGCCCTGCGGAATCTCATCGACAAGGTGGGCATGCGCCGTGTCGAGTGGGAGGCCCACCCGCCACGACGCTCTTCCGATCTGGCGGCCAGCAGGCCTTCGCCCCGGGGCTCATTTACTCCTACTCCACCGGCGGCTCCACCCTGCTGGCTCGGACCATCTTGCAAAAGGCCCGCCCTGCCACCGGGCAGACGCCCCACGAGTATGCCCTGCGGAATCTCATCGACAAGGTGGGCATGCGCCGTGTCGAGTGGGAGGCCCACCCGCCGGGCTACAAGCTTGGCGGGTCGGGGATGTACGCACGCGCGCGCGATTGGGCCCGCTTGGGGCTGGCGCTCATGCGCGATGGCCTGGTGGACGAAGTGGCTCCGGTGGGCGCGCGCGTGGTCGTCGACAGCGGGAAGCACTTTGCCGGGGATGGCGACGCCACCGGCGGAGGGGACCCCGGGTATGATGGTCAGGCACGCATCCTGTCCCCCCTGCTGGACAAGCTGAAGAACATCGGATCGGCCATCGGCGGGGGGGCCCTGAAGCCGGGGACTCCGGTACCATCGTCCCCGGCGCCCGATGGCTCGCAGCCCATCGGCATGACGGTCACCAAGCGCATCCTGCCCGAAGGGTGGTACAAGTACACGTGCACACCGTCCGAGTCGAACCCCTTCTATGGGAAGCATGTCAAGATGGCCATGATCAAGACCACCGGCGAGCAGATTTGCTATGCCAATGGCTTCCGCAATCAGGACATCGTCATGATCCCCTCGCGCGAGCTCATCATTGTCCGCATGTCCATGCCGTCCTTCGCGACCTTCCTGTCGTGGAGCCGGATGTCGTACATCGAGCGCA
>NW_009242974.1:2566218-2568913 GCF_000388065.1 Fonticula alba
AGATTTGCTATGCCAATGGCTTCCGCAATCAGGACATCGTCATGATCCCCTCGCGCGAGCTCATCATTGTCCGCATGTCCATGCCGTCCTTCGCGACCTTCCTGTCGTGGAGCCGGATGTCGTACATCGAGCGCATCGCCTCTTGCTTCCCCCGGGTACATTGACAGGCCCGGGGAGCCTTGCGGGATGCCGGGGCCGGGCCTCTTCCGGTGGAAGGCCGCGAGTGGCGGTCCACCGAGGCGGGGCCCGTTGCTCGTGTACTCGGCGCGGAGTCGGGCGGCGCACCCACACCGACCGAGGAAGACCGGCCAAAGATCGTGATAGGAACCGCGCTCGCCACAGGCAGAAGCGCACTTGCATGACCGAGCGGGGGTCGGCAGGCGGGGGAGGGGAGGCCTTTGGACAGTGTCCCAAGAGCAACATGTGAGGAATGGGACCGACCAGGCGAGGCCCGCCGCACACCATCCCTTGTCAGGCAAGAATAAGTCAAGTAGTTGAAGTAGCCATTTGAAGCAAGAGACTCGAGCAGGAGGGGGGGGGGGGAGAAAGGAGGAAGAGGCGGCGGAAGGGGACGGTCGTGGCGGCTTGGGGGGAGGGGGGGTCACTCTTTTTTCTTTTTTGCCAAGACGTGAGAACCAAGCAAATACCGTTCGGGATCAGATGCCTACGGAGGGGAAGGTGACTGGGTGGGATGGGTTTGCTCAAGTGCGGGAGGGGGGCGCAAGAGGAAAGGGGAACAACAGTCATATGGATCTGATGCCATGTGTCCGGAGCCAAGAAGGATCGTATGTTTGCAGCTATATTTAAGGGCATCCCTGTGCTCGAGAGAGAGAGAGAGAGGGAGAAAAAAAAAGAAAAAAGACACCCCACCCAGGGGGCGTGAGATTAGTGAGGGAGGAGAGGGAGGAGAGGGAGGATATGGGGGGGGGGGGGGGGATAGAGATCTGTTCACCGATGGAGATATTACGCCAGCCCCCTCGCATTCCTGGACCTGGCCGCGGGAGATGGCATAACCATCAAACGGCAAGAGAGGGGGGGGGGTCATAATTTCTTGCTTTTCCTCTGCCGCCACCACCACCACCACCACCACCAAGGCGAAGAGCTCAGGGAGGGGCATATGGCTGCCGGAGGCGGGAAAGCGAGGGCGCCGGTCCACAGGGTGTCGACATTCTGCCAAATGGGAGTGATTCGACCCACACACCAAGGAGAAGGGAGAGGCAGGAGGAAGGCGGCACTGCACCGGAGGCGGGACGACAGCAGCGGGGGGAGGGGAGGGAGGCGATAATCAAGGACAAAGGAGAAGAAGATCACACAAGTTCAGAAACCATGAGCACCTGAGTGCGCGCGGGTGGTCGGAGGGGGAGAGGAAGGGGAATGAAGGCAGAGGGGAGGAGGAGGAAAGGAGAGGGAGGGAGGGAGAGAGGGAGAAAGAAAGAAGGCAGTCTCGCCGTCTAGACGGGGGAAATGTTGGAGCCGGAGCTACGATCGCCGAGAGAGTTCAGGGGGAAACCGTCCTCGGAGGGCGACAGAAACCGATAATCCTGGGGGGGGCGGTTGTAATGGCGCTCGACGGGGAAGTAAGAGTAGAACACGACGAAGAGAACAATCAAGCCTGGGAATTGGCACGATGCGGAGGACAAGCGGCGGAGGAGGAAAGGAGCACGCGTCAGGAAGTGAGACAACAGGGGGGAGAGAGAGAGAGAGAGAGAGGGCACTTGAACGGGGTGCGCACCGAGGATACCACCGGCCAGGATGTCGCCCGGGTGGTGGCGATTGTCGACGACACGGCTGAGGGCGATGAGGCCAGCACCGACGAAGGGGATGGAGGCCAACACGGCACGAAGGCCGAAGCCGCGGCTGCCGAGCCCGGCACGGCGACCGCAGGGGATCAGGTCGTTGCTCAGGAGATCGATGTTCTCGTAGATGTAGAGCCCGGCAAAGCCGAGGGCCGAAAAGGAGAAAGACGAGTGGCCGGAGGGGAAGGACCGGCGGCCCTCATCGACGATCTCCTTGGCCCCGGTGCAGGTCTTGGTGACGGCGTCGTACATGCACCGAGACCAGAAGTCCGGCCGGAAGCGGCCGACATACTCCTTGAAAATGTGGGTGGCCAGCAGAGTGATACCGACGATGGTGGCGAAGCCTGATTTTGTGGCCCCGCCGGACGGGGGACGGGGGGGGGAGGCAGAGGAGGAGGAGGAAGCCGAAGGGCATATGGGTGAGCAAAAGCACGGGGCATGGCGAGAGGGGGGAGGGGCCGGGAGAGGGGCCGGGAGGGGGCTTGGGCAATGAAGGGAAGAGGGGCCGCACAGATGATGGCCTCAACGATGTCCGGGCGGCGGCGGCGGAGGTGGCGCATGAGGGATCCAAGCAGGACAATCAGAGTCGGGCATACAAGGCAAATGATGATGAGCATGGCGTTGGGCACGCGCTCCGGCTCGGCCACCGGCAGCCAAGTCTCCGGCGGGGGGATCTCGCCCGGGAGGGGGCGCTCATGCAACGGCAGGAGGAAGTATGTGATAATATAACTGACACCGATGATCAGCAGGCCAACCAGGTCGGGGAAGATGGTCCGCAGGAAGAACCACGGTGACCCGTAGACCTCCTTGAAGGAGGGGTAGTCGGAGGACATGATACTGCTCTTGGTCGACAAGATTGCGAGGTGGCAAGGAGGGAGAGGGAGGCGGGGGGGGGGGGG
>NW_009242974.1:2570122-2576590 GCF_000388065.1 Fonticula alba
GGGGGGGGGGGGGGGACCGGCGAGCGCGTGGTCATATACGGCCGCAAGTCGTCGGGGGGCATTATTCTTGTGCTTCAGAGCGCAATAGGGACGCCGCTGCTCCAAGGAACGGAGGGGCGCGGTCGCGCGCGCGCGCATGCATTTGGCCGATGATGAATCATATGCAACACCCAGCCCCAAGGGCAGACCAAGTCGGAGTTTATGGGCGAGGCAAGCCGGCCCGGAATAAGAACGCCATGGGGGAGTGGGGGGGGGGGGGGCGGTAAAAACGTCAAGGGGGAACTCCCTCGCAAGGCCGGTGGCCTGGGTCAGCGGGGGGGGGGGAGAGCGCCGCGCGCGGGGCGTGGGCGGGGGAACAGCACGAGATGGCGCGCGGCCAGGCTCGCTTGGGCCAACCCATGCGCCCCATGGCGCGGGCGCACACACCTTCGGCGGCACGCGGCCAGCAGGGGCGCCCGAGGGCCCGAGAGGGGCCCGTGGACAGGAGCAACAGGGAGTCACCGGTCGCCCTCTTGCCCGGGAAAACAAACACACCTTCACCAGGCTGGCGGGGCGAGTCCACCTGCTGGGCATCCCGGGACAGACCGTGGAGCCCGCGACTCACACATAAGGGGGCGCGACACGCGCTCACGCTGTGTTGGCCGGGAGTCGGTCTCAGATGCATACCGGCCGGGAGGCAGGGGAAGGAATTCCAGCACCCAAGTGTGCAGGGTAACACGCGTCAAGAAGCGGCATGGTGCGCCTGAAGCGGCAAGCTCTCCTCCCTTCATGTATCGCCTAGGGTCGGGGAGGGGAGATGGACACACAGGATGCCCCCGCAGGCCAGGCCTCGGCCAGCCAATCGGCACGGGCAGAGGGCGGCTGGTCGGCGAGCAGCAGCCTCCGCGTAGGGCAGACGCCCAGCGAGGAAGAAGCCGCCGGGGTGCGCAGGAGAAGCAACAAGGCTGCCCGATGCAGGGCCCCCGGGCACTTGAGCGAACAACATGGCGGCCTTCCCAGGGACACAATTAAGGGACCCACACGGAGGGCAATATAGGGGCATCAAGGGGCACACGCGCTCGTGTGCTCGCGCACCGGGCCCTCCCCTGGCAAAGGGGCCGTGTCCTTGTCGGAGGCGGCGCCCGACGCGACGCGGCGGGGCCAAGGAGACGCCTCGAGTACCCGGAGCCGGCGCGGCAAAGGATATCCGGCGGGGGGGGGGGCATACCGGGGACCGGCGGCCTCCATATTCCGCGCCGAGGCGGGTATGTTGGCGAGCGAAAAATGCGCCGCAGAAAAGGACGGGGGATGACAGAGAGAGGCGGAGAATGTGCTGCTGCTGTTGCTGCCAACCAAAAGACGCACGCGGCTCGGGGAACTTTTGCCGCCGATTTGCCTGCGCATCCCGATTGGTCTGCTTGATGGTCCGGGGAGGGGGAGGGCGGGGCGGCGGAATCAAATGCCCCGGGATTCGGATTGAAGGAACCCCTCCGGTTCACACGCTGTGATCGCCCCGGGGGGGGGGGGAGGGGGGCAGGGCGGGGAGCCAGAGAACATTGGGCGGGAAGGGCCTATTTTTGCGCGCTCATTTGAAGGAGCGCCTCCGGGGGTGGGCGGGCGCAGCAGCGACTCCCGGGAAGGACCGTTGAGTCCGCGGTAATTGTGCTTCTAATAAGCCAACCCGCAGGTTGAACGGCAGCCCTTCCAATGGCAAGGATGCCCCCCTCGCCCCTTCACACCGGCAAGGCACCCCCTCCTGCGCCCGCGAGTGTCTGGGCGCGCCCGCGTCCCCTCCCCCCCCCCCGTGCACCGGCGCCCGTTCCGCCGGGCCCCCGGGGGGCGCGGGGCGGGAGGGCGGGAAAGTTGGGAAACACCGAGACCTCGCGAAGATTGCCATATTGTTGTTCTCCCGGCCTCGCGCACGGGGCCATGTGATACGGGGGTCAGCAGGGGGCCATTGAAATACGCGGAGGCCTACGTTATTTTCCTCTATATGTGCGTGTGGAGAAAAGGAAAGGGGCCTGCCCCCGCCCTTCGATCAATTACCACGCCGGTCTTCTCCCCCTCTTCCGGCCCCCCGCGCCCTAGCTCTCTGTCTCTGTGTCTCTCTGTGTCTCTCTGTGTCTCTCTGTGTCTCTCTGTGTCTCTCTGTGTCTCTCTCTCAGGGCGTCGGGGATTAGGGGAGTTTGGCATCCATCCTCGGTCCTCATCTTGAGCGGGAGGGGGGGGGAGGCGGGGGAGACAGAATTACACAGACAGATTGGAAAAAAGTATACACGCCCAACTCGGCGCCACGATTATGCACCACCCTGTCCCTCCACACCACACAAACACCGCTGTCTGGCCCAAGTGGCCTGGACACCTGTGCGTGCCCATGCAACGAGGCTCTCTTGTCCAAGGATCATCCCTTCCGTTCGCACTTCACAAAAAAAGCAGCATTATCCACAGGTAAAACGCAAACCGGCTCCACGCCGAGAGAGAGAGAGAGAGAGAGAGAGAGAGAGGGAGAGAGGGAGAAAGAGGGGCTCTAAATGACCAGATTGAAATCGGGAACAAGAGGAGGAGGAAGGGAGGAAAGCAGGGGAGCACAATGCACGGGGATATGGGACATTGGTTTGTTGTTGATGTTTATGGTGGATATATGTATATGGATTGTACACAACAAGAGGGGGGGGGGGGGGGGGGGGGGGGGGGCACACAAGAAGGAGGACACACGAGTAGTGGCATGGAGAGATAGAAGGAACGGGGACAAGGCGCGCACATGTGGATGAGCTTATAAAATCATGCACATATAAACACTCACACACACATACACACTAGTTGGAAGAGTTCAGGAAATCCATCAAGGACACCTGATTCCGGCGACGCAGCTCGGCAGTCAGCTTGTCAGTGATCGAGAGGAGCTCCGTCAGTCGGGGAAGACCGGCCTTGCGGAACTCCTTGGTGTAGGAGGAGACGAAGTCGTGCAGATGCGCCGCCTCCAGAGCCAGGTCGATCGGGTACGTTACCGAGGCCTCTATGCTTGGGCCGATGTTGTCGAGTTTCTGCAGGCCGAAAGGGCGTGCACAAAAGGAGCGAGGGAGAGGCGGGGGGAGGGTGTCAGAATGGGGGGAGCAGTGTGGGGAGGGGGGGGCAGGGGGGGCGGGGCGGGGCGGGGGAGGTGCACACTCGTGCCAGCATGCACACAAGAAAGGCAGATGCCCGCGAAATGCCGCAGTCACGCACAGAAACGTAGTCGATGAAGTCCATCATGCCATGAGTGTTATCCTGGAGGAAGGAATTGAGCGGCTGCATGTAAGCCTCCTTGACATCGAAAGAGCCGATGTTGGCCATAGTCTGGATGGTCTTGGCCACAAGCATGAGCGTCCGCCGGGGACGGTCAGCCGGGTGATCGGACACCAGGCCGAAGAGCTTCGGCGTGAGGATGGCCGCGCAGAAGAGCCGCAGGAAGATGAAGGCGCTGACCACCGAGTACCGAGGGGCATTGCCATTGGCCGAGACAGTCTCCGATCCGAAGCGCTCGATACTGGCCAGCTGTAGCGAGTTGAAGAGGACACGAAGCTCGCTGTTGTGGGAGCAAGGAAAGCCCGAGAGAGGGGGCAGGGGGGGGGAGGGAGTCATTGACGATGGCGAAAGGTGTCAGTGCTCCATAGAGGTGGGGAAGGGATGGATAAGGAAGCAAAGAAAGAGGGAGAGAGAGAGAGAGAGGGAGATAGAGAGAGATCCGGCCTGAGGAGAAGGGCAGGCGAAAGGAGATCCGGCAGAGGGGGAGGGGGGCAGAAAAGCGAGGGGTGGGGAAGCCACAGGAGACATTATTAACACGCACTATGGGCAACGAGAGCGCGACTGGTAGATGGCCGTCCAGACGGTGTTGACCAGCTTCTCGACCTTCTCGAAGTTCTTGCGCGCGTCATCCGGGTTGCTGAGCTTCTGCGGGTCCATCTCGTAGTTGTTCTGCGGCTTGGCACAAATATCCCGGATGATGGGGCCGAGGGTGGAGTCCAGATACTCGAAGCCCACCAGCTTCATGAAGTAATCCACGGCCTTGGTGGCCAGGGAGTTGCCCCGGAAGAGGGTGTTCAGGGTGTCGGCATTGAGGACCTCATGCACACAAATGCTGATCAGCCACTCGGTGGCCTTGCCACGTGCCTGGTGGATGCGAGTCAGGTTGACGGCCACATGCTCGAGCTGCTCCGGCGCGCGGGCCAGCGCGAAGAAGGTCTGCGGGTCGGCCTTGTTGTACAGGTGGTCCAGCATCTCGTCATACTCGGCCACCGGGAGAATGGTCAAGGGCAGGATGCGGGCACTGGCGCGGAGCTCGCCGGCCGGGCCGCCACTGGCACCGCCGGCTGCCCCGCCACTCAGGCTGAAGGGCAGGCAGCGCATGGCCGCATCAGCGGTCCGGGCATTGGACTCCGGGTGGAGATCCTCATCGGAAATGGTGACCCGGGCAATTTCGGCATCACGCGTCAGCCGCTGGTGGCTGCGCAGAACAAAGGTCACCCCCTCGATCTCCGGGATGTCATGGAAGACGAAGGACTCGCCCCAGAAGGGAGAAGTGACGCGCTGTGAGCGGGACGTCACACCGACCATCTCATTGCCGAGGAAGATCTCGCAATAGTACTCGCCGGAGGGGAGGTTGCGCGCTTCGCGCACATCCACATACAGGGTGGAGTAGGCCCGGAGGTCTTCCTTGCCGTAAACCTCGCGTGCCGGCAGGAAGGTCTTCATGTTGAGGACCCAATCGTCCCGGTCATTGGGGCTATACCCAGACAGCAGGAGAGTGCCCTTGTCTTGGGTGGAGATGGAGAAGACATTCCGCCGGGTGGTGATCGAGTCATGGACATAGGCGATGGAATAGCGCTTCAGTTGGGACAGATCAACTGCGGCCACGGGCCGCGTGGCCCGGGCAGCCATGGAATCGCTGCCGGCTTCGGCGGACCCGGCCGCCCCGGCGGCCGCCAGTGCCGACGACGGAAGCTGCGGCGATGAGGGAGACGGGGTCAGGACCGAGGGCGGCCGGCGAATGGTCAGCCCGGTGAAGCTGGACAGGCTGCCGGTATCGCCGCCGGACCCGGTGGGACCGCCCTTGTCATACTCGAAGAGCTCCAGCCGGCCCTCCTTGGTGATGCTAGCATTGACAAGGCGCCAGTTGGATCCGACATCCAGAGAGGCCTGGCTGCCGGATGAGCCGCCGAGGATGGCCGGCCGCGCGCGGCCGGTCAGGCGCCGACGCGCGCCACCCGACCCGGTCGGCCGGTTGACAAACAGGTCGCCAATCTTATAGTAGACGTGGTCCTCGGGACGCTCGATCTGTGCATCGGGTGATTGGGGGGGGGGGGGGGGGGGGGGGGGGGGGGGGGGAAGATTGGTGAGTGAGGGGAGAAAAGGAGAGGGGGGGGAGGGGGGTGGAGGACGAGAGTGAACGACAGAGATATTAGAAACTGGGCGCTTGGAAGAGTGGACGGGGAAAGACCGAGGCCCGAGCGCGGCCGGCGGAAGGAGACGCACCATGCGGGACTCGGAACTCTGGGCGGTGGCCGTGGAGGACTGAGAAGCAATGCTGGCCGAGCGGCGGAGGGCCGAGCCGGCCGGGTCGGACTCCGGCTTGCCGAGGGTCATCTCGGCCAATTTGATGGCCCGAGTCAGGGCAAACAGCCACTCATACATGTCACCCTCGGTCAGAGCCTGGAGATAGTAGCTGATGGTGCTGCTGCCGGCGCCAGATGGAGCAGAGTGGACCTCGAAAACGTAGCCCCGGTCGTCCATGACATCCACCGCGCGGACGGTGGCCCCACGCAGGTACACTGCCACGACGGTGGTGGGCTCGTTGTTGCGGGGGGAGATGTACTCCAGGCGGTAGTCATGAAGGTTGATCTGGAAGAAGCGCCGGTTCCAGTGGCGAATGGCGCCACTGCCGCGCTTGAACAGGTAGCCACCCTTCTCGAGGCCGACGGATGGCAGGTCCACCCCCTCGGCGGTGCCGCGGTTCAGATGCCCGACCGCCTGCTTCAGGTGATCCAGGTACGTGTGAGTGGGGGTGATATACCGCTCGAAGGCGCGGAGGCCGGTGTCGAGGAAGCGCTGCCGGCGCTGGGCCTGGGTGGTGCGCTCCTGCTCGACTTCGTGGTTGACCTGCTGAAGCTCCATCGACACGGAGGCCACATACTCCGAGTGGTCGGACAGAGCGGCGTATGCCGAGGAATGGTAGGTGTCGAGGGAATCCCAGTACTTGACAACCTGCGTGTTGGTGGATGCGCTCGAGGAGGTGAGTCGGCCGGCCGGGGCAAAAAAGAGGAGACGCGAAAGAGATGAGCAAGGGACACGCACCGCCTGCAGGAGGGTATGGCGCCGGGTTGAGTGGATGTAATTCAGGAGGTCGATGTACTCAAGAGAGGTGGCATAGTAATCGGAGTGGGAGAAGCGAATTTTGCGGAGAAGCTGCCATTATCGAAGGATGCGCGGGGCGGGAGCAGGGGGGGGGGGGGG
>NW_009242974.1:2576811-2577947 GCF_000388065.1 Fonticula alba
CAACGCGTCGTCCGGTTCTCGCCCCCCCCCCCCCGCGGGCAGACCGTGCTTCTTGCGGGGCGGGGGGGAAACCCCCGAACAAACACAACACCCCCGGGACCCCCCGCCCCACCCCCCGGGCAGGTAGCAAGGGGAGGGGGGGTTTCCCCGGGGGGGGGGGGGGGGGGGGGGGGGGGGGGGGGGGGGGGGGGGGGGGGGGGGGGGGGGGGGGGGGGGGGGGGGGGGGGGGGGGGAGGAGGGGGGGGGGGGGGGCGGGGGGCGGGGCTGGAGAGACGATTGGCGGGTCGCACATCCGGGATCTTCTTGCTGTCCTTCAGGCGCTTGGAGTGATTCCAGCTGGCGAGGCGGTTGACCTCGGTCTCATAGGTGTTGCAATGTGCCTGGACATTGGACTTGAGGGTCTGTGGCGTGGGGGATGGGTCAGTTGTGGGAGGCGAAGCGAGAGCGGGCTGAGGTGGCAGGCGATGAAAAGTGGCCATGGTGGAAGGAGAAGAGAGAGAAGCAGAGGGAGAGAGGGGGTGGGGGGGGGAGGAGAGCGCACTTCAAGTGGGCTGAACTCCTGTTGAATCATGGCATTGCAGTAGCCCAGGAGAGACTTCTCCAGGGAGACGACGAGGTCATCCTTGTTGCGCATGATGAGCTGCGCGATCTCGCCGAAGCGGGAGAAAGCATCGAGGATGGTGGTGTCCTCATCGGAGTCGGTGCCGGATGCGCAGCAGGTGTGCACCAGGTTGGTCAGCTCGCGGTGGAAGTCCTGGTAGGCGAGGATGGTCTCTGCAAACACCGAGTGGGAAGGGGAGGGGGAATCGATTGTCAGCCGACGGGGGAAAGTGGCCGCGGGGGGGGGGGGGGGCGGGTAGCGAAGAATGGAAGAGGGGATGGGCGGTGTGTGCGCACCCTTCTCGAGATTAACCACCCGCTGAGTGAGGGCCTGGAGGGCAGTCAGGGATTCGGAGAACTGCTGGTTGGAGTTCTCAATCTCCGACACCATCACCCGGTAGGTGGGGGAGTCGAGCAGGACATCATTCGGGTCGATCAGAGTGACAGACATCTCTGCGGGTGTCCATGCATGGGAAGGGGGCCTATGCTCGGAGAGAAGGAAGCGCGGCAGAGGGAGAAAGAGAGAGAGAGGGGGG
>NW_009242974.1:2580172-2587250 GCF_000388065.1 Fonticula alba
CGAGGAGCCGGGGCTTCTACGAAGCGCTGCCCGCCAAGACCCGGCGAAGACCCGGCCGGCCTTCTTCCTGCCACGGGCGCCGGGGTCCGGGGTCCGGCTTCCGGCGCCCGAGCACACACCGGGGCCCCGGGGCGCGTGACATGACATCCCGCTTCTTTCAAGGCGGCCGGGCGGATTGGACCAGGACGGGCTGGATCGGCGTAGGCGCAGGCCACGCCAGGGAGGCCAGCGTGCTCTCAGCCTGAGCGCCGAGGGTCCCAGCTCCGGTCCTCGGGCTTGCTCTGCGCGAGTGTGGGTGTGTGTGTGTGTGTGTGGGTGGGAGGGGTGCACAGGGGGGACCAACTTCTTTGCCCCCACCGGGGGCGGAAGATCGAGAGGAGCGAGTATGGCGCTTGGCGGGGGGCTGCGCCGGGGAGGCCGCCCCTCTCCCGTCCGGGCGGGGCCTCCATCTCCCCGGTGGGGGAGGTATGCGCCTCGGCCCCGCACGGGGGAACCGGGCGCAGACTGCGAGCGCCCCGAAGACTGGTCTGCAGGGGGCCTTTTGCCCGCGGAACCGCCAGAGCGCAGAACTCCTCGAAACCGGGTGGGTCCCTTGCGACCGAGGCTGGGACGAGGGGGCGTGCCCCCCCCCCCCCCCTCTGCCCGCCCTCTCCCGCCTCCGTGCCTCTGTGCGGGCGGCCTCCGAACCCTTTTTCCTCCCGTGGCCGGCTCGCCTGGCGGGGAGCCCCGCCCTCCGGACTAGTAACTCTAGACACAACTGCCTGGGCGCCCCCCCCCCCCCTCCCTCCCTCCGGGCCCCGTGTGCCTCCCGTTCATTCGGGGCAGCCTCCTTCTTTGGTCCCCCGCCTGCCGCCTGTCCCCCTTGCGGCCCCTCGCTTGTCTGAGCTTCTCCTTGCGGGGGGGGGGGGGGGAATGCCTCCCGGATCTGTTTGCGCGCTGGCCAGGGGCTGGCAGTGCGTGGCCAGGAGCCTGAGCATGGCCCTTTTTGGCAGGCTGAGCCAGCCCCTGGCCGGCGCGGACGGCTCTCGAGGACGCGGGCCACCTTTTCGGCCCCTCGGCCCGCTGGCCACCCAGCAAGTGCTGGTATGTTTGTGTGCGCACGCCGCTCGTGAGGCTGGAGAACCCCCGGGGCACTCGGCCAGGGTGCCAAGGTATGGCCCCCTGGCAGCCCAGGCCGTCGACTGCGCGCCCGCGCAAACGGATACCCGTGAACGTCAAGAGGGCGGGGGAGCCCCTCCCCCCCCCCCCCGAGGGCGGGGTAGCCTGTTCCCCGGGCCGGCCGGCCCGGTCTGCGAGGATGCCGGCCAGACACGTCAGATGCCGATGGTTCACTCTTCGAGGGGCTCGGGTGGTGGGACTCCGCCCCCCCCCCCCTCGCAGGGAGAAGCCCTGCGGCGAAGGCTATCCGGCGTTGGGCCGGGGGCGAGCTCGCTGGGGAGGTACGAGGGCTCGCTGGCCAATTCGACCCGATACCTGGGGCATGGTTCGGGCAAGGTGGCTTCCCCGCCCCGGAGTTGGAGGCCACCAGGGCCGTCTGCATGTCACAGCGGCCCTGGTACAAGGTCCGGGGGTCGGGGTGCGGGGAGTCGGATCGCGACCTGGAGATGGCCCTTGGTTGAAGACGACCCGGCGGACACCATGGCAGCTGGCCTCGGGCGAGCTCCCCCGCCCCTGGCCAAACGCTGGGCCTTGAGCTGGGTGGCAGGCGCCCCGGGGCGCATGATACGCCTCTTCTCTCCCTTCCTCTCTCTCTCTCTCTCTCCCTCTCGAGGGGGGCGGGCGCTGGGCGGGTTTCTGTCCGAGTGGCCGGATGGCAAGGCGCCCATGAGGCGTGCCGGGGCCATGTCCTGGGTGAGAGCGCCCAGCCAAGGCATGCGGCGCGCGCAGACCGGTCCCCCAGCACCGATCCCAGGCTGTCCCGGCGCCGGTGTTCAAGAGCGCGCCCTAGACCGCCCCCCCCCCCCCCCCCCCCCCCCTGCACCGTTATTATTGCCGGCGTTCGGGGGCGGGCCGGAACGGTCTCGGCACCAGCGGTTGGATGGCGGACAAAACGCCGAACATCCCCGCCCCATAGCCCCCCGGCGTCTGTCTCGGGCCCCAGGGACAGGGCGCGGCGCCAAGAATTAGTGAGCTCACACACTTATACACACCGGGACGGAGAAAGGGATGATGATGATGGTGATGATGATGAAGAGGAAGATGATGATCAGGAGCCGCCTCATGTCGGGGCGATCCACGATGTGTAGGCGAGCCGAGGCGAGCTCCTGCCCGCGACTCCCCTGTAACCCCCTCCCCCGCTCTCCTCGGACTGTGGTTCTCCCTCCCTCTCTCTCTCTCTCTCTCCCCCGGATATTGGTCCTTGGTTTTCCAGCCAATGGAGGCGGGATTTTCAGTGTTAATTGTTTCTGCTACATTTGGTTTATACGCTCGTCACACGGGACCATCACATGCGTGCAATGTGATCCACTTCGAACCTCGATCAGGATCTCGGCCTCTGGCCCCTTCCCGAGCGCGGGGCCACTTTTTCTCCCCCACCCGCCCCCAGGCATGGGGCGCACATACAGGGTAGTTTATGCTCCGCGCGGGATGGCTTCACCAATCCAGCTGGAGGGGAGGAGGGACTCCCTACCCAGGCCGACCTTACTCTCTCCCTCTCTCCCGCGCGCTCTCTCTCTCTCTGGCCCTTTCCTGCACCCCCCCAGGTCCCGCTCAGGGTGCGAGGTGGCTGCGCGCGCTCCCCCAGCGACTTCTCACGGCGCAGTTATTACATGTGGCATGGTGCCCTCCCGCCGAGCGCACCAGTACCTGGATGGGTGAATGTAGCTTGCCAGAGTGTGCCCATTCGGTTCCCCCCCTGGCCTGGCCGTTTGTGCGCCTTTTCCCTGCCTCCTGTCTATTCTGCACCCTCCTCGGGCGCGGCATGCCGAAGGGCCTCTCCTGCTCTCCGGTCCACCCCCGGGGGTTTTACTCGACCGAGAGGCCCCTTTTAACGACCCCCCCCTCCGTCGGAGGCGCCTTTCCTGGACTCAGCCGTCCATCCAGCCATCCCTTCATCCCCCCCTCTCTCTCTCTCTTTCTCCTTCTCTCTCTCCCTTCCTGTCCCTCGCCTCTCTGCCTCTTCTGTTTCCCCTCTTCCGGTCTCTATTATGGCCGGTGATCTCCCATCTGCCCCTGGCACTGGGGTGATTGACTTCTCCCTCGAGGAGGAAACTTTCCCCCCAAGCGCCGGGGGCTACTTCGCTGATGTCGGGGCGGCTGGGCATTTCTCCCCGACTGATCGATCGGCATCGGGTCCTGCCGGGGCAGACCATGCCTCGGAGATGATCGAGATGATGCCGGTCGAGGCGACCGGCCACCACTTCGATGAGCACACCCACAGCAGTGGCGGCGAGGTGGGCCTCAACACCGAGGATGTTTATTGGCACGGGCACCCGCTGAGTGAGCATGCGCACCTGCACCATCGAGTTCCCCTGATGCCCGCATCGACGGCCGACTGGCCGGACCCGGACCAAGATCACCCCCCGCCGGCGAGCCGGCGATCGTCCGGATCCTTCGGCGGCGGCGGCGGCGGCGGCGGCGGGCGCAAGTCCCTGGCCATGTCAATCTTGGAGCTGGGCGACGATGTGTCTCGCCGAGCGCAGGCCGGTTGCCTCGATCTCTGGCGCCACCCGACCATGGTGACGCTGACGCTCCTCGGGGCGGTCCTGGGCATCGGGGCCGGGGTGGCAGCCAACTGGCTGATCCCGGCCGAGAGCTCCTGGCGCGAGGTGGCAGTTTTCACCCTCGCCGCGCCGGGGATCGTCTTCTCCCGGGCCCTGCGTGCCCTGTCCATGCCGATGGTGGTCATCGGTGTCGTGTGCAGCATTATCCAACTGCAACTGTACCAGCCCGGGTCCCGGGGCAAGCGCGCGCGCAGCATCGCCGCCACGACGGCCGCCTGGTTCGCACTGACAACCGTCTGCGCGGGCATCCTCGGGGCCGTGCTCGGGGCTCTGACCCTGACCAATACCTCGGCTCAATGCGAGTACGACGGGTCTCTCAGTGGCAGCCGCAATGGCGATGACTGGAACGGAGGGGACATCTCCGGGGTCGACGCGCTGCGTTTCATCCTGGAGGCTTCGGTCCCGGACAACATGGTTGAGGCTGCTCTGAATGTATGTTTTTTTTTTCTTTCCTTCCCATCCTCCGGCTAATTGCCGGTTGTCTGCCCCTCTGGGCGCATCCATTCATGGTGTTTCTTTCCTCCCTTGGCCCAGACGCGCGCGCGCGCACACAGACAAACTAACACATATGCCCCATTGTCGTCAGATGAATGGTCTTGGTTTGATTGTGTGTTCGGTGGCCATGGCCGTTGGAATTGGCCAGCTGGGTGATTTGACGTGTGTCTCTCGCATTCCCTCGCTCGCGCTTCCGCCCCTTCCCCGACACGGGCCCAAGGGACTGGATGCTAACCTTGCCCTCGACACGTGGCATCCCCCCCCCCCCCCCCTCACTCTTGTCGCCATCCCAAGTGACGCCCTGAAGAACCTCTTCCTGGCCACGCGTAACCTCATTGTCCATATCATCAGCTGGGTCTTGGTCGCCACTCCGGTGGGCATCTTTTCCCTGATCGCCGGTCGAGTTGCCGAGGTGCGATCGTGAATGTGCCGCTGCCGCATTTTCCCCGAATGTTTGCCCTCCCCCCCCCCTCCTCCTCCCTTGCTGACCCGCGTGCCGGCCGCGGTGCCCGTGGCCCTTCCGATGGACACCAGGATGGTGCCGTGCTCACGGAACACATGACCGTCCTTGGGGCCTATTTGGGCGTGCTGTTCGCCGGGCTGATCCTCCACTCGGTGGTCTTGCTGCCGGCCTTGGCATCGGTCTTCGGCCGGGTCAATGCCTTCAAGCTGATGTGGCCCGCGCGGACGGCCGTGCTGACGGCCCTCGGAACCGCCTCCCCGGCCGGCACCCTGCCGAACTCGATCGCCGCCTGTACCAACGGGCCCGCTCAATGTGCCGAAGAAACAGCCCGTTTCGTGTGTGGCGCCGGGTGCCTGCTGCATCCGAATGCCATGGCCCTGTCTTCCGCCATCGCGGCGGTCTTCGTCTCCAGTGTCTGCGGAAGTGAGGGTTCCCCGAGTGCGCTCCAACTGCTGGCCACCATCGCCGCGGCCCCGCTGTCCGGTCTCGCTGCTGCCAGTATTCCCGACTCCGGGGCCTTTGCCCTGGCGTTGGTGGTGGTGGCTGCCGGCGCTCCGCCGGAGGCGGCGATGCTCGTGGTCCCGGTTGACTGGCTGCTGGTGCGGTTCCGTGTCGCGGTCAATGTTTGGGCCGACATCGTTGTATGCGCATGCGTGGACCGGCGATTCCCGGAGGCCCCGCGCTTGGGTGCCGCCGCCGAGGCGGCCATCCGGGCTAGCGGGACCGACGGGCTGTCCGATCACCGGTCTTCGGTCGGATCCAGTGTCGGCGGGGCCGGCGGCCCGAGCGGAGGCCCCTATGGTGCCAGCGCCGGCGGCGGCCCGTATGGCGGCAATGCCGGTGGCGGCCTGGGCGCCTGGGCGGGCCCGGCGCCCGAGGCCTCGACCAGGGACCCCTCCTTCCATTCGGGCGATGATCTGTCCCTGAAGGGATCCGAGAGTGACATGAACATGGCTGTCGTGGCGCCGGTTCCACCGGCCTCCCACCAAACTGGCGACCGGCGCCCGTTGCTGGCAGCGGCTGACTCGCACGGGCCAGATGGGCAGGCGCCCTTTGGCCTGGACTCGTTGGACATGGACCAGCCGCCGTCCGCGCGTTTCTCCATCTCCTCTCAGTGGTAGACCGCCCGGTGCTGGGGGAGACATCGATCGCCATCACTCCGGTCTGCGCGCCTCGTGCGATGGAGAGAGAGAGAGAGAGAGGGGGGGGGCAGGAGAAAGAAAACACACACCGAGGCACAAAGCAGCAGTATGTATGTATAGACGCCTTTGATCTGCCGCCTTGCTTTTCTTTTCTTCTTGGAGTTATGTTCGGTCCCGCTTGGCGTGGCAGCCCGGGGTTTGAGAGCGCCAGAAACCTGCTCCTGCTTGGGCGCTCTCCCGCGCACGGCTCTGCCGAGCTCCCGAGAAGCAGGGGAAGCAAGCCACAGTGTCTTCGAGGAAGTGGTGTATTCTTGGACATGCACCTGCACACATGTCCTCCAGGGGGCAGCTTGTGGGTGGAAAAGTGAGGTGATAGGGGGCGGATGGGGACATTATCGCGCAAGGTGAAGGGTGGGAGGAGGAGGCATGCCGGGGCTGAACTCTGGCCGACGGGATATGGGGGCCCGGGGAGGGCATGCACTCCGTGTGCCTATCGCCTTTGCGCGAATGTCCTTGCAGCCGGTCCCCGTGTCCGTGCTCCCTCACAAACCCCATGCCCTGCGGTGTGTGCTCACACAGCACGACAAGAAGCTGGAATAGGATGAGCGGGAGCAGGGGGCCACGCGGATGCGCATGCGAATGTTGTCTTTGCATTATGGTCACCTGCAAACAGGACCATGCACAAGATATGCCAGGACAGACAGGGTGTGGATGCCAGGGGGGGGGGGTACGGCCGTGGTGGCTGCCTATTGGGCCGGCGGGGACTCCTTGATGACGGAGTTGATGAAGTCCTCCAGTGGCCGGAGCTCCTTCTCGTCGACGAGCTTGAACTCGGCGGTGAAGTAATAGAAGTGCTTGAAGCAGGCGTTGATGTGCGCCTCGGCACCGATCTCCTGGATCATCTCAAAGTGGTGGATGTACACATGGCAGAACACGCGCGTCAGCCGGCGGAAGATGTTGGCACAAATGGCCTTGAAGTTCTTCGGGAAGGGCCGGCCAACCTCGGGCGGGAAGATGCTCTCGTCGTTGATCTGCGACTCGACCCACTTCATCAGGAGGTCCACGTAGAGGGGAGTCGACACGGAGGTGGCCTGCTTGTACTGGTGGTCATCCTTCCAGTAGTACTCGAACTTCGAGCCGGCAGTCATCCGAGGGCAGGTCTTCGGGGTGCAGAAGTCCACCAGAGTGCCGTAAATGAGGTTGATACGGTTGAAGAAGTCGACCACTGTGTGCGAGGTCGGCAGGCGGGGGGGGGG
>NW_009242974.1:2587310-2588430 GCF_000388065.1 Fonticula alba
GGGGGGGGGGAGAGGTGCGAGGTCCGTTAGCATGGAGGCCGGCGAGACGCGAGGAGACACGGGGAGTCGCGGGGACCGGAGAGCCGAGCATCATCAATGGAAATGGGAAAACACACCATGCACGGCAAGCCACTCGTTGAGATCGTCCCCGGGGGGGAGCTTGACCGAGTGCTGAATCTTGAAGCTGGCACCGAGGGAAGCCTTGGACTTCTTGTGGAGCTCATAGCGAATCGTGCCTACCGAGGTGGAGGTGGGGCAGGGCCAGGGTCAGTGTTAGGGAGATGGAGGAGGAGGAGGAGGAGGAGCCGCGGCAGACGGATTGCCGGGGGGCGCGAGGGAAATCCCCGGAGACAGGGACCCTGATGGGTGGATGCGCACCAGGCTCGAATTTCTTTTTCGGGCGGAAGGTTTTGTTCTTATCGAAAAGCTTCATCATGGTTGCGGTGTGGGGGGATGTCCTCGCTGAGAGAGAGAGAGAAGCGTTTCGGGCCGCCACAGGGATGTGCAAGCGGAAAGGGTGGGGAGGGGGGGGGGAAGGGAAGAAAAGCAGGAAGGCGGGAAGGCTGTCAAAGGAAAAGGACGGGGTCCGTGAGGAGAGGGCTTCGCCTCCCGGGTCCCTGGGATGGATGCTGAAAAGGCTCCTCCGGCCACCCAATCCCAGTCCCAGCCCCGGTCCCCGCCCCGGTCCCCGCCCCCAGCCCCTTCTTTCCCTTTCCGACTCGGACTGGTGGAATCTCCCTCCGCCTCGCCCTTCGGAGAAACGGAGGGGCCGACGATACAGGGGGGGGGGGGGCGTCCTCCAAAGCGGCTGCCTCCCCCTGTCCATCCAGGGGACGCATTTGCAGACGGGGGGGGGGGGGGATTCCAGCGCACCGGCGCTCGCGAGGGGTGCCAGGCGGCCGGGCGTGGCCAGGGGGGCTGGCGGAGCCTGGAGCATAAATAGAACCGACAAGGAGAGTTCGTGGCGGGGGGGCGCCACATCGAACCCCTCCACGGGTCATACTCCCCCGGGCGGTTGGGGCTCGTTTGCCTGGGAGCCAATCCCGCATGCCACACGCGAGGAGCTGTGCCTGGGAGCTGGAAAAGGCCCGGCGGCCGGCCCAGTCCCCTTCGCCCCCCC
>NW_009242974.1:2588489-2590143 GCF_000388065.1 Fonticula alba
CCCCCCGTGTCCCGCCCCCGGTTCCCGTCCCTCCTCCCCCTCGCCGGCTGGCTGACTACCAGGACAACCCTCGCATTCCGGTCGCATCCCAAGGGGAGACCGGTCGTGAAGGGGTCTTTTCGGTCGCCGAGCCCCCCATGGGGGCAGTCCAGCCAGGGGCTCCTGCACACGGACCACTGACCGCAGTCTGTCCTGCCGCCGGCCGGGGAGCCGACAAAGGCCAAGGGCCGGGCGACGCGGCGACGCAGGGAGGGGTACAGCGAGCAGGTCGCATTCCACCCTGCGGGCGATGACGAGGGACCTCAGGGCGAGGTGCGTTCGGCCTCCCGGCGCCGCTCCGCTGGAGTGCCAACCAACCAACCAACCGCGGCGAGCGCCGGTTGCCCGGATTTCCCTCCGATGGTTTCCCCGAAGGGCCGGGATGGAAACCATCCGTCGAGGGACACATATGTGGACTGAACTTTTATCGGGACGCGCGGTCTGGAAGCTGGCATGATGGCCGGGCCGCCACTTGAGGCCCGCCATTCCTGTCCCGTTCCTCGGCCCGCAACAGCCCAAAGCCCTATCATCGTCATCGTCATTATCCCCCAGCCAGATGGCTGGAGGGGGAGGCGGCGGGGAGCACCGCCGGTGAATAATGCGGCGACCCCTGAGGCCGGTTCGTTACGAGGATCACGTCGGCGCGCGTGACACGTCGGCGGCAATTAACCGGTTAATCGACATTGGCGTTCTGGCGTGTGACTTCCCTTGTGCCTGTCTCACCCCGGGCTGGCTTGTGTGAAAGTCTTGGTCTCCGCTGCCCGGCCCCCTCCCGTCCTCGCTCTCCCTGCCGGACCCTGTGGTGTGTGTGATTAAACCGGACGCCAGCGGCGGGATCCACCACGGAGGCCTGGATCGGGGCCGCGGGGGGGGGGGGGGGGGGGGGGGGGCCGGGGGGATCGCGTCTGGGCTTTTGGCCCAGGTGGTTTCCCAGCAGAAGGAAGATGAAGATCCCCGACTTTGTCGGCGGGCTCACGTTGAGCCCCAGGCAAAAAAGGGTTTCGGCCCTCTCTTCCTCTCCCTCTCCGTCTCTCTCTCCCTCTCATTCTCTCGTCCTCTCTCCGTCCACGCTCCTTTCCGCAGGGGGGGATGCGCTTGTAAGTGTGTTTGGCTGGGCGCGAATCTTTGGGGCGCAGTCAGGCAATGACCACCGGGGGTGGTGTGAGTCTGCCTGTGTGTGGGACTGTTTGTTATTGTTTCCCCCTAGTTGGGGATGGTGTGGTGGGAGAGGTGCGGACATGCGGCTCCGCTGAAGAGCCCACTTGGAGGCCCACCGGCTGCTACTGCCGTCGCTTGGTCTTGCCGCCACCGGCGGTGGCGTTCGTCAAAATCTCCGAGCGCCGTGTTAGCATGTTGCCGATGCACGTCCCGTGCCGTGGGTTCCCCTCGCCTTCCCCGCCGCACCGTGTCCAAACCCGGTAATGGGTCCCGGGGGCCCAGGTGCTAACTCCGTAGCCCGAACGCGCGTGGGTGCCAAGTTTCTCGGTGACTGACCGTTGGCGTGTGCCTTCACAGATGGGTCACACTTCAAGAGGCATGGGTGTTTGCTCGTGGTCGCTTGGGGGATCCGGCTCAACCCCCCCCCCCTCCCCCACTTTTCCCTTTCCCCTCCCCC
>NW_009242974.1:2590189-2591709 GCF_000388065.1 Fonticula alba
CCCCCACCCCCCACCTGCTCCCCTCCTTGGCTATGGAGCCATGAGCCAGTCGCTGGATAGCCCCCCCTCGCCCGGGCAGGACCACGCCGAACTGGGCCTGAGCCCGGCGACACACTCATCGCCCCCGGCATCGGCCTCGCCGGGATCCCGCAGCTCGGTCCCCTCGCCCGGCCTCCCACCGGGTGCCATGGAAAAGCAGGACTTCCCGATCTATGACGATGAGTCGGCCCCGAACGACGCCCCCGACCACGACACGGTTTTCCACGACGACGGGGATGACGGTGACGTTGACGAGACGGCGGCGTTGCTGAATTCGGGGTCTGGCCCCAATCTGGCCACCGGGTCGGCACACTATGGCCCTGGCCTGGTGAGCCCCTCGCCCGGGGACGTTTCGTCCCGTGGTCGTACCTTCTCCATTGCCAGCACCGCGTCGGTGGGAGATTTGTTCTCCAAGCGCAGCCTCGAGGCGCTGGTGCCGGCTGACCGGCGCTGGCGTTCGGCCATCGTCATCTACCTGTTCTTCTCCTTGATTGTGGTCAGTGCCTTCCTGATTGTGGCACACATGAATGGCCTGCAGCCGAAGCTTGCCGAGTCCGACCTCGACCTCGGCGGGGATCCCTTCGGTTTGAGCGAGCACCGGTGCGTTTTGTCTCTTCTCTTTGCCCCGGCCCCTTTTCCCTCGCCGCTCGGACCCTCTCCATCACGCGCGCACGCATTCACACTTCCTCCCCCCCCCCCCCCCCCTCTCTCTCTCTCTTCTCCGCCATGTCCACTTGTCATGGGGAATTTCGTCCAGTGCCCGCGACAATGTGCAGGAGCTGGTCAACATTGCGAAGCAGCACCACGGCGAGGTTCTTCCCTCCGGATTGTCACTGCTGACCGGACGAGTGTCGACCACGGAGTCGGCCACGCGCACGCGGCAGTGGCTCGAGCGCAAGGTTGGCGAGTTGGTCGCCCTGGCCGAAGAGGGCGGCAGCCCGGCCGGCTGCACTGTCACCCTGGAGGTTCGGTCGCACAATGGTGTCATCAACACCATTGGTCGCGACTCGGCGGTCATCAGCTATGCGGATGTGGTGAATGTGGCAGCAAGGGTTACCTGGCCCGGGGTCGGCTCGGATGCCGGCGCCCTGTTGGTCAGTGCGCACTACGATTCGGTCATCCATTCGCCCGGTGCATCGGACAATGGCGCCTCGGTGGCTGCGGCCCTGGAGGTCCTTCGGGCTCTGGTTATTTCCCCAACCGAGTTGCCCTTTGATGTGATTTTCCTTTTCGATGATGCCGAGGAGTCTGGCCTTCTCGGGATGTATGGCTTCATCCAGTGCGTCCCCTTGCTTGTCTGTCTTGGTTCTTTCCTGCCCGGTGCATCGGTTCCACGAGTTTCCGCTTGTTTGATCCCTTTTTCTTATTCCTTATTCCCTGTCATGCGGCTCTTTTCTTACTGATTTCCTGTCTTCTCTTCTTGCCTCTTTCCCCTCTTTCCCCTCTCTCCCCTCTCTCCCCTCTCTCCCCTCTCCCCCTCT
>NW_009242974.1:2591973-2601961 GCF_000388065.1 Fonticula alba
CCCCCTCTCTCCCCTCCTCTTCCCCTCTCGCAACACACACATCCGCAGTTATGACCCCTGGTTTGCGGATGTTCGCGCACACATCAACCTGGACTCGGCCGGCGGCTGGCGCATCCCGCTGCTCACCCAGATGGGTGGCTCCAACAACCCATACGCCCTGTCTCAGGCGAAGCTGGCGCGTGCGTATGCCGGAGGCGTCAGCCCGCCACATGCCTCGGCCTTGGTGACGGACATTTATGCACTGCTGCCCAGCTTCACCAACTACTATGCCCTCAGCCAGATGGGCATTCCCGGGCTGGATATCGACCTCTACCAGAATGGGTATTCCTACCACACGCGGCTGGATGGCCTTGATGACTATGTGCGTGGGACATTGCTGTACTTTGCGCAGGCTCTACATGGGACCGTGCAGCAGCTGGCCCTTGCCGGGCCCCTGCCCTCCCTGTCGCCGGTCATCAGTCCCAACCCCTCCCTGGCGTCGGTGCTCGGGGTGGTGGGGGATTCTTCGGTGCCGGAGCCCACTTGCAGCGCCAGCGGGGCCGAAGCCGTCGCAGCCTCCTCGGACCCCGGCGATCCGGCGCCCGTCCCTCCGCCTGGCGTGTTCTATGATCTTTTCTTCACGATCTTCGTTTATTACAGCCACACAACGGCCCTGGCCCTCGGGGTGACCCTCTTTGTGGTGTGCCTGCTGGTGGCGGTGCTGACGTATGTCCTGTCCGCGCGGCGGGTGATCGCGGCGGCCACTCGCCTGCCGGGGACTCTCGGCGCGGCGGCCAGCTCTTCCTCCTCGCTCAAGGCCATCCTCAGCATTCGGAGCTCGCTCCATGCCAAGGCCCTCTTCTCGACGAAGCCCTTCCAACAGGCTTTGACCCACGTATGGCGGGCCCGGGTGCCGGCCACCATTCGCATGCAGGTGGCTGCCCTGCTGGCCGCCCTGCTGGCCATCCCCCTGGCGGTGCTCTTCGGCGTGACCGGTGGTGCCATGATGGGGGCCCTGCGCCGGGCCATCTGGTATGCCAATGCCCCGGCTTCGGTGGCCATGATTGCGGCCTGGTCGCTGGCCGGTGTCCTGATGGCCGGCTGGCTGATGTCCTTCCTGGGTCGGGCCCGGCCGGCGGATGTAACGCGTGCGGCATTGGCATCGGCCGATGCCTCATCGCTCCTGGCATCCACCCTTTCCCCGGGCAGCATCAATTCCTTCGACACCGGCTTCGGCGGGCTTGGCCATGGTGCGGCCGGGGGTCCCGGCGAGTCTGCCACTGGAAATGCCTCGGTGGTGGGCCTCACTGGCGGGACTTCCGGTGCGCATGTGTCCCCGGCCGGGGCACCCGGTCCGGGCCGCGTTTCGGCAACCGGCTCATCGGTGGCGTCCCTCGGCTCACGGGCATCTACCGCCGCCTCTGCCAGCACGGCTGCCGGGATTTCGGCATCCGCCGCCGGCGGGCCGACCGGCCATCCGAAGCTCAGCTCGGTCAATTACTGCGGGTGTGGGTATCTCCTGTCCCCGGGGGAGTACTGCCATGGGTGTGGGATCTCGGTGCCGCCGCTGTCGGCGCGGCAAATGGCCGCAGCCTTCTCGGCCGGAGCGTCTCCCCCAACGGCAGGCTCTTCTTCGGGGCCTGGCGGCCTGCCGGGTGGCGGCAGTCCTGCCATGGGGGCCATTGCCGCTGGCGGGTCTCCCCCGGGTCACGGGGCGCTCGGTGGCCATGGCGCCGGCATGGGTGGCTCGATTGGCGGATCGGTTTCCTCGACATCTGGATCCTCGTCTCAGGTCGGGGTTGGCAATGGTGTGGTCCTGCCACTTGGGTCCATTGACCACCTGTCCTCGGATGATGATGATCTTGGCGTCGACCCGGGGGACATTGACACCAGCCTGGCACTGTCTGGTGGTCCGGGCGGGTCGTCACTGTCCGGCGGCAAGTCCGGCCCGGGTCACCATGCTGGTGGCAGTGCTGCGCATACTTACATCGAAAGTTTGACTTCGTCCTCATCGGCGGCGGCCCCGCTGCTGCCCGGTGGCGGGGTTGCCGGTCCTGGGGATTACTCGCACATGCCTTCGAGTTATGCCTACTCGCATCGGCAGTACTTTGCCGGGGGCCCGGGCGAGGGCCCCGGTGGGGCTGGCGTCGTGATGGTGGCCGGTGGAGGCCCCGGCGGAGCGGCCTCTTCGGTTGGCTTGCCATATTCCTCGTCGGCCAAGCGGATTTCCATGCTGACCACCGAGGAGCTGGCTGCCCTGGCCAAGTACCTCCCCCGGCGGAAGTCCCCATTCCTTGTGACGCCGACGGTGGCCATGGGCCTCTCCGTGTGGTTTGTATATTCGGTGCGTTTGGGGGTTTCCCCTGTGGCAGCTTGTCCCCTCCTGCCCCGTTCCGTCGTCCCCCCCCCCCTCCCCCCTCTCCAGCCCATCCCTCGCTCGTCTCTTTGTTGAGCCTCCTGCGGCCCAACTGACCTTCCTCTCTCTCCATCTCTCCCTCTCTCTGTCACCTCCTCCCCCCTTCCCCCCCCCCCCCCGATATGGGCGTCTGGCAGATCATGCTACTGATCCTGTCGGTATCGGGCTTTGGCATGTCCTATTTGGTGCTGTACTGGTCGCTGATGTTCCTGCCGGCGGCCGTGATTTGGAGCGTGCGCGTGTCCATGTCGAAGGCGCGGCGAAACTTGCGCCGACTCTTGGCGGCGGTGGCTCTGCTCCTGTGGGTGGCATTGCCGCTGACGGTGCACCTGTTCGTGTGCTGGGCCGCCGTGGCCGGCTTGATCCCGATGCTGGACCGGTTCGGGTCGACTTTCCCGGGCGACGCGGCTTTTGGCGCGGTGGTGGGCATCCTCACCGGGCTGGGGTCCCTGCCGCTGTTGGTAATCCAAACCCGAGCGTCGGTGGCCCGGACGGCGGTCACTTGGGCTACCCTGGCGGTGGCGCTGGTTGGGACCCTCCTGCTGGCGGCCTCGCTGCAGCCATATGACGCGCTGCATCCCCGGCGGGTGGATCTGATGCACATGTACAACATGACGGATCAGACGGTGTCGGTGACCCTGGGAGCTCCCAATCGCGGGGACCTGCACCCGGTGCTGGACGCCATGGAGGCGCATGGGCTCGGCCAGGAGTCCTGGGTGCCGTGCTCGGTGCCGACCTACCAATTCCAGATGACTTCCAGCCAGACGGCTGGGTACTGCTTGCGGCCGGAGGCCCTCGGTCGGGAGCCAGGCACGTCGCTGCCTCGGCCGAATGTCATCCTGCCGAAGTACTTCTTCTCGTCGTCGGCATCGCCGGTCGACCCGGATTCGTGGCAGGCCCAGTTGGATATCCTGGCGCCGGGGGCCGCGAATTTGGTCATCTACTTTGACGGCGATTTGGAGGATTGGTCTCTGCCGATTGAGATCCCGGAGGCAGGGCACGCCGGGCACCTGGCCACCGGGCCCGGGGAGCGTGCCGTTTCCCGGCGCGCCTCCAATGGCTCGGTCAGCTCGTTGGTCTTGACCTTCCCCGGGCGCACGACCGAGGTCAATGTCCGGGTGTGGGCCAGCTATCCCTTCCACACGCCGGAGCTCCGGCTCGTGGACGAGTCCTTCCCGGCGGAGGCGGCCCACTGGCACAAGGCCAACATGCCTGGGCCTGTGATCATCACGTGGAACTTCCAGGTTTTGGCCCCGTGAACCCGCTCCAATATCACGCACTCATTTGCTCGATTGTTCGATGCCCTTGTCCTGCTTGGACCGGCGCCTGGGCATATGTGCGTGTGCGCGCGTGTGGGCCGGCGAGGCGGGGCCGGAGGCCGGGGGCCGGGGGCCGGGTGCAGGGCTTGCGTGTGTGGTGGGGTGTGTTTGTGTGGGGTGTGTGTGGTGGTGTTTTTGGGGTGGTTGGTGGTAAGAATGAGGGTGCAGGGGGGGGGGGGGGGGATTTGGCAGCGATCTGAATTGCTTGTTGCCCTCCGAATGCGAAGCGTGGCTGGGTGGGGCTGTGTTGTGGCGGCTGTCTTGCGAGATGAAGAGCAATTGCGATCGGGTGGGCGCACCCTCCCGGACCTCCGGGTTCCAGGAGGGTCGAGCACTCCCTCCTCTCCCCTCTCCCCTCTCCCCCTTTTCCCTCCCTTCCCCCCCCCCCCCCCCGATTGTTGCCGTTCATTGCCCACCACCACCGTATTCTCCTCGGCTCTTCTCTTCAGTGATCCCTTCGCCTGTTTGTTTGAAAGAAGCCCAACATGTCGGAGCAGTCCATTCCTGATCAGACCGCCGTGCAGCAGCTCGCCGCCGCTGTGGAGGCTGCCTCGGTGCCTGCCTCTGGCAGTGCTCACAAGCCCAAGGTCCTGATGATGGTAGGCATGGCTGGATCTGGAAAGACGACGCTCGTGCAGGTGCGTGCCTGGTGACCACCATCACGGTCGGCCATCGTCAGCGACAATGGCGGTGGTTGGCGAACAAAGGAAGCCCCCCAATAGCCGCGGTAACATCAACTCCCATGGATGATGTTTGCGCCGCCGCTGCTGGTTCCACCGCCGCCGCTGCTGCTACCTATGCTGTCCTTGCTACCCTCTTCTTCCGCTTCTTCCTTGCGACCTTCCTAACATGGTTGTTCCTGTTCCAGCGGCTGGCTGCCGAGCTGGCCGCCCAGAAGAAGCGTGTCTACACGATCAACTTGGACCCGGCCGTTGCGCAGATCCCCTATTTTGCCAACATCGACATTCGCGACACGATCACCTTCAAGGATGTCATGACGCAGTATGTGAACACCAGATCGGTCTTCGCTCTTTTGTCTGCCCTTCCTCCAGGCCCGGTGCTGACTTCCCTACTTTAGGTTCAAGCTTGGCCCCAATGGTGCCATCATGACGGCCCTGAATCTGTTCACCACCAAGTTCGACCAGGTGATGGAATACCTTGAGAAGAGTGCTTCCGAGATTGAGTGCGTTTCCTTCCCCCTTGCCATGGGGCTGTGCGCGCGCGTCGAGGGCCGCACTACCGGCACCACCATGTGCAAACAACGACCCCCTCATACACTAACCTCCCCCCCCCCCCCCCCCCGTCTCTTGCTGGTCCTCTGGATGGCCCTGCCTTGTGTCCACTTGACCTCCCTGCCGGCTGGGATCTGCGGCAGCTACATCATCGTCGACACGCCTGGGCAGATCGAGGTCTTCACTTGGTCGGCCTCCGGAACCATCATCACGGAATTCCTGGCCCACTCATACCCCACGTCGCTCATCTACACGGTGGACTTGATGCGGTGCCTGAATGCGACCACCTTCATGTCCAACATGCTGATGAGCTGCTCCATCCTGTACAAGACGCAGCTGCCGTACATCATTGCCTTCAACAAGGCGGACATCACTTCGCACGAGTTCGCCATCGAGTGGATGACCGACCCGGATGCCCTGAGCGATGCCCTTGAGCGGGATACCACATATATGGCTTCCTATGTGCGGTCCATGGCCCTGGTGTTGGAGGAGTTCTACGAGCATCTTCGCGTGCGTCTTTCAGTCTCACGCAGACGCACACACACACGCACACACGCACACACGCACACACGCACATACGCACACACGCACATACGCACACACACACGCACACACCGCCCTCGCCTATATGTAGCTCAATTTCTTCACATACTAATGTCCTGCCTTTTCGGTGGGTGCTCGGCCCCTGGTCACGGTTTTCCCCCTCCCCCGCCGCATAGTGTGTCGGTGTGTCGGCCCTTGTCGGGTCGGGCATGGATGAGTTCTTCGAGGCGCTCGACGAGTCGCTGGTGGATTACGACACCAAGTACCTGCCGATGTTGGAGGAGCTGAAGGCCGAGCGCCTGCGCAACGAGGAGGCCAAGCGCCAGGCCCTGCTGGCCAAGTACCAGCGAGATATGGCGGCCGAGCGTCGGAAGCAGCGCCAAGCCGAGCGCAATCCCTGGGACAGCCCGCATGCGTCGGATGATGAGGATGAGGATGATGGCGATACCTTCGGCATGGACTCGGCGATTGATCCGTTCGCCGAGCACGAGGAGGACTCCTATGATGAGGATGACTTTGACATCGGCGGCCAGTACTCGGATCAGTTTGAGAGCAGTGACGAGGAAGATGGCGAGGGTGGCTTCCTGCCCACGGGGGCCACCATGTCGGGGGCCATGGGGGCGACGGGCACACCGCGCCGCCATGAGGACACCCTGGCCGCGGACCTGGCCCGTTTGGGGCTTGGGCCACTGAACAGTAGCCGGTCGCCTGGCGGGGACGCCGCGTCTACCAGTGCCTACCTGCAGGTGCTTGAGGGCATGAGCCGGTCAAAGGTGTCCGACGAATAACGCGGGAACAAAGGAGGCGAAGGGGAGAGGGGGGCGGGGGACGCCCATGCGAGGCTGGCATTTGCCCTTTTCCCCCCCTGCACAGGCCGAAAGTCCCCCTTCCCTGTCCCTGCTCCTCGTGCTCCTCCTGCTCCTCCTCCTCCTCGCTTTTTGGGCGTTTCAGATATAGATACACACCTGTTGTGAGAGCTTCTTTGTGCTGCTCTTTGGGAGGTCCTGCTGGGGTTTTTTTTTTCCTTGCGCCGGTGCCCATTCTAGTGGTGTCCGGACCATTTGCAACAGGGCTGGGAGATGTGGGCGGCCATCGTTCATTCGAGGATGCGTGACTGTTGAAGGTGCGGGTGGTGTCGAGGCTCTCAGCCAGGAGTGCCTCTCCCATCGCCCAGGGCCAGCTGCGGGCGCCGATGCGATGACTTGATCGGCGATTCCCCGCCTCCCTGAGAGGACACATCCCACGGCACTCTCTCTCTCTCTCTCTCTGCGGCCGGCCAAGGTGCGGGAAGATGTTTAGCCATGCCATGCTTGCAGGGCAAAGAGGAAAATAGGGAATGTAGACAGGGTAGGATGCAATTGACAAGCAGCAGGCCAAGTTCCGGAGATACCCCGACAAGGGGGCCATGAGGCTTCTATTCGGGCATCCTTCTCGTGAAGGGGAGACGAGGGGAAAGGGAAAAAAAAGAAAGAAAAAGAAACAGACGGCAGGATGCAAGTGCAACATCATCACAAGGACAGGGCGCCTCCGAGACCGGCGACTCAGTTGACCGTGTGTCGGTCGATCACCGAGCCGGTGAGGGTCTTGCTGACGCGGTAATATTGGCTGATGTGGGAGCGGCCAAGAAGCTCGAGGAAGTTCTCATCGTGCGTGATGAGCACCAGCTGGAAGTTGTTTTGCGCCCGGCGCTCGGTGATCAGCCGCTCGAGGGCCTCGGCCAAGGCGGTGACATTCCTTTCATCAAGGTTGGTGGTGGGCTCATCGAGGACCAGGACGCCGCAATTCAGGCCGAAGGCTTCGGCCAGGGCCAGGCGCACGATGATCGATGCCAGGACCTTTTGGCCGGCACTACACCGACCACGCATGTCCAGAGCCACGCCATTCCGGTACATCACCAGTCGATAGTGGCAGGAGTCCAGCTGGTCAGCGGCGTCGGTGGCGGCGCCGGCCGGGCGCTCGCTGATGGCCTGGATCTCGATGAGCTCGATGTCCTCGCCGGTATAGGTGCTGGCCCAAAGATCGGCGATGATGCGGTTAATTTCACGCATCTTCAGGGCGTGGAAGCGCGCGATCGACGCATCGATGGTCCGCCCATAGTGGTCGAGGTCGCGCTGGCACAGCTCATAGGCGCGGAACTCCAGCAGGAACTTCTTGTACGCGTCATCGGCCCCGGCGATCTCCGGCCGGCCGAGGTACGCCTCGCGGTCGGCGCGCTGGCGAGCCAGCTCCTGTAGGATGCCAGCCTGGCGGCCACGCTGCTCCTTCAAGGAGAGCACTTCCCGGCGGAGGGCTCCGGGCCCGGCATCGGGATTGGCATCGTCCGGCCGGAGGGTCGGCCCAGTGGCAATCAGGGGAACCCGCAGAGCCAGGGACTTCCGGCGGATTTCGGCCTCCAGGTCCCGGGCGCCGGCGAGCAGCTCGGCGGTGTCTTGGCGTGCGGTGACCAGCTGCTGGCGGCGCTGGCGCCAGATCCGCAACAATGACAACCGTGAAGCATGGGACTCCGCGCTACGGAGGGTTTCTCGCTGGCGAGCGGCGTCAGCCTGGCTGGCAGCCAACCGAGGGAGAACCGTATTCTCCAGGACATCCCGCAGGGTGGAAGGGTCGCCGGCATCGGGGACCGGGCTGTCCCCCATCAAGCCGCGGGCATGGAAGCCCGCGATGTCGGACTGGGCATCGGTGGCCAAGCGTGCGAGACGGCTGCGGTGTTCGCGTGCACGCCCCAAGAGCGCGCGAAGGTCCGCCACACCAGCGGCCAATTGACGATGGGATGCCTGGCGCCGATCGCGCTCGGACTCGCTGGAGCGGCGATGCTCTTGCAGTCGGCGCTGGGCCTCGGAGATGGACTGTGCGGCTGCCTGAGCCTCAGCCTCATGCGTCTGAAGAGGGCGGCACAGGAGGGGGGGGGGGCGGCGGCGCGCGCGAAGGGGTGAGAGCGAGGTCATGGGAGGGATCCACCACGAGGGGAGCACAGGGAGAAGAGGGAGCAGGAAGAGGAGCAGGCGATATCCGGGGCACATACGGTCGCGGATTCCTGCAAGGTCTGAATCTGCTGGCGAAGAGCGCGCCGACGATCAGCGCTGGCACTGGGAGAGGCAACCGCACGCTCGGCGGCAATTTGGTCCATGAGACGCTCCTTCTGCGACAGGAAAGCCTGATGCTGAGTTCGGAGGTCCTCCAATTGGGCATCAAGATGATCCCTGTGTATACCATCGGCCCGGGGGCATGCCAGGGAGGGGAGAGCAGGATGCAATACCGGCGGCAGGTAAGAAAGATGGCGGGCAGGGGGGGGCGGAAAGCAAGATGACACGCAGAAATGTGGAGATATGCGCACTGGCCGGCCTTGCAATCGGCCACGGAGGCCTCGGCATCAGCCTGCGAAGCAACCGGGCCGATTTGCTCAATCTTGATGGCGCCATGGCGGGTGGGGGGGAGGAGAGGGAGTCAGAGACCGAAAGGGGGAAAGCAGCAGGGCAGGCGCGAGGGAATGGACAAAAAGGACAAGATGCCACAGAGAGGAGGTACCTGCTCGAGGAGAGAGCGGCGCTCGGAAAGGAGATGCTGCATGCCCTGCGGACCGGGGGCTTGAACGCGGGCGACAACGGCCTCCAGCGAGGCAAGAGGCTTGGCCAGGGTGTTGCACCGTGCGGCGGCAGTGCGTGCGGCATCTTCAGCGGCGGACAGCGCCCGGCGCTGATCGCTCAGTTCCGCGCGCAGGGTGGACGCCTGGTGGAGCTCTCGCAGGAGGTCCCCCTGGCGGCTGAGCAGCGTCTCAAGCTCGCCAATCGAGCGAAGGAGCAGCCGAACTTGCAGATGCTGGGACTGCTCATCGGACACGGCCAGGGACCGGCGCAAGGTGCTCAGGTAATCCTCCACCGAGGCGGACATGACGTCCTCCGGGGAGGAGCCCTGATCGAAGGGGCGCGTGCAGAGAGGACAGTCGTGTCGAACTGGAGCACCCTCCTCGCCAAGGGCAAAGGCACGCATGCTCTTCTCAATCGCGTCGAGGCCACGAAGGAGCTGCAGCCGGCTCCGGTGACTGGCCAGGGCGGAGGCCAAATCCAGGCCCTCGGCCCAGGCGACCAGAGAGTCGGACGGGGCGTCCGGCTCCGGGGGGCTACGCAGGCCCGGCACCTCGGCCAATGTCATGGGGGACAGGATGCCCGGTGCCAGGGCGGCCAGCAGCTCGGCCAAGCGGGACTGCACTCCAGCAAGTGTGGTTTCCAGGCGAGTGACATCCGCTTGAAGGGTGGCCTGATGGGCTGTGTGGGTCTGGCTTTGAGAGGTGGCCTCTCGGACCACACCACGACAAGCGGCCAGAGCCGTGAGGATGTCGGCCTCGGAGGGGCCATTTTCTCCGGGTGCAGGCAACGCCAAGGCCGACCCGAGGATCGAGGTGGACGAGCAAGCAATAGCATCCTGAAGCTCTCGGGAGCTGGGGAGGAGGAGGTCAGTGGGTAGTGGGAGCCGATGGACGGAGGTAGCAGCGCTGGGGGGGG
>NW_009242974.1:2602190-2604030 GCF_000388065.1 Fonticula alba
GGGGGAGGGAGGAAGGAGAGGGAAAGTGGGAAACACACTTTTCGGCAATTTGGGAGGCCAGACGACGTTCCTGCTCCACGAGAGCCGCGCGCCGGGATCCGAGCTGGAGATCCTTCTCGGCCTCCGTCAGGCGCCGCTGCAGAGCTGCACGCTCGAGGGCCAGGGCTGACTGCCGGTGCTCGAAGTCCAGGGCCTTGAGCTGCGCGTCAATGTCCTCACGTTGGCGTTCCTGAATTCCGGCGGCTGCAGTGTCAGTGAATCAGGCAGAGCACAAGCGCGCGTCTGCATATGTGCGTGCGAGTGTGTCCACATCTTGGTATATATGTGCACGGATTTCCTCTTCACATGAGCGCATGTGGCAGGGAGATGGAGAGGGGGGCGGGAGGGCGGGAGGGCGGGGCGGGACAGACGCACGAGCTGGACCAGGGGCGAGGCATCAAGCGAAGCAGAGCGAGACTCCTCATCGGCAAGCTCCTGCCGCAGGGCAGCCACCTGGCGAGTGGCCGCACTGGCTGCCCGCTGGGCAGCCTGCTGGATATTTTCCTGAACCGCGACCGTTTGGGCGAGAGCCGTCGCATCCCGGTGCATGGTATCGATGAAAGTCCGCAGGCTGCTCTCCTGGCGAGTCAGGAGGGGATCCAAGGCGGCCAGGAGTTGCGGCAGTGAATCCAATCCGGCAAGCGGCAGTGCCTCGACCTCCGGTCGGACATCGGACGGGAGCAAATCTGCCAAAGCAGCGCGCTGGGCGGCCGCCTGTTCAAGGAATGCGGCATGGTCCTGGTGACAGCACGGCGAGTGAGATGAAGAGCAGGAGACGGAAAGCCGGAGGGCGGCCACGAAGGACGAAGTTCATTGGCGCACCGTGTTGAGGGACGCAAGCTGGTGGCCAAAGTGCTGGATGCGGGCTGTTGCGGCTTGCGCGGCGGAAAGGGTTTGCTCGAGGGCGGTGATGCTGCGCTGGATCATGTCCGGCGTTTGAGCCGCCAAATCCGAGCTCTCCAGGGTGCGGATCTCGCGAGCCAGCTCCTCATCGGTGACTGGGCAGGGGAGGGGTCAGGAAACCGGGGCATGGGGAGGTAGAAGGGAGCAGGCACTCGAAGGGGGGGGGGGGGGGGCAAAGGCGGTGATCGAATGGCACACACGTTGGGTCTGGTCGCCACGGGCTTCGGTCTCGAGGATGCGCACGTCGGCCTCGCGTTGTTGAGCCTGGTCGCGCCGACGAGCAAGGGTCTGGCACAGGGCACCAAGCTCCCGGGCAGCGGACTCCGCCTCGGCAAGCTCCTTCTCCCTATGGAGGATGTCGCTGTTGAGGGTGTCCACGCTGGCCGAGATCTGTCCACGCTCGCTGTCCAACTGGCTGATGATGTTTCGGGTCTGATGGGGCGACACCGACAAAAGAGAGGCATCGAGGGAGGGGGAGGGGGAGAGGGGGGGGCGGGAGCAGATGGTGAGTCAAGAGAAGAGGAAAGAGATAGGGGAGAGAAAGCCGCCAAAGTGACACACCTCGGCGGCCAGATCGCGGAAGGATTTGGCCCGGATCATACGCTCCTCGGAGATGCGGGATTGGGTGGACTGTTCGCGGCGAATCTTCTTCATCTCCACGAGGGCTTTGGAGTAGCGCGTGGCGGCAAAAATGGCATCAAACTTGGCTTTCAGGTCTTTGGAATCGGAAAAGGGCCTGCCAGAAGCATGTTGGAGTGTGAGGGTCGATGGGGGGGGGGATGCCGGGAGAAAGCAAAGGGAAGGAAGAAAGAGGGGGAAAGCGAGAAAGAGGGGGAAAGCGAGAAAGAGGGGAAAAGCGAGAAAGAGGGGAAAAGCGAGAAAGAGGGGAAAAGCGAGA
>NW_009242974.1:2604566-2605187 GCF_000388065.1 Fonticula alba
GGTGCCGATGGCAATCCCGGAGGTAGTCGAGGGGGCTATCGTCCTGATGGCAGAAGATGACACTCTCCAGGATGACTTCGCTGACACCGAGGCGCTCGATCATGGCGGTCTTCATTTCGCCGGTACGCATGCTGATATTCCGTTCCGATTGGCCCTCCATATACTGGAAATTGGTGTCGAGCGTTGTGAAGCGATCGGCCGCGCGGCCCATCTTTGCCTCGACGGAAAAGAGCCGAGTCGTCCGGCAGCGGGTCTGGTGGATGTCCCGAAAGCCGAGAGTGATACGTCCCGTAACCGCGTGCTGTCCAGCGATCTTCAAATCGTGGACGAAGCTCTTCCCCTTGTCGGAGTTCTTGGGCAGCTCGCCGGTTGTCGCATACTTGAGACACTCGATGACGGTCTGCCATGGAGGGGTTGGAAGGGGGGGGGGATAGGAGGGTGAGAGAGGGTGAGAGGCGAGGAGATGGGCGGCGAAGGGCACAGGGGGGAGGGGGGGGGGGGTCGAACGAGGATGACGTCCAAAGGCCGATCGAGGCCGAGGGGAGGGACATACGGTCTTTCCTGCGCCATTAGCACCGACGATGACAGTCAGCGGGGTGAAAAAATCAATCCGGACTGGAG
>NW_009242974.1:2605287-2610041 GCF_000388065.1 Fonticula alba
GGGGAGATGGGTGTATTAAACAAGCTGAGTGGGGGTCCACGGGGGCACCATAAAAGAGGGGGCATCGTCAGGCGTTCGAGATCGCGTCCAGCCCATCCCCCCCCCCACCCCCCACCCAACGGGTGCGCCCGGAGCGCTGGGTCTACTGTCTCCGCCCGCCGGGGGTGAGAAATGCATGTGTCCACAGGTCTATCTAAAGTGGAAATCGGGAGGGGGTGGGGGTGGGGGTGGGAGAGGGGGACGATGTCAAACATCCGAAGTGACACATGCACCATCGACAAGCCGATGCATGCGAGTAAAAAAAAAAGATCAAGGCGCAAGACCCCCGGGAGAAGACCCGATCGCGGCGGAAGGGTGGGGAGTCGGGAATGTGGCGCCACGCTGGGAGGTGCCACCGGATTGACACCCAACCTCATGGCGGCCGGGGATGTCCCGGGGGATTGCCTCGGCTCGTGGTGAAGATTCGCAGGGGGGGGGGAGTGTTCCCGTTTGACACTCTGTTTCTATCCACGCAACACACAGGCCGTCCTAGTGGGTGATGAATTCCCAGCTGTCCGGGTCATCGGCACTCGAGTGTGTGCTGTCGGGGCCAGGGAGGATGTGCAGCTGTCGAGGGTGGCGCAGGGGTGCGAGGGCCATGGCGGCCGCGGTCGGCGGCACGGACGCCGGTAGGAGAGGCATGTCCAAGCGGAGCTGTGCCAGCCACATGGGCACGGCGCCGGACGCGATGGACCAATTGAGAAGCGTCTGCCCATGTGTGAGGAGGCTATTGAGGCGCCACTGGACGAAGGTAAGATGGGGAGTTGGGAGGTTTTCCGTGAGGTTCAGCTGGTTCCGGGTGCCGGAGGGGAGATGGAACTTGCCCGGGGCCGTGGCCGAGATGTGCTGGCTGATGGCCTGGCGGAGGGGAGACCCCTCGAATGGGCCGAGATTGTGGAAGAATTGCTCCATCTTCAGCAGACCGAGCAGGCCAAACCCGGAAGCCAAGTCCAGGAAGTCGGCGGCCGAGGGACAGGGGAGGGTGGCCAGGCGCTGGGCGCTGGTGCCATGCGCCGAGAAGAGAGTCGACGAGGCTTGCCTCAAGGGGGGCGGCACCGGGGAAACCGAGGTGAAGGGCTCGGTGGAAAGTTGAGATGCCATGTCGAACCAGTCATTGATATCGACTCGGTTGATGCACAGGAAGGATGTGGGCTCCGGGGGCGGAAGAGAGGGCTCCACTAACCGGCGAAGGTGCGCTGCCAGGAGCAGGGCTTGCGAGTTGTACATGTTGAAGCGATCGCACAGATCCAACGGCGAGAGGGTAGCCAACTGGGTGCCACTTGGGAAGAAGGACATCAAGGGGACCTCGGCGTGGACATGATCCAGCACAGCCGCCAGGAGGGAAGAAAGATCCTGGCGTGGGTCATTTGGCGCCAGGCCGCGCAGAATGGCGAAGAGCTCCACCTCGAAGCCGGACACATGGTGCGCCTGCCCGGTGGCCAGGGCCCGGCAGATGGCATGGTCATACAGGGCCAGGGTCAGCAATGCATCCAGATGATTGAGGTAGATCAGGCGCCCGGCCACCTCCACCGGCAAAGGATGACGCAGGTCCGAGACGCTCCACTTTTCGGGGGAAAGGGCAAAGAAAACACGCTCTTGGGCGGAGGAGCTGAGAAGGCCTGTGTCGGGCGCGCGCGCGCGCGTGTGTGCGTGTGTGTGCGTGTGCGTGTGCGTGTGCGTGTGTGTGTGTGTGTGTGTGTGTGTGTGGCGGGGGGGGGAGGAGGGGGAGGGGCGATCATGAGTCAGGAGCGAATTGGCCGCATCGGGACCAAGGAGATGGTGATTGTGGGCCGGCCATGACCAGGGTCATGGCGAGGGGAGCACGGACCAGGCTGCTGGCGGAGGAGCTCTGAGAGAGCCTCCTTGAGAGGCAGTGGAGGCCCGGCAAAGAGGGCCTTGCGGACTTGATCGAAGGGGGCAGAGGCACCCGGAGGAGTGTCCGTGGTCAGGGCCGTCTCGCAAAGGTACTCATAGAGCGGGCTGATCACCGTCTGCAAGGCCCCCAGTCCGAGGGCGTGGAAGTAATGGTTGAGCTCGGTGGTGGAGCGAGCCAGGTGCGATGATACCCGACAGTGCTGGATGTCACGATCAGCAACCAGTTGCTGGAAGGCCAGCGAGCCGAACTTATTGTAGCCGAAGGGGGCCTCGCCAGAAGAGCTGGCATGGACTACGGGTCCGGGGAAGATGTTGCCAAAGCGGCTTGGGGCTTGGGCCAGGGGACAGCGGGGGGGAGGGGGGGGGGGGGGGGGGGAGCACAAAACCGGCAGGAAGCCAAGTCAGGGGAAGGGGTCTCTGGCGGGAAGAGGCCAACAGGGCGCCGGGGAGAGATGCGAAAGCGTCCCAAACCCGTGCATTCGGTTGCTGCCACACGTACAGGGAAGGAGAACCTGGAATGAACGGCTCTCCGCCATGGTGATGAGGTCACGATAGTCCTTGAAGCTGGGCGCCGACCGGCCTGGTGCCGATGGCAATCCCGGAGGTAGTCGAGGGGAGGGGGGAGGGGGGGGGGGGGAGGGAGAGGGGGAGCGGCGCGGACAAACGAATCAGCAGAAGGGAGATCCAGAGGATGAGCCGCTCCTCAAGCAGACATAGTGCGGGGTGTGGCGGTGGTTCCAAAGAAAGGCCAGGAGCGAGGGGTGTCATACCACGCAAGTCCAGGAGGCGCAGTTGTTTGCACTCGTCGAGCACATTTTCCTGGATGGAAAATCCGTGGATTCCTTCATGAGGCACGATGTGTCAGGCCATGGGCAGGCAGGGGCCCGGTGAGTCAAGGCTGGCGCACCATTGATGCTGATCGATTCGAGAGTGGTAATGGTCGAAAGGATAGCGAAGAGTCGGTTGATGTTGAGCCGAGAGGGGGCTTTCCGGGGGGAGGGTGCCGAAGGGGGATGTCAGATAGGGGGCCCGGGGGAAATAAGCTGCCGTATGTATGGCGGATGGCGGTCGCACAATCGATCTCGAGATGCCGAATGGGCAGATCCATGAGTAGATCCCTCAGGTTGAGGCCATCGTGGTCGATAGGGCAGTCTGGGCGGGGAGTTAGAGCGGGCCTGTGTGGGGCGGGGCAAGTGGCGAGGAGGGGAGAGAGGATCATTAGGGCCGTTGGACAATTACAGGAGAGGGGGGGGGGGGCGGGGGAGCCCCACGCACCGATGAGGGAGAGACTGAGCCCATTGGTGGCCTGAGTGGCCCGGAAGAAGTTGGCAAAGAAGAAGGACGCGAAGTATGTCAAGTGAACCTCTGAGGTTGGGAGGAAAAGCGCATGTTAGCCAGACGATCGAAGCAGCGGGGCAAGCGAAGCAGCGGGGCAAGCGAAGCAGCGGGGCAAGCGAAGCAGCCGGCGGGATGATACTTTTGAGGGTCAGCGAGTGCACATTGTGCGGCTCGAAGCTAAGATACTTGTCCATGACCTCGTCTTGAGGCAGGAAGACCTTGGGACCTAGTTGCCGGGGGCAAAGCAGGACAGAACAGAAGGAGTCAGAGAGGCAGGCACATGAGGGGCCGGGGTCAGGGCAAAGGGAGACCCATACTTTCAATGGTCAGGAAGCTGGTTTTGGGGCTAACCAGAACCGACAGAAGTTGCGGGGTAAGATACCAGCCGGCGAGGTTCAGGCTAGATGCAGGGAGGGCCATTCGACAGAGGAAGTCGATGGATTCTCGAGGAAAGTGGACATCTTTCCGAGTCGGAGATGGTGATGATGGTGTGTGTGTGTGTGTGTGTGTGTGTGTGTGTGTGTGGCAGGGGGAGGAAAAAAAATGGTGATGGTCAGAGTACAGACAGCGGGAGACATGGTGACGTGCTGAAGCGGCGGGCGAGGAGGGAGAGAGGGTACCCTTGGCGCGAAAGGCAACGTGGTCACATGCGGGAATGTGGAAGTTGGCTTCCAGCTGGGCTGTGTCGACTGAAGGACGGAGGGAAGCGGTTGGTCATTTGGTCGGGGGCGCGTGGGGGACATGTGGGAGGTCGGAGAAGCTTGAGCAAAGGCCGGCATGGTGCAATCAGGAGGCAGAATCGCACGGCGGGGTGTGACAGTGGCCACGAGAAAAGGACGAGAGTCGGGGTGTGTGGGTGGGATGAGGCTGACGCGACAACCGGGGATCAGGGTCTTCGGGGGGCCTGCTTGGGTCACTTTAGAGGCAAACAGTCGTCGGGAGGCGGTGCCCAGGGCGCCGAGCCTCATGTTGAGGGACAACATCCCGGATGTTGCAGAGAGGCGCACAAGGCAGGGGGGAAACGGCGAGAGCAGCGACAGAGGGGGGATGAAGAGCGATGTCACAAGAGGGAAAAGGGGGGGAAGAGAGGGGAGGGGGAGAGAGAGAGAGAGGGAGGGAGGAAACAAGGAGGAGGGCAGAAAGAGGGGGGAGGAGGAAACATGGTCTGCCTCCAGGCCGGATAATGCAGGAAGATTGCGGAAATAGGTCCGCGCCAAAAGGTCTGTCCCACACCGGCGAGCGTGTGTGTGGGGGGGGGGGGGGAGATACGCGTGTGTCCCAACCCCGATGGTGAGACCGCCCTGAGTCGGGGGATACCCTGGGGTCCCGGCGATCCGGCCCCAAGCCATAGAAAGAGTGCCGAGGCCAGCGCAGGTGGCCACCATCGGCCGGAATGAGCACTCACCTTCTCAGTGCGAAACATCCTGCAAGGGTGATGGCCGCAATGGTCTCCGCCGAGGCGCGCGCAGGAAGGGAGGCACGAGGGGCGGGGCGGGGCGGGG
>NW_009242974.1:2610051-2620932 GCF_000388065.1 Fonticula alba
GGGGGGGGGGCAGTCCAAAGGGCAGAGGAAGGTCTATTGAGATGCGATCGGGCCATGATGCCAACGCTTGGTCAGAGCAGCAGATCAGCCACGGTCCGGTGGGAGATGTCCATGCAGTTGTGCACCAGGTGACTGATCTGCGTGTCGAGGGAGTTGTGCGAGGCGGCTCCGGGGGGGATGAAGGACGAGGAGGAGGCCAGCGAAGTGGCAGCCGAGGAGCCGGAGGAGGAAATGCCAGCTGCCCCGGCGGATGTTCCAGCCCCGGCCAGGGTCAACTGCAGGGAGAGCCCGATGAATGTGGGCTGGAGGAGGAGAAGATGCCGGACGGCCAGGGCAGTCGGCCGGCCGGCGAGGGCGGCGCCGGACGCCCGGTCCGGGGGCGGGGCCGCCACCAGGGCCGCGAGACAGCCGGCCGAGTGGCCAAGCGCGGCCGAGGCCGTGGAGGTGCCATACAAGTGTGACCGGCACACCCGGTCAAAGGCCCCGGGATGGGGCTGCAGCGAGGCCAGGAAGCCGAGCACACGCAGGACAGACAAGCGCAGGTAGTCCGAGGGGGGAGGCTGGTGGAGAGGCACCGGTGGGGATCCCGCAAGGAGGGGCGGCGTGGCGGCTGGATGCGCGCGGCCGGAGTTCGAGCGCGGATCCAGCGATGAGGAGAACCGCAGCAAGAAGTATTGGCATACGCGCAGCGACCCGAGGGCGGCCATCTCCCGCAGACCATGACCCAGGGCCAGGCCGATGGTGGCCGATGTAGGGTCCAGGGCACTGGGCGCGTCACAGGCATTGATGTAAATGGCCCGGTCCAAGAGAGCCCCGGCCACCAGCGGCATCCAGAGGCCGGAGGCCACGCCGCCGGCCGGGTACTGATCAGGCAAGAGCACCGAGCATAGACCAAAGAGGTAGGCCCGGGCAAGGCCGGCAAGAGGCTCCAGGCGTCGGGAGTGTGCCAGAAGCGGGGCAGCAGCCGGCACCGCAGTCGAAGAGGAGGGGGAGATGGCGGCGGCGGCGGCGGCGTTGGTGGTGGCGAGCGGCGCCAGGCCGGCCTGTTCGCCGGTGACGGGATGTGCGGCCTCGGTGGCGATGTCGGTGTCGGCCAATGCCCGGGTGGGCGGAGTGCTGGCGGCGACATGGGTGTTGGCCAGCAGGCGGGCCGCCTGCTCGAGGAAGTGCCCTGTCAGGGGAGGGTATGCCAGGCGGCCGGTGGGAAGATCCTCGCCGGTGGAGGCTTCGGCGGTGATCTGCCGGAAGTCCTCATGGAGCCGGGCCAGGAGATCGGTACAGGGGAGGAGGGACGCCTGGATGATGATCAGCTGGGTGCGAATGAGGGCGCGCTCAAGCCACTCGCCAGGCTGGAAGCTCAAGGAGGAGGCCCGATCGCCCGGGAGGACGGTGTCGGCTCCCAGCAGTGCGGGGACGGTCTCGGCGAAAAGTCGCAGGCACCGGAGCAGGGGAAGCGCATCACGCGGAGCATCGGCCGGCTGATACGACGGGTCATGATACAGGAGTGTCACCTCGAAGCCGGCGAGGATGCCATCCCACAGCCGAGCAAGGACCGATGAGGGGACTGTGGGGGGTGGTCAGAGAAATGCCAAGAAAAAAAGAAGAAGAAGAAATGGCACGAGGAGGGGGGGTGGGGAGGGGGGGGGGGGGGGGGGGGGGGGGGCGCCGGGTCGTACGGTGGTCGGCAAGGGCCTTCGAGGAGACCATGGTGCGCCAGGCGATCTCAAAGAAGGCAGCCAGCGTGAAGACACCGAAGGGAAGTCGAGGCAGCACGGGCATTGCGCTGGGCGCGGGGGTGGCCGTGGCTTCCGGGTCTTCGTGCGAGGTCTTTGGGGTCGGCTGCCAGGCCAGGCATTTGAAGATGTGCTCGGCCGCGGGGCAGGGAGCCAAGGCCAGAGGGGCGTCCTTGGAAATGGGGTAGGAGGCCGGGCCGGAAACCGCGACGCGTGAGGCCGGACGATGGCCATTTCCGGCCAGGGCCAGCCGCAGCAGCAGGCGCGGCAGTACCGGCGACTCATACAGCTGGCGGTAATGCCGCCGGGCGGGGCAATCGCCGGCCAGGGCATCGGCATGGGTGGCCACACAACCGGGAGTGCGGGTAACCTGGTCAGTGGCTCCGGCCGGTGCCACACCCAAGGCCGGCAGCGAGTCCAGCCGCAGGAACAGCGCCAACGAAGCAAACAGGCAATGCTGAGAGAATGCCTGGAAGGTGGGCCGGCCACCGGAGGATGTCATTCCCTTGGCACCGGGGCCGGGGCCGGGGCCGCAGGAAAAGAGAGTGGCCCACATGGCCAGGCTGTCCAGCAGGGCCAGGCACAGGCCAAGGGCATGGGCCGGCTGCAGGCCGGGCAGCGTGGCCGGTGGCGGGGAGAGAGCCGTCACGGCGGCCGGGTAGCCGGCGAGAGCGGAAACCGCGGCCCCGGCCGACAGCAGGTGTCGCGTCAGGGCGCGATCGGCCAATTGCAGCATGAAGAGGGCATTGTTGAGAGCGGCCTGCTGGACGGGGGCCATGCGCTCGAGGTCCGAACGGACATCACCGATCGGCAGCAGCAGCAGGTCCGTCTGGAAGCGGAGGCAATCGCCGAGCAGTCGGTCCAGAATGCCGGCCGCTTCGGGGCTCAAGTCGCCCTGGGTGCCGGTGCTCCGGGGCAGGAGCCACATGATGCAGGACAGGAGCTGCGGCAGGCAGCGCAGATGCAAGCTCAGGCAGTCCTGGTCCGGGGCCGGGTGCCGGGCGAAGAGGGCGCTATTTTGACGCCACGCGCTCCAGAGGGCGGCGATGGTCGCCGCCAGGGCCGGATCATCCAGCGAGAAGCGGGCCTGCGCATCGAGCAAGATCGAATCGAGCGAGGCATTGGTCGACAGGGGCGCCGGGGAGCCGGGGCCACCGGAGGACACAAAGTGCCCGGTGGCGCTTGGATGGCCGACAGCCGGGTTGACATGGGGCGATCCGCCGGCTGGCGCCTCGGCCAGGGCCTTGATCAGGCGGAAGACCGTTTGGATGAGTTCCTCGAGGGCGGTGAGGGCGGTGCGGGTGACGGTGCGTGACCAGCCGGCATCCAGGGGAATGGCATCCACCGAGGGCGAGGCGACCAGCGCCTCGGCAAAGGCACCGGGCTGTTGGCTCGACAGAGCTGCCAACTGCCGGAGGAGGGCCGCCTCGAGACCGGGCACCGGGGCAGCCAGAGCAAAGCCACCCAGATGGCACAGAATCGCCGGCCAGAGCTCGGCTGTGAAGCGGGGCATCTTCAGAAGGGAGACGATATTCCGTCTGGAAGGGCGAAGGAGGTGTCAGGCAAGCCCGGAGACAGCCGGCGTGCGCCGGCTCGGGGTGCGAGCATGGATGTCGAGTTGGCCATGCGTGCAGATAAATATATGCATGCATATGTATGGATGTGTGTGTGTGTGTGTGTGTGTGGATGTGTGTGGATGCGCGGATGCGCGGGTGTATACGCACGAGATGATGCGTGAAATGCCAGAGATGGCCAGCACGCGCGAACCGTCCCACTGTTTCTGGTTGCCAATGAAGTCGCCACATCGAGCCGTGGCCTCGGTGAGGGATGTCCCCCGGTCGGTGGCCGTGGCCAAGCGCAATGGCTCGACCGAGGCCAGCAGGGGAAGCAGCTGCCCGGCCAAGCACAGATCCCAAGTGTCCGAGGTCAGGAGGCCGCCATGGGTGGAGAGGACCCGGCCAAGGGTTTGAACCGCGGCCGCGCGGACTTCCGGCCGGGGGTCGCATCGGGCCGGGAAGCCGAGCCGCGAAATGAGTGTCCGCCAGAGGAGCTCCACGCCGAGGGGGACATCCGGACGCCCGGCCAGCAGGAAGTGCCTCTCATGGCGATCCCGACAAACGCCGGCCAGCTGCTCGGCCGTGAGGGTTGTGCCCTCGGCCGGCAGGGTGCGCAGCTGGCAGAACTTGGCACGCAGAAAGTCGGCGATATTCCACAAAAGGCTCATGGCGGTGAGGGAGGAGTTCAAATCGAAGCTCGAAGAGGAAAGGGCACCCAGGGCAAGAGCACAACGGAAGGTGGACATCATGTCCAGCTGCGGAAGGTAGTCCGTGCAGATGAGCTGCAGGCATTGGAAGGCGCCCATGACCGCCGGGTGGTGAGAGGCGTCCAGACGCGGCGAGTCCTCGGCCGGGGGGTGGGAGCCTGCCGAGTCCTCGAGGGGGGTGTCCTCGAGGGCAGGCGGGAAAACCGGCAGCATGTCACACATTTCGCCCAGCGTATCCAGGATGGCCGGCCAGGCGTACTTCAGCGACTCGCCATGGGCTTGAAGCAGCTGCATCGAAGGGGGGGGGGGGTTAGGGCTTGGAAGGCAGGGCATGTCAAGATGGTGGACTGACGAACATTGTAGAGAGCCTGGAGCGACGTGGTGGAGGGGCCCGGGAAGGGACTTGAGGCGCAGAGGAGCAGCGGCCGGACCAGACGAATTTGCAGATCTACCAGCCGGCGAGTGGGTGAGTCAGTGGATGTCTGTGTGGGTGTGGGTGTGTGGGTGTGAAGAAGGAGCAAGATGGAGGGGGGAAGGGCAAGGAGGAGAGTGGACAGGGAAAGAGGCTTCGGCTTTTCGGAAGGCAGGCAAGCAGGGCGCGGAAGCAAGTGGCCAAAGGCAACACGCACCGGGATCCCGAAGAAGAGTGTCGGCATCGAGGCACTCGGCCGCGCGGGTGACAATGTCGCACGTGGCTTCGGCGGCCTGCTGGCGGAGATGGGGCGGGACGACGGCGCCCGCGGCGCGGGACAGGCTGGCCGCGGACAGGCCCGCGACCGGGCTAGTCGCCAGACCGAAGGACAGGGAGACGGCCGCATCGCTCGGAGCCGGCAGCGGCGAGTCGGTCACCTGGCCATGGGCGAGCTGGCCGGCCAGCAGATTGTGCAAGGCATCCCATGCGCCCGAGGGGGCCGCCGTCCCAGGGGAGAGCTGCGGCGCCGGGGCGGCCGGCGGCGAGGAGACCGCCGTTGCATGCGAAGCGCCAAGGGCCCCGAGGGAATGGACGGTCCGCCGACCACCGGACGCCAGAGCATCCCCACCGGAGCCGGTGTCCAGAAGTGCCCGCGAGCCCAGGATCCGGGGCACGGTGGCGCATCCGAGGTCGCGCAGGCGCTCAATCCCAACGGACAGGAACCCAGCCACGTCGGCGGGCTGAGGAGGGACGAGGAAAGTGTCAATGGGATTGGATATGGGGGGGGGCAGGGGCGGGCAAGACTCCAGGAACCGGGCAGGAGGCTCGGTGGGGCTGGCGAAATAGCGTGGGCAGCCACACGCACCATTTCCTTTTGCGATGCGCGGCGAGCTTCGCCGAGAACGACCGAGGTGGCGGCACTGGTGAAGGCCGCCAAACCATCGATGTCCAGGGACCGGGCAGAATCGAAGACCGAGTCGGTCAAGCCGGTCAACGATGCGAGCAGGGTCCCGGGAGCCTGTGGGCCGGCCCCGGGGCCACCAGCACCAGCGCCGGTGCTGGGTGACCCTGGGGCGGCACCGACCGGGGGCCCACTCGGGCCAGTGGATCCGGCTGGGGCCCCGGCCGGGTTGCCCTGGGGCAGGGGAGCACTGCTGGCGGATCCACCGGCGGCGGGGGCATGGCTGCTGCTACTGCCACCGAGACGCCCAAGGGGCAGGACACTCAGGAGGTTGGCCACACCGAATAGACCGCCGGAGGGGCTTTGCGCGGGGCCAGCCCCGGGCCCGGGCCCGGTCGAGGAGGTCGCGCCAGCGGTGCTCCGGCCTCCCATGGCTGGGGCACTGGCAGTCGAGCCAGGAGCCGACAGGCCGGCGGGGCCGGCCGAACTGCCGGCCGTGCTGCCGGCCAGTGGAACACCGGTGACACTGGGCGACAGGGAGCAGCTCAGACCGAAGAGGATGGCCTTCCATGCGGCGATGCCGAGGCGCGCGCCGGCCATGTTGGCTGCCGAAGAGAGGAAGCGCGAGCAGAGGATGGCCTTTTCGGTGAGCTGGCCATCCGGGCCGCGATCTTGCGTGTGATTGGACACCTCCACCAGGAGGGTATCACTGTGAAGAGACCCGCAGAGGGGGAAGGGGGAAGAGACGAGAGGCAGGGGAGGGGGGGGGGGCGGGGGGGGGGGAGGGGGAGGGGTGAGAAGTCCAGGCCATGGGGAGAGAAGAAGACACAAGCGCGCGGGGCGAGGGGAGGGCAAAGGGATGCGCCCCGGGAGAGGGATGTGCAATCGAGGGACATACCGTTCGGAGTCCAGCCCGGCGTGTGTGAAAGACAAGCAGGCGGCAAGCAGCGCGTCGAGAAGGGCCTCAAGCGAGAGGAGGGGAAAGTAGAAGGGCCGACGACCGGGACCAGCCCCGGAGGATGGAGACCCCAAGATGTCAACCGGGCGCGGCGGCCGGGCCGAGGAGACTGGCGACCGGTCAAGCGCCGCGGCCAGAGCCCCGGACAGTGATGGCCCGAGCGCCCGGCACATGAGCGCACCCAGGGCAGCCGGGTCCTGCTGGGCCGCAGCCACGAGACCCGGCGGCAGGGCACGGCTGGCGCCGGGCGAGTGTAGCCATCCACCACTGGGGCTCGATGCGCCGGTGGAAGTGGCATCGGGCGCCGCAGGCAGTTGGAAGCGATCCGACAGGGCGGTCAGGTCGGCCGCCGGGAGGAGGGTATGGGCCAGAGAGCACAGGGCATCGACGGCCAGGCCGACGAGGCGCGTGGCACCGGCGTCCAGGGGCTCGGGCGGGGGGAAAATGCCGATGCGCTTTTCCTGGGGAGCCAGCAACACTGGGCTCGAAGGCCGGGGCAGAACCAGCCAGCTGGCAATGCGCTCACCGGCCGGGCGCCGGCGCAGCTCCCCGGCGAAGGGGGCCAGCGGGCCGTCCTCGAGCAGGAGAATGGCCGCCGGGAGCTGGGATGTTGGGACATACCCGCCACCGGGGACGGCACCGTCGGCCGCCAGGGCGGCGGAGAGGACACCACCAGCCCCGGGGCCGGTCTCGGTGGTTGCCGGGCCGCTGGCCAGGAGCTCCTGACAGGCAAGGATGGACTGCTCCTCGACGAGGGCCGACTCGGCGGCATTGAGCGTGGGCCGGCCATGGTGAGTGACGAAACCCGCGGCAAAGGAGGCAATCGACTGGACCACATCCGACGAGGCCCCCGGGGCATGGAGGTCAAACTGGGCATAAATGCGCCGAATGAGGGGGTCCTGCGAGGGACCGGCGGAGGCTGGCTCGGTGCCGGCACCGGAGCCGGCGCTATTGCGGGCACCCGGCGAAAGGAGCCCCGTCCCCGGGGTGCAGCCGGAAGCGAAAATGTCCCGCAGAGTCTCCATCGACAGGATGCGCATCCACCAGGCCCCGGGGCGAGTTCCACCCTGGGCACTGGCATCCCGAGCATCATCCTCAGGGTCGTCATCGTCGTCGGTGTCGGCCGCATCACTGTCGGCCGGATCGAGGGCCGGCGAGTCGGGGTTGGCGGATGTGGCATCGGAGTCGGGCTGGAGGCTGGGCGAGCCGGCTGACGAGGCGGGGGTCCGTCGGCGTCGAGCAGGCCGCTCCAGAGCCGTCAGGCTTCGCAAGATCATCGACAGGTAGATCTCACTTTCCATGGGCTAGGAGGTGGGCGAATTGGGTAGGACGGGAGGGGAGGGGGCGGTAGAAGGAGAGAGACAGAGAGGGGAAGGGAGGAATGGGAGTTAGGATGGCCTTCCTTGTGACAGAGAAGAAGAAATGGAACAGCGTGTGCGGGTGCAGACAAGCGAGAGAGAGAGAGAGAGAGAGAGAGAGAGGGAGAGGGAGAGGGAGAGGGAGGGAAGGGAGGATGGGAAACGCACCAGTTGCAGGGAGAAGTTCTGCACGAGAAGGGCCACCAGGCGGAAGGTACGTGCAGCGCGGGGATACTCACCGAGGATGTCTTCCAGCTCGGCATCTGAGGGGGCGGCTCCCCCACGCACATCGAAGGACAGGCGTGAAGAGAGGCCACTGGCCGAGCCAGGGTGCGAGAGGAGGGCACTGGTGGCCCCGATGAGCAGGGGGCACAGCTGGTCGCGGAGGAGCCGCAGGAAGTGGGGATGCTGTGTGTGTGGGGGGGGGGGGGGGGGGGGGAGGCAGGAAGGAGGGCGTCAATGCGAGAGGGGGAGACACGGGCCGGAAGACGGGCCGGGGAAGAAGGAACAAGTGAAGACCCATTCAAGAAGCCCGCGGGGGCTGAGACTCATGGAGTGGGACAAACCTTGGTGAAGAGCGACGCGTGTGACGTGAGGATCGATGCAAGCAGCTCCAGGCAGAGGACCTTGCCGAGGCACTCGCCACCGGGACCGGCAACATAGCCATCCTCCAGGGAGTGCGGTGGACAGGCAATCAGGAAGGAGGGCCCATCACCGGCGGCCAGGGCACACAGATCGGAGAAGAGGGAGAAGGCGTAGAGCGACTCGGTGGCCGAGCAGGAGCCTGGCGTAGTATGGGCTTTGTGCGCGCGCGCACACACACGCACACACGCACACACGCACACAGCCATACCCATCCACGGAGATTCATCGAGGTCAAGAGCCGATGCGCAGAGAAAAAAAAACGAAGAGGGTCAGTGACCAGGGCAGGGAAGATGGAGGCAGGAGCCGGGCAAAAAAAAAAAAGACAGAAAAAAGTGGGCTGCGGAGGGGGCGGGGGCCAAGGAAAATATCCACATGGCCAGTCACGCACGGACGTCGGTGGAAGAGTACCCGAGCTCCGAATAGTCGGACCGGGCAGCCAGAGCATCCATGGCCAGGGTGGTCGAGTGGTCGAAGCACTGGGTGGCCAGCTGGCGCAGGACCGCCAGGGCGGTATTGCGCACGACGCAGTAGCCGGACGAGACAAACTGCAAGGCGTCCTGGTGGGACAGCCCAATGGCCAGGAGGTCGGAGTAGACCGGCATCGAGGGCCAGCCGGCCGGGAGGGAGGCAAAGCGTGCGGCCACCAACAGCAGACGGCTGACCAGGAGGCTGGCCGCACCGACCGGGCCGGAGTTCGCCGCGAAGGCCAGGCAATCGGGGAAGAGCACTGGCAGGAGCTGCAGCAGGCGGAGCTGTGCATCCTGGAATGGGGAAAGGGCCTGGCCGCCAGGAGCCCCGGCCGGAGTCCCAGGAGCGCCTGGAGGTCCACCGGGGGAGCCACTACCACCGGGCCCGGCAAATTGGGCGTAAATGCTGCTGCTGATGGCGGTGGCTGGGACCGGGGTGCCGGGCAGGATGGCCCCGGGCAGGATGGGCGCCACGGCACCGGGCAGGAGGGCCGGACTGGGCCCACTTGAGGCCGGGCCCCCGACCGAGGAGAGACCCCCGACGGCGGATCCGCCCCCCACGGCGGACCCGGCCACGCCAATGAGCGAGCTGATCGTGGCACCGGAGATCCCGGCAAAGGAGGGGCTGGACAGGGACTTGCCTGGGGAAATGCCGGTGTCCGGCACATGGGCGGCCAAGTCCGGCGAGTCGTCGCCGAAGAGCGACGAGTAGCTCACCCCGGCCGAGGAGAGAGCCTGGAAATAGGAAATGGGCAGGGCCCATGGGACGGCACGCGGACCGGTCAAGCGGTCGGCCAGCTCGGCCGAGGTGGGCAGGGCGGTCGGCGGACCACCACCACCCAGCTCCAGGAGGCCGGCACTGCGCTCGAGATGCTCAACAAGCAGGCATAGTTGGGACTGGGGCGGGGGGTTAGCCGGGAAAGGCTCCTGAGTGGAAGGGGAGGGGCCGCGAGCCATGGAGGGCAGCAGCTGAGGGGGGGGGGGCGGGAGCAGAGAGACGAAAGGCGCACCTGATGCACAAGGCGATTGGCCAGGCTGCGGAAGATGAGATTCAAGCCGAGAGAGCCGAGTTTGGGGAAGGCGCGAATCTTGAGAATGGCCTTGAGTGCGGGGTCAAGAAGCGAGCCTGAAACTACGCGCCAGACAGAGGGGGGCACATCGGGGGGAGAGAGAGAGAGAGAGAGAGGGAGGGAGGGACGGAGGGAGGAAAGCAATGAGTCAGGAAGCAGGGCGGAGGAGGCAACGGGACCGACATGAGCACGTACGAGCATCGGCGGGAAGCGGTGTCGAAGCGACCTCCTTGAGGGATTTCAGCGAGCCGAGCGCCGCCTGTCGGGAGGGAGGAGGGGTGGTCAGCGAGTCGGCATCGGGGAAGGGCGCGGGAAGACAAAGACCCGGGGCATAAGGCAGGTACCTCGCGAATGGAAGGGTTACGGCTGCGGGCCTCGGAGGCGATGGCATTCAGGTCGCTTTCCAGCAGAGACCGCAATCCGGCGTCGAGAACCGGAGCCGCTGAGGACATGGTGCACGTCCGCGCGGTGTGCCAGCGCGAAATTCGGCGAGGAGCGAGAAGGAAGGGAGCGGAGAGAAGGGAGGGAGTGTGGCAGGGGGGGGGGGAAGGGGGAACAAAACAGGGAAAAGGACAAAGTGAGAAGGGGATGGTTGCCCGGCCGCTCAGGACCGCGAGGGCCGGCGGGGGGGCGGTTGATCGATCTCTTCGTGTCACAGGGAAACGCGGTTGGCAAGACGCCAGGTGCCGACCGGCCGGGGGGGGGGGGGGGTCTTGCGTGTGATGGAGAAATTCCCCCGGAGGCCCCAGGCCGAGACATGGAGTGAGCCCAGCTCTTCACCGGCCCAAGCTATCCACCCCCCCGCGCTTCCAACAACGATGGGCAACTCGGAAAACATTCGGGCAGGGGCGTCCCGGGGGCGGGGCAGTGGTCGACAGCGCCAATCGATCAGCCTCCCTCCTCCACCGAGAGCAGGCAGGCTGGCCAATCGGTTGGTCTCTTGTGCTTCCGGAGAACCGTGACCTTCTTTTCGTCGAGTCACCCGGACCAACGGGCTGGAGGGGGGGGGGGGATGGGAGAAGAACGACTCTGCCTTACCCGAGCCCTGTCCTTGTCCTCGGGCTTCGGATCCCC
>NW_009242974.1:2621058-2630830 GCF_000388065.1 Fonticula alba
CCCCCCCCCTGCAGGAGTAGAGTACACGCCCAACTTTCGACCCCCTGCTCTTTGTGCCGCCCAAAGTTGTTGCCTGGGGAGAACGACCGACCACAGGACAAGGATAGCCCTTGCCAGGGCGCGGGCTTGGACACACGGGGGTGCGTGCGCGCACACGCGTAAGGGGTGGCAGTCATTCCCGAGCAGGCCTCGATGATGCCAGCTTATTTGGAGAACCGGGTGACGATCTTTTTGCGTCCCACGTTTGGGTGGAAGGGGGCGGGGGGGGGCGGGGGCGGGGGCGGCGGGAGACGTCCCAGTCGGGCTGTACAGTAAACCCGGAGAGGACACGATTGGCCCCCAGGCCGCCCCGCCTCGGACACACTGCCGGCTGTGCCTCTCGGCCTCCTGTCAATCGAGCTCCTGCCCTTCGTCACCCACAATTACCATCTTCCGGATCTCGGGTGAGGCCCTTGTCCTATCGTGGCCAGAACCCACAAGTCATTATCGGGAGCCTATTAAGAAACAGGCCCACCGCCGGGGGAGCGCCTCCGGCACGGACCGAGGGCAGCCGATGGAAATGCAACAAAGCAATGCGAGGGGGGTAGGAGGGGAAAAGAGAGAAACAGAGGGAGGGGTGGGGGCCCGGGGTGGGAAGAGGAGGGCGGTGTAGAGGGCCGAGGCAGACCCCCCACCCACCCCTCTGGGGCACGGGGGGCGCCTGGGGGCGAGAACCCGCCTGACTATGGCCGCTAAAGGGTGTACAGATCTTCCTACTCAGCTGGGAGCATGACGCCGACCAGATGACTGTCCGTGCTCCCACACCCCCCTCTCCCCCCCCCCCCTTCACCATCCACATACTTTCCTTTTCTTGTCTGCCTCTCCCATCCACCCCACCGCCACCTGTTGAGGCCTCTTGACACACGCGTTTCCATCCTTCGGCTCTCACTCTCCTACCCCCCGCGCAACGGCACATACATCCGTTCGCCAGGACCATCACTTGGCTCGGAGCTCCACGCGTCTGACGCGAAAGCCCATTTGAAGCAGAAGGCCACCCGTTCCGGAAATGGCCATGCCCCGGGAGAGTCATACCGATTTGCGTTCCTGAGCAGCGCCCCTTCCAGAGCCTCCAACCTCCGCCAGCTCCTTGCGCCGAGGCAGCCAGCCACCTCCTCGTGAGATCCTCCTATTCGGCACTTAGACAGAACCAACATGCGGGGCTTGTCCCGGCGCGGGCGCTTTCTCGCCTTCGCCATCGTCCTGGCATCGCTGAGTGTTTGTCTTCTGGCCCTCTTCGGCCATAAGGTGCGCACCTGAGCTTCGCACCTTCACCGGGGGAGCTCGGGACGGATGAACGGGCTGGGTGGGCAGGCTCGCGGGCCGGAGGGACATGGGCGGGACATGGGCGGGAGCCCCGATGTGTCGGCTCGGCATGGGCCCCCTCGCCCGTCGCCGTCCGAGCATTCGACCCTGTCTGGGGCTTAGCTTGTAAAGGGCACACCCGTCGCCTCAAAGCAAGCCAGCCGGCTCTCGGTGGCTTGGCAGCGTGGCATGCGTGTGGTGTCCATCGGCAAATGGCCGCCAATGGGCCATGACAGCTCTTGTCACCTCACAAGTTGAGCGAGGCTGAGTGGCATCGAGCGAGGGGAGGGCCACCTTGGCCGGCCAGGGGCGCTGGCCATGTGCCATCATATCGCCTCGGAGGCCTTTTTCTTCTGCCTCTTCCCGGGACTAACGAGCTCCTTCGGGGCGATGCCCCTGCGCCACCTTTCTTTCGCCCCGGGCAGGAGACGCCCTTTCTCACGGTGCAGGGCGATGTGATTTTCACCTTCCCCGGGAACACGCGACACCGATCGGCCCCGACCCAGTCGACCTCGCCGATGTACCAACATGCCCGGCCGGAGGGGGATCCCGACAACATGCCCCGGCCGACCGGGTTCGACATTGACCGCATCATCAAGCAATTTGAGGATGCTCGGCCGAAGGAACTCGACGACGAGTCCGGCATCCTGGATGAGAAGGCGGTCGAGGATCTCCTGTCACTGGATCCGGAATGGGCCCAACGGCCGGCAGCACCGCGCAAGCCCACCCAAGCGCCACCGGCCGCGGTGGTGGCGGAACCTACGATCCCCCCGGCCGCCGCCCCGACGGTGACGCCGACCCCTGCTCCGACAGTGGCGGCCGCTAAGCCGTCGGCCGATCCGGACATCGAGCTTCCCCTGCTGGAGGCGGAGCTCGACCAGAAGTCCGACAGCGACAAGGACGAGGAGGAGGAGGAGGAGGAGGAAGAGGGCGATTTCCTGGCCTCCCCCACCGACAAGCCGGCGGAGGACAAGCCGGCCGGCTCGAAGGCAGCTGCCAAGCCGGGCTCCGCCAAGGACGACGGCTTTGTCGATGTGCTCGACGAAGGCCCAGGTGATGAGCTTGAGGAGGGACCGGGCGAAGTTCGGCCCAGTGAGGCGCTTCTCACCGGCGATGGAGGTGCGTAGAGGTGGGGTTCAAAATGGAATGCGTCCCATGCCGAAAGGATGGCCTGCTGACTTTCCTTCGCCGCGCGGCCTGGTGCCACGCGTATTGGCCATGCGCACGGTTCCGGGCGTTCATCATGTTTGGGGCGTGGCATTCATGCCCTCCCGCAGCTCGGTGCCCCTCACTCGACAGCACCCGTCTTCGGAGGTACGCACGGCAAAGCCACATTCTTCACAGTCGCCTGCGATTGAGAGAACCATCTTCCCCCAGGAGATCTGTCATGGAGGCAAACTCGCGCCGGGAACCACTTGCCCGCAATATCCGTCCGCGTCCCGATTCATACCTCCTACTCACGCGCACATGCCCACACACACACACACACACACACGCGTAGCATCCTCCCGCCAGAGCGCTTCTCGCTGACGGAGCCCCGGGTGTCGTCGCTCAACCAGACCTTCTTGGAGATTGACATTCGGCCATCGCCGGACTTCTTCTGCGGGCTCAAGCCGTGCGACGATACGGAAACCTGCAATGGGTTCACATTTTTCGATGTACGTCTGCGGAATGCAGCGGACCGCCCTCTTGAGGCAATGTGAGACTGCCCGCATGTGCCATTGGCCATGGGAGAGGGGACGTGCCCGGTGCTAACATGGGGCTCCGGCGACAGACGACCATCCAGGCGCACGGCCTGGTTCTTGGGCCCCATAGCGTGCAGCATATGCCACGCCATGGTGGACAGTACCGCATGCTTTTCAAGGTTCCCTATCCGGGTGAGTGGCACATCAACACGGACTTGACCATCTTCAATTACACCCGAGTCTTCGAGTACGTGCGACCCTGTCGGGAAGGGGCCAGAGGGCCTTTCCGCCCCCCCTGCCCCCCCCGCCCCCCCCCCCCCCCCCGCCCCAGCACTGCTGTTCAGGGAGACCGGGACCTCCTTCCCGGCGGACAGGGGCTGCTCACTGACACCATGCTCGACCGCGGATTAGGCACCACCCCCATCGGCCACGGTTCCTGGAGAGCTGGGTCGGAAGCGTGGATGTGAAGAAGCTTTATCCGGAGCAGTACTTCAAGCAAAGCGTCCGGAACTCGCCCATCCTGGCGGCCATTCCATCTGCCGGATCGATGCAGCCAATCACCGTGCGCAACCCAGCCATGTACTTTGTGGCCGGACATCACAAGGGACACAAGCTTCTCAGCGAGAAGCAGTATGTCGATGGGTCCGCCAATACCGACGACATGGATGTCGAGGCGGCCCTGGCTGCGGCGCGGACCTTCCAACAGGAAGTGAAGGAGTCGCGCCAGGAGCTGCCTCTTTGCCGGGAGCCGGATATCTTTGATCCGGACCGCCCGTATGGGTTCTGGAATACGCGGACATACGAGTGGTTCCACATGGGCTGCCGGCTGAAGCGGTTCCCAGACCGAACCTCGATGGAGTGTACGTCACACGACATGCCCGCCTTGCAGCCTCCATCTGGCCGATTGCCTGCCACATCATTTGGGCGTATGCGTGTGAAGGTGCCCGTGCTCGGTGTCGATACGAGGCCCTTTCCATGGCCGGGAACACCACATCCACCACCCATCGATGGACCCGCTGCCCGAAACTGACGAACGCCAAATCCAGATGTCCACGAGCACGAACGCCAATTGCCCTCGATCTTGGAGCACTTCCGCCGTCAGTGGATCCGCATTGTGGGCGATTCCAACTCGCGGCATCTGTTCCTTCTCCTTTGCGAGCATGGGTGCGTTGTGATATGGGCGAAAAGAACCGGCCGCCCAGGGAAGGGCATTGTCCCATGGGCTTCTTTTGGATAGCGAGGGTTCAGCCTCTAACACACACACACACACACACACACACACACACACACACATGCGCGCGTACGTGGTAAAAAAAACGCCCGACCGCTGAACCGGGGACCATATGGGGGTGGGGGGGGGGGCCTTGCCACACACAGAAAGGCGAATGTGGTCGACAGCGAGGACAAGAAGGGCAAGGCCTGCTACATCAGCTCGCACGACCTGGCCGTGACATACTTCTCCTGGTGGCCGATTCACACGCAGAATGTCACGGAACAGCTCCTCCTCCAGGGAGTCAGCGATGACATGCAACAGATGGCCGACGGCTCGGACCTGAGCCTGATCGTGGGCGATGATGAGGATGCCGAGGATCGCCTCCTCGGAATGGACATGCGGGCCCCGCATGCCACCCTCATTAGCACCGGCACCCATTCGTACCAGGACACCATGCGCGAGGGCCCCGAAGTGTGGAGCTACTTGCGGACATACGCCCGGCACTTGGCCCGCCTGGACCGGGAACGGTCCTCCGGCGAGGCCGGGCTCTTCGGCTCGACCGGCACGGACAAGCCGGCTCGCATCATCCTCCTGGACACGACGGCCAGCAATCCCAAGTGGCTGGACTCCCGCCCGGGCCAGTTCGATGGGGTGTTCCTGTTGCAGAACAATGCCCGACTGAATTTCCGAAATCGCCGTCTCCGAGAAATCCAAGCCGAAGAAACGGACCCCGATGTGCTGGAGCGCATTCGCATCATGGAGATGTATCGTCTGACGGAGCCGGTGGCAACCGGGTCGCTGCTGCGCGATGCGGTGCACCTCCACTGGCACTATTACTTGGGCTTGTTGGAGGTCCTCTTCAACGGCATCGCCGGCGGCAAGTGGCCAAGCCCCGAGTCGCCCCCGGTACCGACCGAGTGAAGGGGGCCCAGAAAGAGAGACGGAGACCCGGGCAGAAAGAGAGCGAGGGAGAGGAAGAGCGAGAGAGACAGAGAGAGAGAGAGAGAGAGAAGGAGAAAGGGGAGCAAGGCGAGATAGCGCTCCCCCCAGGGGCAAGTCCATGTCAGAAAAGGGAACTAGACCGGCCGTGGGCGTGCGTTTCCGCGCCCGAGCACTCTCCAACACCACCACCCCCTCCGGCCCTCGCCCGGTTCCTCATCCCCCCCCCCCCCCCCGCGATGGCACAACTTGCCAAAGAAAACGCCGCCCAAAAATAAAGGCCTTCGCCGCAAGAGAGGAGCAGCCCCAAAGGCAGCCCATTCCAGAGGGAAAGGTGTTCATTCTACAGGGGTAAGGAGGGAAAGGGGTGGCATCCCAAGATGCGAAGAGAAACTGCTTGGAAAGGGAGGCGACAGGGAGACCCGAGGCCGGGAAGGGAAGACACGGCGCAACTAGTTCATCATGAACTTGCGCTGCTTCTTCTTCTTCTCCGTGGAAGGAGCGGCGTCGGTGGTCTCCTCGGAGGAGGTGCGCTTTCGCCGCTTCCCGGTGGTCTGCTCGATGGCCGCCAGGACATCGGTCATGGCCTGGCTGTTGGCGGCGCCGGTTTGGAACTGGCCCGTCGGCGCCACATACTCGGTGGACACCTGAGACCCGGTGTCCCGAAGAGCGCCCTTCGGGACGGCCTCTTGGAAGAGGGCGTCAATATCCTTGGAGGCACTGTCCTCCTGGCCGGGGGCCTCTTCGGCATCAAGAAGAAGCTGGGAAGGAGTGGGGGGAAAGAAAAAAAGGGTCTCCATGTTAGAGGGGGGGAAGTGGGGAAGGGAAAAAAAAGAACAGGAAGGAAAAACAGAGTGGAGCCGAGGAAAGAAAAGAAAAGAAAGAGCCCTGACACGCACATCATGGGAGTCCGAGGCCGAGGTGCGGCTCTTCTTCTTGCTCTTCTTCTTGTCAGAGGACTTGGCCGAAGGGCCATCGGCCGCGAGCTTCCCGGCATCCGAAAAACCGAGCTCCGTCATGAGGCTGTCATCCTCCTGGCGAAGTTGCTCCAGAAGCGGATCACTCGACTTGCTGGTGGGGGCTGGCTCGGCCAGCAGGTCCGAGAATAGGGCCTTCTTCCGCTCGACCGACTCAGCCTGAGCCACCCACTGATCCTTCCCCTTGAGGTACTCGTCGATGCGGCAGTTCCGCAGGACCAGCCGCCCGGAGGGGGTATTGGCCAGGTCCTCCCGACGGGCGGCCAGCTCCGAGGCAATGGACTCGCGAGTGGGGATGTCCGAAATGCGCCAGATCTTGTCGACAACATGAGAGGCAAAGCGATTCTCAGCCAGCTGTCATAGTCAGGAGGTGTGCATCGCACGAGGGAAGGAGGAGGGAGGGGGTCAGCTGGGACAACGATGAAAAGGGGAGGAAGAGTGAAGAGAGTGAAGAGAGCGAAGAGAGCGAAGAGAGCGAAAGGGGGGAAGGATGGGAGGGAGGGCAAGGAGGAGCGAACACACGCTGGCAAAATGGCCCTTAAGCTTGCGGGTCATGCGCTTCTTGGCGGCATCCGGCGAGGTGCCATTGAAGAAGGCCTCCATGACACGGCTGCCGGAGGGATGGCGGCACCAATCAAGTAGCTCACTGCTCTCGTAGTTGACAATGGCATCCGACAGATAGCGGACCTGATTCTCGGCAAAGAGGAAGAGATTTTGCAGAATCAGGCACCCGGGGACGGAGATGCCCTCCTTGGAGCGGGAGCTGGGCAATGCCACCAGTCGACGGATAGTCTCCTTACGGTCGGTCATACTCCGGAGGTTGAGAGCCTTGGCAAGGCACTACAAGAGGAGGCAAAAAGTCAGAATCCACGAGAAAGAGAGGGAGAGAGGGAGAGAGAGAGAAGGGGGGGGGGAGGAAGGCAGCCGGGTGGGAGACGAATCACAAAAAGCCAGCGCAAAGGAGGAGAGCGCCCTGACTGTCGGGCAGGCAGACGCACGGCATTGAACTCCTTGAAGAGGCCATTCAGGCGGACACACGAATTCGACAGGGCCACAAGGATGCCACTCCGGTGAGGAAGAAGCTCCTCGGCGAAGGGAGTCACCTCAATGAGAATGAGCTCCAGAGTCGGGAGGGTCGGGATGACGGAAATCAGGTGCGACACGACGAAGTTGGCCGACTGGTCGCGGATCATGTCCGCCAGGTGGCCACGGAAGACCGCCGTGTAGAGCGGGACATACTGAGACTCGGGCAGGACGGTGAGAATGCACTCGACCACATGGCTGGACACGCGGCCGGACAGCATGCCACCTACTACCGAGATGTTGGAGAACCCCGAACCCAGAAGCGGGGTCAGGAGGCGCTCGACGAGGCTGGCCTCGGAGGTGGGCCCGGCCAGACGATCCAAGCGCTGAGCCGCTTGGAGCAACTCCTGGAAGACAGCCGCGGCGTATGTGTCACAGCAAACTTGTTCGATGGCCTCGGGCGGGGAATCGGCCAGCGTCGAGAGGAAACTCTCGACGATGGCGTAGAACCGAGTGGCGAAGGCCTCCGGGACGGGGGCACCGGCCTCGGCCGAGGCGCCGCGGTGCGCCGGGCCAGGCTGCACCGCCGAAAGGCCCTTCTTCTGGCGAGCCTGCTGCTGCTGGACGGCCGGGTCCGCGCCGGACAGCAGGGCCAGCAGGGCGCGGATGACGTGCGACGCATACTTGTCGAACATGGCATTTAGGAGGGTGCCCTCAAGGACCTATCCATCCGGGGGTAAGTGAGACAGAGACAGAGAAAGAAGGAAAGAGAAGGGTCAGCGAGAGGAGAGACGCGAGAGGAAGAGAGAGGAAGAGAGAGAGAGAGAGGAAGAGAGAGAGAGGGAGAGAGAGGAAGAGAGAGAGAGGAAGAGAGAGGAAGAGAGAGAGAGGAAGAGAGAGAGAGGAAGAGAGAGAGAGAGAGAGAGAGAGAGAGAGGAAAAGACAGGAGAAAATGCGGCCCAGGGCGGACGGCCAGGGGGATGAACCGCATGAAAGACATCCGGCCCCAACATGGGACAGCAATCGCCCGATCGCACCTTGGCCATGTCGGAAATGTGGCTGATGATGCCGGACTCGTCTCCCTGAGCCAGCTGACGCTGGGCCGTCGCATGGGCCAGGGTAATGACCTTCTGGACGACATGGGAACCATTGTGGTGGTCGGAGATCTTGGGGAAGAGATCCACCATGTACCGGGTGAGGGCGGTGAGCTGATCATCACTGGTCAGCTGGATGATGCGCTCAAGAGTGCGACTCGACTCGGAGTCCAAATAGCAAGCAACCTTCGGACCAACCTCCTCGAGGACATTGTCCACAAGGGAGCTGGTTTCTGGAGGGAGGACAACCCATCGCACACAGGCAGGGAGAAGCGAGGGGGGGAATCTCGGGTGAGTAGGTTGCAAGCTGAAAAGTCCCCGGGCGGGGGAGGGGGCGCGAGAGAGGGAGAGAGACCGGTGGAGGGCGAATATACGCACGAGCGAGATCCATGTCGCCAGACATGTCATCCAGGGTGGTTGCGATCTGCTGCAGGTACTTGAAGGTCGCGGCCGACGCATGAGTGGCCTCATCGGCATCGGGCTCGGAGCGGGTTTTGTTGGCGGCAACCGTGTCACCAGGCCGGCTGCGTCCGGAGCCCCACTTGGAGCCAACGGGCTTCTTGGCAGGGGTGGACATGGTGCACGGTGAGGGAAATGGGAGGAGGAGGGAGGAACGCGGGGAGAGAGAGAGAGAGAGAGAGAGAGAAAGGGAAGTGGCGAGAAGGCAAATCGCAGGAGGAGGGATGGCGAGAGGAAGTCGGGGGGAAGATTGGCAGTGGCCATGCGGTGAGGCACGAATTCACCGACCTTTGGATGGAGCGATACTCCCCCCCCCCCTGTCCCCTCCGCCCTCTCCTCCACATTGGTGAGCAGGTGCCTCCCACGATGCCGTCGGGGCCGAAGGTATTGGGCGGGAGAGCCGAGCCGCTCTACGCCCTCACCGGAGAAGCGGGCATCCAGCATTCACACACACACACACACATACACGGTGGGCCAGATCGTCGGGCATCTTCAAAGGCCCGTCCGGCTGTGAACCACGATGGCCCGAGGTCAGGCGCCATGTGCCTTTTAATCATGTGCTGGTGGTTCTGTTGGAGAAGAATGGGCCCTTATCTTTTGCCGCTCCCGGCCGTGTCATCCCCTGCAACCGGCCAGGCCTTGAGAGCATCGGGGAGGGGCGAGGGCCGTTGAGCCGGACACCGAAGCGAGCTTCCCCAAAGGTCTCGGCAAAATATAAATCCATAAATAATCCTGTCTCTGCAAGGATTATTCCCAGTGGTGTCTAAACTGCGCAGATATGTGCCTCTCTTGCGCAAGGTGGGCGCCACAGCCTCCCCCCCCCCCCCCCCTCCCCCATCGAGAGGGCCTTGGATCAGGTCAACACGCGTGTGTGAGCGGGCTGACGGTCGCCGTCGGCCGGGGACGATATCCCGTCCTTCTGGGGAGCATGGGAAGGGGGGGGGGGGCGTTTGGGTGGGTTATGTTCTGCAGCGTCTGGGCAGAACATGGCTCTGGGGTAGAAGAGACCTACGAACAGGTGGCCCCCTTTCCCCCCCCCCC
>NW_009242974.1:2630865-2648115 GCF_000388065.1 Fonticula alba
CCCCCCCCCCCCCCCCCCGGCAGGCCTCGCAATCTACGGACCCTGTCTCCAGCACCACGGTTCCGGGCTTGCATCCGTGACTCGGAGCGCGTGGTACTGCCAGGAGGGCCATTCGGAGAGAAGCCCGTACTTTTCTCCCCTGGGGTCTCCCCCGAAGTACCCCGGGATTCGGGCACACAGGGGTGGTGGGGTGAGTTTTTGCGGCCCCCAGTTGCACGTTTGCCAGAGGACCACCCACCTCTCGAATCCTTCCTCCCCCTCTCCACTCCCCGAGCACCCTGCTGTTTTTGGTATTTTCCCCTTCTCTGCCTTCACTCCATCGCCCCTCGCTGCCCCTTTCCTGCTGGTGGTCCTGTGGTGGCCATGACGCCAGCCTCGCTCCCTCCTCCCGCCCCCCCCCTACCCCTCCCTCGTCTCGGAGAAGGGGGGGGGAGGGGGACCGACAAAGAGTGTGGGGGCGAGATATAAGTAGCCCCCCCTCTCTCCCCTCCCCTCTGGACATTGATCCATGCTCAGCCCATCATGCCTCATCCCCCCCCCCCCTCCTCCCTTATTGTCTCGACCTCTTCCCCTTTTAACACTACTGGTTCTTCGTCTCTTCCCCTTTGTAGCAGGAGAGTCCCCCTCAGAGGAAGTTTCATCTGCACCATGTCGACTCCAAGCACCGAGCCCAACAAGGACATTGAGATGTGGAAGATCAAGAAGCTCATCAAGAGTCTTCAGGATGCCCGTGGGTGCGTTTGAGTTCATTCCCTTGAGGTCGGTTCTTTGTCCGAGTCTCCCCTCGAATTAACCTCCCTCTGCCCCCTCCCCAGTAATGGTACATCCATGATCTCCCTCATCATCCCCCCGAAGGATCAGATCTCCCGTGTGTCTAAGATGCTCAACGAGGAGGCTGGTACCGCCAACAACATCAAGTCTCGTGTGAACCGCCTCTCCGTGCTTGCCGCCATTACCTCCAGTATCCAGCGCCTGAAGCTGTACAACAAGGGTACGGACTGGTCTTTTGGGGTCTTTGTTTTTGGCTTTTTCTCCCTTCTCGCGCTGGCGGGCGTGGTATGATGCTTAGTCTGCGTGTGTGTGTGTGTGTGTGTGTGTGTGTGTGTGTGTGTGTCTGTGTGTGTGTGTGTGTGTGTGTGTGTGTGTGTGTCTGTGTGTGTGTCTGTGTGTGTGTCCGTGTGTGTCCGTGTGTGTCCATGTGTGTCCATGTGTGTCCGTGTTCGCGCCATCACCGGACCTTGTATCTCGTCTGCCAGTTACTCATCCCTCTTCCTCCGCAGTCCCCCCCAACGGCCTGATTATCTATTGCGGCACCGTCATGACCCCCGAGGGCAAGGAGCGCCAGGTGACCATCGACTTCGAGCCCTTCAAGCCGATCAACACCTCGCTGTACATGTGCGACAACCGCTTCCACACCGAGGCCCTGAGTGAGCTGCTGGAGGATGACCACCGGTTTGGCTTCATCATCATGGATGGTTCCGGCACCCTCTTCGGTGCGGTCACCGGTAACAATCGTGAGGTGCTCCACAAGTTCTCCGTCGATCTGCCGAAGAAGCACGGTCGTGGTGGTCAGTCTGCCGTTCGTTTCTCGCGTCTGCGTACGGAGCGGCGCCACAACTACACCCGTAAGGTGTGTGAGTTGGCCACCCAGCTCTTCATTACCAACGATCGTGTGCGTCAATCCTCTGGCCTTTCTCGTTTGTCGACTTTTGTCCCCCCTGTCGCCCTCCTCCTCTTCCTCCTCCTCGCCCCCTCCCATGGATGGTGGATGTATTCTGACAAGCTTTCCGCATTCGCGCACGCACGCAAATGTGTTTCCTCTCCTTCCTCTCCGGGACGGGGGACATGCATGGCTGCCTTTCCCTTTGTCCCTCCGTTTGTGCCCCTGTTTCCCAGCCCAACGTCTACGGTCTGATTCTTGCCGGTTCTGCCGATTTCAAGACTGAGCTCAGCCAGTCCGAGATGTTCGACCAGCGCCTGGTCCCGAAGATCATCAAGATCATTGACGTCTCCTACGGCGGTGAGAACGGCTTCAGCCAGGCCATTTCCCTGTCGCAGGATGCCCTCGCCAATGTCAAGTTTGTTCACGAGAAGAAGCTCCTCGAGCAGTTCTTCGAGCAGATTTCCACCGACTCCGGCCTCTACTGCTTCGGCTTGCATGAGACTCTGGAGGTGCGTCCGGGGGCTGTGTTTCCGTGACCAGATGGCTGGCTCTCGGTCCATCATCTAAGGGGGGGGGGGGAGAGCGGAGACTATCTCCTCTTCCTCTTCTTCTTTTTTTCGCCCACCACGCCGAGTGAAAGCGGATCACTGCGCCCCGTTTCTTTCGTACTTGTGTCTGACACGCCTTCCCGCTCATTTCCCTCGGGGCCCCTCCCTCCTTCTCGCTGCTTCAATCGGACCACAACACAGGCTCTTGAGAACGGCGCCATTTCCACCCTGATTGTCTTCGAGAACTTGACGATCACCCGGTTCCAGGGCAAGACCCGCGATGGCAGTGCGTCCATTTCCCTTGCCCCACTGCCAGACATCCCCCCCCCCCCCCCCCCCCCCCCCCGCCCGCAACAGCAAACTCACTCCTCCTTCCTCACTCTCCCAGCTGAGCGTGTCCTCTACCTCGACCTGCCCGCCGAGACCGACAAGATCAAGGATCCCAAGTCCGATGACGAGGTCGAGGTCACCGAGGCCATGTCCCTCGTCGAGTGGCTCACCGAGAACTACCAGAAGTTTGGTACGTGTTGCCCTCGCTTCCTCTGCCCCCCATGCGCCCTACGTGCATTCAGACTCACTCACCTCCTGATCCTGCTCTTCTCCTCTTCCCCTCTCCCAGGTGTTGTCCTTGAGTTTATTTCCGACCGCTCTCCCGAGGGGTCGCAGTTCGTCAAGGGCTTCGGTGGTATTGGTGGTGTGCTGCGCTACCGCCTGGGCGGCACTGGCGACGAGTATGGCAATGCTGCCGAGTCGGAGGACGACATGTTCTTCGCCACCGACGACGAGGATGATGACTTCTTCTAAATGGCACGCGCCCCTCATGTCACGATCGGCCACCCTCCTCCCCCCTCTTTCCCCTCCTCAGCGTGCATCTGCCGCCTGATCTTGTTCTCTGTCCCTCCTCTCATCGCGAGAGGAGAGGGTGACTCCTCATGCCTTCGGGGGCCCCCTTCTTCGTCCTTTTTCCACGCAGAAGCCCGGGAGGGGGCAGTCGTGTGGTGATATCTGGCAACACACGCGTCCTCCGTGCTGTGTTCCCCCCCCCCCTCCTTCCCTTCCCTCCCCTCCGCCACACACGCGCCCATGAGAGAGAGAGAGAGAGGATGCGCCGTATGCCCACGCCCTCTCCTGTGTGCGCGTGCGGTTGATCCAAAAATACACGCCTCCTTAGGCAACGCCACTGATGAAGCCGGTCAAACAACACAGGGGGGAGCCCTCTCTCTTTTTCTCTCCTGAATGGGGAGCCGAGCTTTGGGGAAGGCGCGAGACGAGGGGCAGGGGGCAGGGCGATTGGCCGTTGAGAATGATGTCTGTTCGCTCGTTGGCCTGTTCACTCCCGCGAGGGATCACTAACAGAGGGGCCCCGGTGCTGGAGGGGGTCCGAAAGGCCGGGAGTCATCAGGCACTGACTGGCCAATCTGAAGGGTCTTGAATGGGGAGGGTTTTTTTCTGCACCGTCTGGCGCAGAACCAGCGCGGGACGCATGGCAGCAGCAGGCGGGGCGACCGCAAGCGGGGCCGCAGCCGCCGATGCAGTCACAGGGCATGGATCACATGCATTATGCATTTGAGCAACATACCCATCTGGGCATGTGATGCCGTCGATTGTGATGCCGTTCTCTTTGCCTTCCGATGTTGCCAGTCTTGAAAACTTGGCGAGGTACCTTCTCTGCGCGGCGGGTAAGAGCGGCATCTTCACTTACAACCACGCTCACCCAGGGGCTGTCTATTTGTCCGGGGAACATCTCGGTGGAGCCGGTTTCCGCCTTGCCGCACATCTCCCTCTTCCTGTGGACATTGGTCGCCGGTTGGCGTGCGGGTACCAGGGAATGCGCGCGGGGTGTTGGCCCGGGCAAAAATTCCACCGGAGTATGCGGCGGGGCGGGTGCGTCCGGTTGCGGGCCACCCCCTCCTCCCTCAGGGGTCTTGTGTTTTATTTTCACTTCCCCCCTCTTTTTCGGCTCCCCTTACGGCTGACTCGCCTGTGATGCCCTTTTGCCAAGCCCCCATCTCCCTTCATCTCTTCTTCTCTCTCTCTCTCTCTTTCTCCACCCCGTCTGCCACGCGCGTCCCCTGCTTTTGGGTACCTTCTCCACGTACCTCGGTTTTCCCTCCTGGCTCCACCTCCTGTTCATGGGCCCGCACGCGTAGCAACCTCGTACACCCACCTACCTACCCCGCTCCCCCCCCCCCCCCCTCCACGATGTCGGTCCCCTCGGCCCACTCGATCAACAACACCCTGTCCGAGTTTGGCGCCCTGATCCAGGAGCTCTCGGCCCAGCTGGATTCCCAGCAGCAGCTGGCTGTCTCGGGGGACCAATCATCCTCGGCATCGGTGCGTTTATTTTCCCCCTGTCTTTCCCCTACTATTTCCCCCTCCTCTCTCTTTCCTCTCTTTCCGCCCTTTCCTCTCTTTCCGCCCTTTCCTCTCTTTCCGCCCTTTCCGCCCTTTCCGCCCTCTCCTTCCTTCCCTCTCCTCCCTCCCTCTTCTGTCTCCCCCTCCCTTCCCAATGGATGCCTTCCCCCACTCCCACCCCCCTCCGGGTTTTGGTTCCTCGGCGGGGGCCTGCGCGTGTGGGGGAGGATCGATGTCCAGTTTCCCATCCACTCATCCCCCCTCCCCCTTCTCTGACTGAAGTCATTCATCATGACTACGCTGGCTGTTGGCGTTTCCCTCTTGGTTCTCTCGGTCATCGGAACATCGGGGCTGCTGCGCACCGGGCGACGGGTTTGGCGCTACTTTGTGCCACTCTCCGGACGGCACCCTGGTGATCCTGGCGCTGTGCGTTCTTTCATGATCCTCACCTGGCTCTTTCTTCCTCTGAGCGCCGCAACCCACGGGAGCGAAGGGTTCTCCCCCTCTTTCCCTCCCCCCCTCCGGCGACTAACACGCTGCTCCCGACCTTGCTCTCCCTTGCCTTTCCTGCCTTCGTAGACCCCTCGAACTGGCGCGACGACTCCCGATCCCGCGGTGCCTGCCGACTCGACGACGCATTCGACTACGTCGCCTCTTCACTGGGCTGCCTCGCGTGTGCCGCAGTCCCTGGCGGACCTTGTATCTCCGGAGTTCCCGGGCGACGTGGGCCTGCCTGACTTGGATGCATTGCGTGCGCATGCGGCCAGTTCTGGCGCTCCGGGCGACATCGGGGGACCAGACGAGCAGTTGCTTCACCTGCAGCGGGAAAACGCCTCGCTGGTCGAGACTCTGCGTGATTACCATGCGACCGTTGGGCGACTGATGAACAAGCACAAGACGCTGGCCGTACGTCGTGTGGCGATTCCCTTGCCTTTGTGTATCTGGGCTTTTACTTACCCTCCCCCTCCTCCCTCATCCTCCCTCATCCTCCCGGTCCCCTCCCCCCCCCCCCCCGCCCACCCACCGCTTTTCCTCTGGCAGGCCAGTGTTCAGTCAGATCGGCAAGGGCTGCTGGCCAAGATCGATCATCTTGCAGCCGAGAACCAGGTGCGTGTCCTCCTCATTGTTCGGGTGCTCATCATATCGGCCTTCTGTTTGATCTTCCTCTCTCTCTTTCTTTCTCTCTCTCTCTCTCTCTCTCTCTCTCGCTCTCGCTCTCGCTCTCGCTCTCCTTGTCCCCCGCAGTCACACTGACCGCGCACTCTATTGTCCGGTCCTGTCCCCCTTTGCCCTCTTCCCCCTCCCCTGGCAGGGTCTTCGCGAGCAGGTGGACCAGCTCCAGCAGGTTGGGCTCCGATTGACGGACCGGTTGGACCGCGCACATGCGATCATCCGCAATGCGGCGGCCCTGCAATCCGAGGACGAAAGCGCTGTCAACCGGGAGATGGCCGCCCTACGCCGGGAGAACGAGAGCCTCCGGGTATTGATCGGCATTTCGGAAGCCTCGCTGGATCGCATCTCCTCGGGGTCGTCATTGCCCGGCGAGGCGGAGGCAGTCTCCTCGTCTGCCGGTGCACTGAACGCCTGAGCGCGAGGATTGGCATCTGCGCCCTTCTGGAGAGAATACACGCCTGTTTGCATACATCTCCATCGAGAAGACACCCGGCTGGAGAACATCCAGAACCAGCGCGGCCTGGCGCGCGCGCGTGTGTGTGTGTGTGTGTGTGTGTGTGTGTGTGTGTGTGTGTGTGTGTGTGTGTTGTGCGCGGGGGAGGGCAGGGGCAAGGGTCTGAACAAATGAACATCGGCCTTTTTTGAGCCAGGATCTGGTAGGCGTGGGCCTGGTGCGATTACTTCACGTCCCCCTCCTTTTTCCTTGCTCCTTCTCCACATCTCCCATTTTTCGGGCTTTCGTGGGTCTTTTTTTTTTTCATGGCCAACACACGCTTCGCCTACGTGCGGCACTTCGAGCAGGCGTCGGAGTACTTCCTTCCGCGGGACACCTGGCTGGTGATCCGCGTGGATGGCCGCGGCTTTTCGCGCTTCACCCAAGCTCACAATTATGTCAAGCCCAATGACGTGCGAGGGATCCAGCTGATGAATCGCGCGGCCATGCATGTGGCTCGGGAGTTCAACGAGTGCTGCGCCGCCTACGGACAGAGCGACGAGTACAGGTGCGATCTCGCCAGGGGGCGTGGAGGCGATTGTCCATGAGAATCCCCCCCCCTCCCCTCCCCCCGCCTCTCTCTCTCTCTCTCTCTCCTCGCATGGCTCCCGATGGCTGACCGTCGCGTCCATGCCCCCTCCCGCCTCCCGCACCCCCTGCCGGTCTGGGACGGGTCATGGCAATGGGCTCTTCAGCTTTGTCCTGCACAAATCGACGCAGCTTTACTCTCGGCGATTGTCGAAGATCGCTTCGTCAGTCAGCTCGGCCTTTTCGTCGGCCTTTGTCTTCCACTGGGCCGAGTACTTCCCCACCACCCCGCTGCAGTACCCACCGGCCTTCGACTCGCGTGTGGTTTCCTACCCCACTGTGCAGCATGTTCGCGACTACTTCAGCTGGCGCCAAGCAGACTGTGCGTGTGTGGCGATATCCCCTTTGGAGGGTGGCGCTGGGCCTTGCCCCTGCCCTCTTCTCCCCGCCTCTCTTTCTGTGTCTGTCTTTCCATAGTGCCCGTGGTTGGCCATTCTAATGCCGACCCGTCCCCGTTGCCCCTTCCCTGCGGTGCTCGAGCAGGCCACATCAACAACCTTTATAACACTTGCTTCTGGGCGCTGGTCCAGCAGGGCGGGATGACCCCACCCGAGGCGGAGGCCCGCCTGGATGTGCGTTCTCGCCTTTGCTTGCTTCATGTCCTCCCCCATCCGACATCACTTGCTGTTGCTCTTTTGCTCGCACCGCCCCGGCGGGGCTGAGACGTGCCTGCCGGGCGATGTCAACAAGGTTTCTGACCCTTCCATCATGGGATCCACCCACATGTAGGGCACCTTCTCGAATGACAAGAATGAGCTCCTGTACTCGCAGTTTGGCATCAACTACAATACCCTGTCGGCGGTTTTCCGGAAGGGAACCTTTTTGGCGAAGGAGGAGCCCGGTGCCTTCCCGGCGGATGCCTTCCTGCCGGGCGGCTGTACGGACTTGCTCCCCTGGCCGGCTAATGACCAATCGGTCGAGGGCTTCCCCGTGTCGCCATTGGCGGGGGCCGGGGCACTAGAGGCCAGCGTGGCCGGGCTATCGGTCTCCCCCTCTGAGCAGGAGGCAGGCGAGGTGACCGAGAAGGCGGACGATACGGCGGCCGCCATGTCGTCCTCCTCGACGTCGCATTTGAAGGGCCGGGCCTTGCGCCGGGCCCTGGCCAAGGAGGAGCGCAAGCAACGCAAGGCGGCCAACCTGCGAAAGGACTTCCATGCGCTGCACATTGACATCATTGGCGACAACTTTTGGGCGACCAGTGCCACCCCCGGGACCAAGCCCGGTCTGGGGGCGGTCCTCTTCGCTGAGCGTTCGGCCGACGCCCCTGCTCCTGGCACCCTGCGGCGGTCTCTCTCCCAGGAACTGGCCGACGTCCTGTGATGGGGGCGCCAGTGGCCCCGCCGATTGCGCCCGTCCGAAGAATAGATCCCGACGTCCCACGAGCCTGTTGGCCCCCGTTCTGAATCATGAGATCGGAGATGAAGGGCAAACATGGAGGTTCTGCTTATTTTCTCTCTGTGTCTCTTGCTCTCTGTCCCTCTCTCTCTCTCTCTCTCTGTTGTTGCCAGCCTTCTGCATGGGGTCCGGGTTGTTGGGCAAGGGACCAGGTCGCCCTTTTTGGGCGGCTCCGTGTCGCCGTCTCTCTCTCCCCAGATGAACGACAACGCGCTGCCACCTCTTCCTGAAGGGACCCTTTTCCTTTTGCCTTTTCTGCCAGCTCCCACTGCCCCCCCCCCCTGCTCCACCGCCCCTCCCCTTGCCCCCTCCCCCTCCCTCTAGGCTGTCGCCAATCCATGCCGCCATCGACCATTGACGAGCCCAGGGCCTCGGCGTCGAGCCAGTCCCCGGCCGGGGGGAAACGCCCCAATCGGCGGCGTCCGAACAATCGCTCCGCATCCGGTCGCACGGAAACCCCACCGGAAGAGCTCTTTGCCGGGTTTGCCAGCCGGCGCACGGTTCGCCCCGCGCCTGCTCCAGCTGAGTCGGTGGACAGCCTCGCCGACCGGCTGGAGTCCACGGTGATTGCCGCGTCCACTGGGCCGAGTGGCATTTCCACAGATGGCGTGCCGGAGACCGTGAAGCCCCTGGCTTCTGCCACCGAGGAGGGGGAGCCTGTGGCGGCGGGCATCGCCACGGAGGCGGGTGATCTGAAATCCGCCGGCGTGTCGACCGCCGTGGACATTCCGATGGGCGCCAGTGCCTCGGGCCCCCCCACTGCCTCGGGAGCCTCCGCTGAGTCAGGCTCGACCAGTGCCCCGGCGCTGCGCAATGCTCGGACCGGACGCTCAGACCGGCCGGCTTTCTCGATGCATGTTGCCCGGCGAATGATCGAAAATGAATTGGAGATCTCGATGGCGGTGTCGGACGAGCGCAAGGCCTTCGAGCGCGAACAGCTAGACCGTGCCCGTGGTACGTTTGAATTCTTGATGCTGCTATGTGTATGGGCCGCTCCGATTGACTGACTTCTTGAGAACCCCCTCACGACCAGAGGAGCGCCGGGTACGACGCGAGCAGGCTCGGCAGAGACGTCTTTCCGAGGAGGCGCCCGAGCAGTAGGAGAAAGCCCACCCGGCCGCGGATGTCTGTGCATCTGTGTGTGGGAGAGAGATGGCGGAGGGGACGGGGTTTTGTTCTCCGCCCGGCCATGACACTCCTTTCCTGTCGGGGAAAGGGGTAGAATAAAAAAAGAGCGAGACTCGAGGTGGAGATGGAAAAAAAAAAAAAAAAGGCCAAAGAGTGTACAAGAGCGACAAAAGAAGAGGCGCACACAGTGGCCGTGGCTCGAAAAATGTGACGCCGGAAAAAAGAAAAGAGAGTGCCTCGAACCAGGATTGAACTGGTGACCTTGTGATCTTCAGTCACACGCTCTCCCAACTGAGCTATCGAGGCGGATGGTAGAATACCCACTTTTGGGAATATATGCGTTTTGTGGGCTCACCTCGGTACGGCTGCCCCCCCCCCCCCGTTCCTGGCTGGCCTCAGCTCCTTCGGTGTTGCCTTTCCGCCACAGCTCTGACCACAACCCCTGGCGAGGGAGGGAGGGAGCAGAGGAGGGTGCCTCTTTCCAGTCGCTCCGCTCGCCTCTCCGCGCACCTCCTCCTTCCTGGGCGCCTGCATTTGCGGAGGCTGTATCTTTCCCTTCCCCCCAAGACCCGAGCCCCTCCCAGAGGGGCCCGAATCTCGGGGACCAGTTCTGTGCTTCGATCGGGCCGGATGCCCTGCCCGATGATGCCCCCTCCCGGAAGGGTGAAACGCCGTCCCTGGCGCACTCTTCACAACGATGTGGTTCGCACGCTTTCCTGATTCGCCCTTTCCTGCTGTTGCCCTTTGCCCGCACGGCCCCCCCGGCCCCCGCCCCCCATCGAGATGGAACGCCCCGAGTGGCCCTCGAGGGCTTTCTCGGTGGTCCGGATCGCTTGCCCATTGGGCCGAGCGGCAACAGCGGCTGGCCGAGCTCCGGTTAGCAGAGAGCCCTATTCAGATCGCCGGTCTTTAGGGGGAACGATGCCAGGGACTCTCATGAAGCCCGAGCCCTGACGCGTATTCCGATGCCTGGGGGGAGCGTCTCGCGGCATGGTCTAAACACCTGCGGGCCACCTCCAAAGTGTTGGGACCCAGGCTCTGGATAGATCCAGAAGCCCTACTACCAACGCATGGTACCAGCAATGGGCGTGCCGGAGCATGCCTCCCCTCCGAAATCGGGCGAGCGTGCGGGATCGGGAACCCCGGGCAATACGGTAGGCAGGGGGTAAAGCACACTGGTGGAAGAGGATTTCAAAAAGGCCCCTCCGGGTGTCTCCTGCGCATGAGACCAAGTATGCCCCCCTCCCCTTCCCCGCCGAATGCCCAACCTTCGCCTCTTCCCCCCTCTCGGACTCTCTCCCTTTCCTGCTGCTCCCTCTCTGTGACTGAAAGCATGTTGTTCAGTCGGCATGGATTTCGATGCTGGCTGGGAGCCTCTTCGGCTTTGTCAGCCAAGCCCCGGGCTTTGCGGCCCATTTCCTCCCTGACAAGGCCCTGTCCGCTAACATCGACAGGCCTGCCTGCGAGTTTGCGTTCGCAGACCCACTTGCCGGGAGTCCAATTGTGCCTGGCCGTGGAGCAGGGCAAGAGCAAGCTGCCTGAGGGCATCAACCGGCCGGCCTCGTTGGGGCTTTTGCTTCGGATACTTGGGCTAAAGAATCAGGGCCTGCCATCGGAGCAAGCAGTCGGCCGTCTGATTGGCCGGGATAAGCAGACAGCCTCGCGGTTGATGGTCCAATATCTGGAACGCCACAGCATCTCGCCACCTTCGAAATTCCGACCCGTCGAGGAGCTTGAGGAGGACATCGTTTGGCTGGCTGGCTTGGACCCGCCGCCTTCGAAGGCCATGCTGAGCAAGCTGGTGAATGTCACCCCCTCGGTGATGATGACGTTGCTGGACAAGAAGATGCCGAACGCCGACCTGAGCTTCCGGCCCTGTCTCTGGCGACTGGATGAGCTGTGCACCGGCCTCGTAAGGCCATCGAATACCGACATGGCCCGGGAACTATCGGTGTCAGCCAACTCCATCTCGCTGGCCATGAGCAAATATGGATCCGGCATGAAGGCCCCTTCGGCACGCGTGTCGGAGCACCAGATTGAGCAGATTAAGGCGGCCTTTTCCTCGGAAGAGCCCCCCTCCGTCAGGGATTTGGCCATGAGTCTTGGCTTATCCAAAATGACCCTCTATCGGGAGTGCAAGAAGCTGAATCTGCCAACCAGGGGACGGCTGCCGCCTCGCTCGCTTCTCGAAACTCTGGGCCGCTTGCACTTCGAGCAGGGCATCTCGAAGAAGGACGTTGCATTGCAGATGGAGTTACCCCAGTCCACGGTCAATCGCTATTTCCGGCTATACTTCACTCCAGACGGGCAGATCATCGAATCGGTAGCGGAGCCGCCGCCGACAGGCAAAGCCCAGCAATAGCTCGGGCTCCTGTGGAATACACCAACTAGATGCCGAAAGGTCGTGTGCTTGTACAAAGGGGGGGGGCGGGGGGATTGCTCCACGTTGCCTGGATCCTACCCAAGAGTGGCATTCCCCCCCCCCCCCCCCCCCCCCCCCCCACCCGGCCCGTTTCCCCCCCTCCTTGGGGAAAAAACCCCGCACATGGCGCACCCGCGGGGGGGGGGGGGGGGGGGGGGGGGGGGGGGGGGGGGGGGGGGGGGGGGGGGGGGGGGGGGGGGGGGGGGGGGGGGGGAAGGAGACGGTCTGGTGTGGTCCTTGATCGGAGAGCCCCGAGGGATGGCCAGCACAATGTGCGACGCTCGGCCGGGTGTGGGACGGTCTTGATTTAGTTTCCCTTCCATGGGGCTGTGGGCTCCGCGTAAGACGAGGGGAGAGAAAGAAGAAACCCACCGAAGAAGTAGGCGGACATCACTGGCTGGCGGGCAGAAAGGGCGGATGCGACAGGGAGCGTCTATTCGGCCGGAGGCAACAGCGAATTGGGGGGTTCGGCTCATCGGAGGGCCAGGGCCATTGAGCCGGCGATGTCAAGGGCCCCGGTGATCAGGGCTAAAACCTGGGCCCGAGAGGTGGAGGTGACCTGAAGGTTGAAGGGAGCGGCGTTGAGGGCGGCACGGAGGCGATTGGCCAGGCGGCTCCAGGACTGGCTTGGAGTCTCGATGGGGGATTTGGATGGCTCCAGCGAAAGGCGCGGAGGGGTTTGACGATGCCGGACCGAGCGCCGGGTGTCGAGATGATCCGAGGCCATCAATGATGGAGGGGTCGGGATCATGGCCGACATGGGGAAAAAGTAGAGGAGACAAAAGAGATTGTACCAATCGGCTTCGGAAAAGTGCTTGGGATGCAGGTTGCTTGGGGGGCCGGGAGGATCCCGGGGCGGTGGGCCGAGAAGCGGCCCCTGGGCATCGGATGAGGTGAAAAGGCTGCTGAAGGACTCGAGGTAGGGCGAGGCAAAGGAGGGGCCCTTGACTGGGGCAGGTGCCGGGGCGGTGGCCGGGGGGACGGACGATTCGATGAAGGGCTGGATGATGCACTTGCAAGCGATCGAAATGAGCGTTTGGATGGAAACCACCGCCGGCATTCGGGAAAACGCCGTCAGGCCAAGGAGCTCCGGGGAAGACAGGCGATATTCCGGGCGATTGGGAGCCGGACGCCCTGACAGGAGCTCATCTTGCGCGTATAGCTGGTTGAAAATGATCAGGCTTTTGAAGCATTCATCCGGGTCGGGTGCCAGGCTGACCAGGAGCAGGAGGAGGCCTCGTGTGGCGAAGCAGTTTGGCAAATGGGCAACAGGAGTCGCTGAGGTGGTGATCGGAGCAACATGAGCGCCTGTCAGGATCTCAAGCAGACCAATGCACAGGCGCCCGTAAAATTGCCGCAGAGAGGCGCGAACGTCAGGTGTGGTGCGCCGGTCTCGATGCTGGGGAAAGAGAGCGATTACGGAGAAAAGAACCGAGTCGCGGAGGGCATTCTGCGATGATGGTGTTGGTTCGTGGTGTCATATGGTCATGGTTGTGTGCGTGTGCGTGTGCGTGTGCGTGTGAAAGTGAGAAAGAGAGGAAGAGAGGCAGCGGGAGCGATCACGTCGGCATGTGTGCCTGTGGGAGTGCAGGAAAAGGCATTTGTCCGACGGATCATGGTTTGGCGGGGGAAAGAAAGAAAGGGAGGGAAAAAAGGGAAAGAGATCATCGGAGGCCGCGAATGGAGGAGGGAGGCCTGGAAACGCACCGCACAGTGGCCGGCACGATGGAGGAGCTCTCCCGGGATTCGGCTCAACATGGTGTCCAAGATGGAGAGGGCCTCACGGAGGGGGGTATAATGTGGCCGAGCGCGGCGCTGGTCCAGCAGGCAGACAATGAGCGCCGATGTGGCGGCGGCCCAGTCGGCCAAAAGGGCTTCCAAATGTTGAGTGCCCCTTCGAAATGCCGGCGCCCCGGGAACCGTGACAACGATGTGCATCCTGCGGGGAAATGCACAGGTCAGATGGCTTGGTAGAGAGAGAGAGAGAGAGAGAGAGCAGGAAGAGGAAGCTTGGCACACTTGCCCCCGGGGGGAGGGCGGGTCAAATGCGGAGAAAGATGGCGCTACCTACCTGAGAGAAACCCACTCGGCAAATGCCAACACGATCAGGACGGCTCCCTCGGCATGGAGATCCTCAGGAGTGGGAGCCAGGACCGGCGGGGCGGATTGTGACTTTCGGCGGCCCGGAGTCGTCGGAGTGGGCGGAGCTAGAAGGCATCCCCGACGGCCTGGGCGCCGGGGGGTGGACGGGGTGTCAGAAGAGCCGCCATGGGTGCGGACGCGGGGGAGCCGACCCGGGCGGGCGATCTCCAGGGCCACGGGAAAAATGGGTCTCTTCGAGTCGACCCCCCGGCCTGGGACCGGGGTGCTGGGAAGTGTGCTGCCATTCGGGCGGTTGGTGGACAGGAGCACATGAGCAAGAGCCGGTAGGGGCTGTTGAAGGCGATCTGCCAGGAGTCGCTTCGGGGCAGCCCAGCCGAACACCACGGAAAGGGGATTGTCCGCGTCCTGGATCCGGGAGGCAGATGCCGAGGCGATGGCGGCCCTGGTCACGGCGAGCAGGATGTCACGGAAGAGGGCCAGCGCCCGCCGACGCAGGAGAATCGCATCCGGCACCGGAGCCAGCAGGATGTCGGTCCAAAGGAGATGTGCAAAGGACAGGGCCAGGCGGAGGTCGCCGGCCATGAGGGCGGGAAGCCAGGCGCGGCTGATGGTGTCGAGGAGGCGCTCGAAGGTTTCATCGGGCTCTTGAGGATCGTCGGGCGAATGTGTCGGGCAGACGGGGCGAAGGGTCTGCAGATGGATGTGAAACTCGTTGATGACCAGCGAGGCGGTGAGGCTGGCCTTGGTGGAGGAAATGGCGTCCTCGATTTGGGTGAGGGTGGACGCCTCGCCCGGGGAGAAGAGGCTAAGCTGGGCCTTCGCCGTGGCCGAAGTGGCGGGCGCCTTGCCGGGGGGACCTTTCTTGCGGGAGATGCGCAACGATCGCCGGACAGGGGTAGGTGTGACCAGGGACTCAGATCCGGCTGGGAGGGGCGTCTCCGGGCCTCGCTCACGCTTGGCCGGCAGGGAGCCAGTGGGGCGCTTGGGCACACGCCGGGGCCGGGCAGGGGGATCTGCCTCCGGAGCATCCGCCGGCGGAGGTGGGGATTGTGGCGCCAGAGCCGGCGGGCTGCGGCGCGGCTGGGAGGGCACATGCACGCCGAGAAATGGTGCCGGCCCGGGCGGCGAGGGGGGACCGGCCGGCAGGGGCTCCGCAGAGGAGGGAACCGAGGCCGGGGGGGTAACCAGGGAGAAGGGCAAAACCGGCTCGAAGAGCGGGGCCGGGGTCAGGAACAGGGGTGCCGGAGTGGTGGACGGTGCCGGGGCAAGGGCCACGGCCTCCAGGCCATCCGAGCCCCGAAAGCGCAGTGACCGCTCGAACTCATCGTCGGACTCGAGGTCCGCCAGGGCGAAGAGGGAACTCTCCCAAGGTTTGGACATGTTATGCGCCCGGCCACAGCAGGCACAAGGTGCAGGGAGGGGGCGGGGGGCGGGGGGCGGGGGGGGGGGGAAGGGGGAAGAGGGGATGAGTCGGCCACGCGGGGCTTATGACCAGGGGGCCGGGTGTGGCATAGGCGACGAGGGGCGCAGTGGGGAGGCGAAAAGGAGGAGGAGGCCAGGGCCGGGCGGCGAGTGAGTGGAGTTGCTCTCCGGAGCCGTGGGACTGTCGGGAGCTGGGGTGGAGAAAAAGAAGAACAGTCTCACCCGCCTCGCGTGAACCCCCCGGATGTGGGGGCGCGGGGCAAAAGGAAACACTGTCCGAACCAGGACTCGAACCTGGGACATTCTGTGTGTTAGACAGATATGATAACCATCTACATCATTCGGACACAAGGTGGTGGTGCCGCGGCTGGCACTTATTTGTAATTTTTGCAGGCGCGAGGTGTGCGCCACCCTGCCGCGTGAAACCCCGCTCGGTTTCTTGGGACTTTTGACGGGGGGGGGGGGGGGCACGCCCTGGGGCGATCAAACCAGCGTGGTCCGGATGTGGGCGCGCGGAAATCCCCGCCCCGGACATGACACCGGATCGGAGGCCGTGAGGCCCGCGCGACGGGAGACTTCCGCGGCCAACCCGAGCACCAACGGTACCCCCTCTCGGGGCATGGCCCTAGGAAGCCGCCAATGCTCTCCCGCCCTCCCTGGCTTTTTTCTCTCTCCCGCCCTCGGAACGGCTGTGATCTTCAAATGAAAAAAGCCCGCCCGCGAATCGGCCCCCCACCGTCGCCGCCACGCCCCCCTGCGATGCAGTCGTGATTCTGGGGCCCCGGTTGTTATGGGGCTTTCCCGGGATCCCCGCTTGCAGGCCTGACTGCGATATGCCTTCACGTGAGGGTAGAATGCCATGGAAGTTTCTCCGGTGGATAAAAGCCCAGGCCCCAGATTCCTCCAGCAAGGTACTGCGCTCCATCCCTCGGAGGCGCCCCTAAAATGATGGCATCCTTCTGGTCCCGCGGTCCGGCTTCTCTGTCTGTCTCTTTCAAGAGACCCCACCGCTGAGGGTCCAGCTCCACCGCGGGGGGGGGGGGGGTAGGATGCGGCCGAGCCATCGGGCCGCCCAAGCAGGACGGCATAGGCTTTGGCGTGGAACCGGAGGACCGGAAGTAAGTCCCCCTGCCCTCGGCCTCCTCGGCGTCCTCTTCGGCACCGGAGGGGGCGCCGACAAAAGTTGCCCGCAAAGAGATGGACCACCTGCCCGATCCCTGTGCAGGGACCGGCGCCCGAGAGCTCGAGGGGATGTAGATCGGTTTGGGCCACGATTGCCGCCTCCGGGTGTGTACGACAACAAGGCGGCCTGGGCAGGCGCCAGCCTCCCGCTGGCCACCGCCAATCATCCACCAAGGAAGACCGCCGCCGTTTCCATAGGAGGGGCGACCCAGGGGAGCCCCAGATTCGATTGCACCTCCACCATCAAGGCTGCCGCCGTAGCCACCAAGGAGAGGGGCCAGTCGAGGAGCCACATCCGCCCACTGGGTGGGTGGAGGATGCACGAGGACACCCAAGGCACCGCGTTGTCGCTGTCTCCCTTGGGGACCGGCCGAAGTCCGCGCCGCCGAGGAACATCAGACGAACCGGCGCGCGCACGACAAGCCTTCTGGAAGATCCTCCGTGACCTCATGACCCAGGGTTAGGGTCACCCCCGCGGTTGGAAGGTCATGTAACCTCCGTTGGCAGAAGGGAATCCCCACGAATTCATCGTCCTTTCACCAGGGCGCGCGCGGATCCGCGCGCGCCCCCCCCCCCCTCATGAGAGCCGCCAATCGCAAGGGCACCGAGCCTGTTATTGTTACAGGCCCACGGGCTGCTCGGGCCGGTCAGCCCCCCACGGGACGGTCCGGGGGGTGACTCTCTCCCTTGCCCGGGGCCGTCGTCAGGTTCGCATCTGGCGGCGGCTTCGCCCTCTTGCCCTTCGCAGGGCGCTCCAGCGAGTGGGGGCGGGGCGGGG
>NW_009242974.1:2648436-2649146 GCF_000388065.1 Fonticula alba
GTGCACCCTCGATGTGATGTGCTCGGGGGGGGGGGGACGCCTTGGTCCTGGGGGTGGCGTCAAAAATTGTGCACGAGCCCGGGGCCGGGCAACGGGTCGTCCATCTTTTTGCTGAGCCCCTCGCTCTGGCACGATGGAAAACCGCCCGCCGTCAACGCCGGGACCAAGCCCAAGGCACCGGACCACCCCGGCATCTGGGGCCGGCCGGATCTGGTCACCCCTTCCCTGGGCGGCATCCGGTGGGGCAACCCGCCCCGAAGGGAAACGTATGGCTCGAACCCCGGGCAGAAGGAAAATGGGCCACTGGTTGGGTATCAAGGGGGCGGGGGGGGGGGGGGACGGCGGGCACCACCCCACCACCGCCCAGCAAGGGGGACGCGGGGCGGTGGGGCGGCGGCGGTGGCGGGGGGGCGCCCGTCACTCTTTGCAGGCCACTCCAGCGGGCGGAGGGGGGCGATCAAAAGGAGCACGGCACGCTCGGGTCATCGTGGGTACCCCCACTTGGTGGGCGGCCCTCGCGAAACTTGCTGGGCAGGCCCCTGATCGATCAGGCGCCCCGTCGCTCCGGGACTGGTGAAGAGAGCCACAGCGAGAGAGACCCGGCGAAAGACGGAAGGGCATATCAGGCCGACTCGAGGGGCGGCGGATACCGGGGCATGGGCTCATGCGTAGACACACGGGAAGCATGGAAAGCCCCCCCCCCCCCCCCC
>NW_009242974.1:2649746-2655626 GCF_000388065.1 Fonticula alba
CCCCCCGCCTTCCCTCCCACGCACATATACGCCTCGACTGCCCCTCCACACAGCTCCCCCTATCCTCTCCTTGTCCTCCCTCTCCCTGTCACCACTCCCGGGATCGAGTAGCCCCCAGCTCCCCCCCCCCCTTCCGGACCCCCCCCACCCTTCGCACCTGATCCCGGCGCTGCCCCGCTTTAAGAGCATCCTCCTTTTTCCACACACACCTACACACCCCTCGACGGCTTGCCATGTCCGCTACCCCGGACAAGTTCACCTTCAAAGTTGTCCTTCTTGGAGAGGGTACGTTGATTGTTCGATTGCCGGAGAGACTCCCACAAAACTTCATCCCCCTCTGCACGCTCGCTTCGCCCCCCCCCCCCCTTTTGTCCTCCGACACAGACAAACAAATGCACCCAACCACGCGCACATGCTGAACCGCTGCTCACCCGGCTCCCCGCTCCTCCAATCTCGCACAGGATGCGTCGGTAAGACCTCCCTTGTCTTGCAGTACTGCAAGAGCCAGTTCCGTGACAGCCATGATGTTACGCTTCAGGCCTCCTTCCTGACAAAGCGCTTCAATTTGAAGAACAACCGCGTGGAGCTGCACATCTGGGTACGGGGCTTGCCTCATGTGTTGCCTTTCTCCCTCTTCCTCTGCCCTCCTGCCACACATCTGACACCTCCCCTCGTCCCCCACTCAGGATACCGCTGGCCAGGAACGCTTTCACGCACTGGTGCCCATGTACTACCGCGATGCCGGCGGTGTTGTTCTGGTTTACGACATCACCGACCCGGTCTCCTACCAACGCGTGCGTTCCCCCCCCCCCCCCCCCCCCCGCCCCCTCCATATCAGTCCCTCTCTCTCTCTCTTCCTGTTCCTCTCCAAGCCAGCATCTGACACCATCCCTCGGCTCCTTTCCAGATGCAAAACTGGTTGATGCAGATCCGCTCGCTGCTTGGGCCGAAAGTCCCGATCATCATCGTCGGCAACAAGAGCGACCTGGACCGGAATCGCAAGATCTCCAAGGAGGATGCGCAAAGGTGCGTGCACATGCCCCGGGCCCCAGCTTCCAAGTGCATTGTCTATCCCGCGCGCGCGCGCGCGCCCCCCCCCCTCCCCCCGCCCCCCCATGCTAATGCATCCTGTCCGCGCTTGATCTAGCTATGCCACCGCCAACTCGGCTCTCTTTACGGAGGCCTCGGCCAAGATGAACTCCGGCGTCGAGCAGCTGTTTGTTTCCCTTGCTGGCGGTCCGTCACCCCTTCCCTCTTCTCGCATCTTCCATGCCGCCAAGCGTGCCCCCTCTCGCATCCTGACAAAGTATCCTCTCGACATCTCTTGCTTTTGCCGGGGGAAAAAAAAAACAGCCATGCTCAAGGCCGAGGAGGAGAAGCGTGCCTCTGGCGCGGCATCCGGCGGCGCTGGGACAAGCAACAGCTACAACATTCACGGCGGTGCGGCGCCCACCGTCCGGCGTGGTGTTACTCTGGCCGCCGATGAGGACCCTGCCGAGGCCGACACCTCCAAGTCCTGCTGCTGAGCTGCCGTATCCCCTCGAGGAGTGTGACTGTTGGTCCCCACCCTCTCTCTCTCTGTCACACACACACACACACACACAAACTCCCACTTTCCCTCAACCTCACCTCCCCTCTGATACCTACAAGCCGCACATCCCCCCACACCCACCCACATCCATGCACACACACACACACACACACACATACACATGTTCACAGCAGGCGCGGGGAGCACCATTGCGTGCACGCATCAAGGCACGCGCACGTGCACGCAAATGTCTCCTCCCTCCTTCACCCAAGTGACGCCGCCTCCTGTCCTTGCCCTTCTTCCTCCTGTCTCTCCCCTCCTCCCTCTTTCTATCTTTTCACAACACTTCCCCCTTGGTGCGCGCCGCCTTGCTGGACGTGCGCCCTCCTCCCTCCTTTACGCGCACTCCCGTGCGCGCGCGTACGCGCCCGACACCCGGCGCACAATATAAACTGCCCAAAAATCGGACAAGCGAATTGTGTGCGCCATCGCGCCCTATATAGTGTACATGTGTGCTCCCCTCCTGTCGTCGTGGGGAAGTAACGAACCCCCTTCGCCACGAAAAGAGCGAGGAGAAAGAGAGAGAGAGAGAGAGAGAGAGAGAGAGAAAGAGAGAAAGAGATATGCCTCTTGCGAACTTTTAGGGAGCCGGGAGATTCTGGGCATCCATATTGGTCCACCCGGATGATAGACTCGTCTGTGGGATACTCAGCTCCGAGGTGAACCCCAGCTCCGGGGTTGGGATGTCGTCGAAAGCCACACGCTTGACCAGCTCGCGGCGCTTGGCCCGCTGCTGTCGGCGGAACAGCCGGTGTCGCCACCGGGCAATGGCATCTGCCTCGGCTTGGGCACGGACCTGCGCTGCCGTGAGCTGCTGCATCTCCAGCCTCATGTACCGGTACTCCGGGACAAGATCAAAGTCCTCCCCCATGGTACCGATCGACAACGGGGCGGACCAGCCGACCGCTGCATCCTTGGTGTGCGATTGAAGTGACCACGGAGTCGTGGCCTCTTGGATGTTCCCCAGCAGGGGCGTCACCTCGGAGAAGGTGTCTTGCTCCGGGGTCAAGGTGTCATCATCCGTGTGGCTGTCAATGCGTACGGCGACCCGGCCGGGAGATGGCCCCTGAGGGAGGCCCAACTCCGGCCCGCCGTCCAACTCGGAGTCCGACATGTCGGAGTCAGACATGTCGGAAAACCCGGCATCCGGAACCACCGCATACTCCGAGTGATTGATCCCGAAGAGCCCATCGAACTTGCCGCTACTCAGTTCCTGGTAGAAGGAGTCCTGGTCGAAGTTGCTCCGACGAGCGACCGAAGGATCGCGACCCTGGGGGGGCATCGGCCGTGACTCCGGGTAGACGGCTGCCGCCGACGAGGAGGCAACCTCCTCGCTGGATGTCGTCCGGCCCAGCAGCCGATCCAGGAAGACACTCATCAGGGCGCCCTCTTCGCTTGGGAGATCTGACATGAGAGGGGCCTGGTCGGGACCGGCGGTGGTGGCAGCCTCGCGCTGCTGCTGGCGATCCAGCAGCAAGTCCGGCAGGTCCGGCCGGTGAGACTCCAGCATCCGGAGATGGGCTTCGGCCAGGGCCCGATCATATTGATACTGCTCGTACACCCTGACACCGGGGTCGGCATTGATTCCGGAGTCCAGCCCGCGGAAGAGCCCATCATACTCGCGCACCCGACGCTGGTGCTGGGTCAGGGGGAAGCCGTAACGCGCCCACCAGCCGTGACGCACGCAGACCAGACCCACAGCGGCGGCAATGATCAACACAAAGACCACGGCCAAGCAAATGACGATGATGACCTCGGAGGAGAGATCAGCTGTGGGGGGGGGGGGGGGGGGAAGGTGCACAGAGGCGCCGACCACGTACGGCTATACATGGCGGCGCACTTCCCCTGGCCGGAAAGATCGTCACACTGGCAGACACGGGTTTCGTCGCAGGTCCATCGGCCGAAGGGGGAGGAGGCTGGCGCCTCGGAGAAGGCACCGGATGCCCCGCTCTCCGAGGGGAGCGCCTTGAAGGCCGGGCAGTCGGTGCTCCGGCTGCACATGTCCGGGTCTGGGTACGGAGGCAAGGAAGCCAAAAGGGGGGAGGACATGAGGCGGGCGTCGGTCAGCAGGCACAACAGCACGGCGGACATACACGTGTCGGTGAAGGAAGAGGCACGCACAGGGGACCGTATAGCGAATTTGAAGGCCACTACGCTCAGCGACGGCATTGACACGATCCAGCAGGACACGCCGAGCAGTGGTGCTGGCGTTCTGCCCCATATCGCCCGTCTCGGCGGGGCCATTGGAGAAGACGACGCGCACGACGGCTCGCGATGAGCCGAGCGCCATGGACTGGCCTTCTAGCGCACTTCCATGCACGCGCACCGCGTCGAAGTGCGCCGACATCCCGGCTTCGGAGGACTTCGGGAACCAGGGCCACAGCATTTCCAGCCACCAGCGCAGGTATCCGAACCAATAGGGCGGAACAAAGTCCGGCCAAGGCCGAGGAATGGTCCCGCCTCCGAAGGAGCCACTGGAAGACGAGTCGCCAGAAGCCGAGTGAGTGGAGTTGGAAGATCCGGCCGAGTGAGATGACGATTCGGACAGGGAGGACCCAGCAGACCCGACATCGGAGGATGCACTTTCGTCAGGATGTCCAGGCGGAGAAGGGAGCTGGCCCAGGGGCAGAGGGATCACCTCGATTAGATCCGTATCCTGGCAGTGGCGTGAGAGGGGGGAGGGGGGGGGGAGGGGGGGGATGCGGGTCAGAAGAATGCCACAAAGAAGGTCACCTGGCAACTCGCTGACAAGAATATCTACCTCAAGTTGCAGCCGGACGAAGTCCAACAACAGGACCCCCCGGAAGAGATCCGGCGAGTCGATGACCCACTCACAGGTGATGTCACTGGTGGCCGGGCTGGCCGGGCGATCGCCCGTCGGGTCCATGCGCATCATGGTAAACAGCCCATTGGTGCCGGGCGAGTGGAACGAGTCATACCCGACGGGCAGGCAGCGGAAGTCCGCGCGGCGATTGGCCGAACTCAGGAGACACTTGCGAACAAAGGATTCGGCCGGGAGCTCAGACTCGTCGCCGAGTGAGTCACCCACCGGGGCGCCGGTCTCTTCACCGAGCCCCGAGGGGGGGTTCGGCGTTGTGGATTCATCGCCACCATCGGAGCCCGGTCGATTGTTGTGGCTGGGACAGTAGTAGCCAGCCGGGCACTCGGCGCCACGCGTGCACGGAGTGTCTACCAAGGGCGGGGGGGGGGGGGGGCAGAAGGTGAGACGCGAGCGAAGGCAAATCGAACATGCGGGCATCGGTGAAAGGCCCCGGGCAGTGGACGGTCTCCCGGAAGGCCGAGATCGGACGCACATTGGAGCTCGTAAAGCATATTAAGCCCGGTCAAGGGATGGCCGGGTGAGAGGCTGGCCGCAGACCCGGCAGGCGGGGGGGTCACAAGGACATGTGCCGCGCTGGCCGGCACAACGAAGTGCAGGTTTAGGCGCTCTGGACGCTGGGGGATGGGGTGGGGCGGGGACACCGGTGTGTCGGACTCATCCATTTCCGGCAGATCAAGCCACACATCGTCCTCGGACTCAGGCCCCTCCAGGTCGGCCTCTTCGGAGCCCTCGGTGTCTGGGGTCTGGCGGTAGGCGGGCAGATAGTGCAGAGCCGAAGCCGCCGGAATGCGCACAGAAGGCGGCATCCCGGGCACCGAGGCCGTTGTCAGCTCGATGAACAATGCGTGGGCCACCGCATGCTGTCCAGTGTAGACACTCAGCCGGGTGCCCGGGGCGAAGGCAAAGTGATCGACCCAGAATTGGATGCCGGTGGCGGCGTCCGAGGAGATCGTCCATCTGCAGGTGTCAGCGGCCGGGGTGATGATTGTGCCATTGTAGGCCGGCAGGCCTGATGGTGGCAAAGAGGGCCGGGAGTCGGTTGGAAGGCCCCCCGGCCGCGAGGTGATCCGGGCCGAATAAGAAAACAGCTGCTTGGTGTAGGGCGAGCATGTGTACTCCGGCACCCGATTGCCGAAGATGACTGGTGCTGTGGAGGCTGAGGTCAGGACGAGGGGGATCCAGGGCCGAGATGCGGTGGCAGGAGACGGGTAGGCACGCACCACCGGCCGAGGGCCAGGCAAAAACCGCAAATAGTGCCGCAAAGAGCAGGATTTCGGCCAGCCACGCGGGCTGGCGCCAACCAGGCAGCATAATGTTTGTGTGTGTGTGTGTGTGCGCGCGCGTGTGATCGGGGCAGAGGCAGAGCGAGAGAGAGAGAGAGAGAGAGAGGCTGGCGAGGTGGTTGAGACGGGAGGGGGAGGATACGGCGGGAGGATCGGCAGAAGGG
>NW_009242974.1:2655882-2657906 GCF_000388065.1 Fonticula alba
CCCCCCCCCGGTTGGGCGAGAAAATGACGGGTCGCCCTTTGTGAAACGGGAAACAAGGGAGGGGAACACAATGGGGAGATCTTCCCTATGCTTCCCCCCTCCCCCGTGTCCTGCCCTAAACACGCACGCGCAGGCACACGCAGGCACAGACACACCGCGAGAGCGTCTCCCTCATCCCCAGCCCAGTTGGGCAGATCGTGTCGCAATCTGCTCGCGGAGGGGGCTTCCCACTGGCGTGTTCACCCCCGATAACGATCTCGCCTTGTCCGCGCCCGAAGGCCACCCCGACATCCAAGGCCCTCCTGATTGTCTTACTTCATGGATCCGCCGAGACCTGGCGGTGGGGGGGGGGGCTGGGCGGGAAGCGGGGTGTGTGTAAGCCCAACAACCCCGACAGTCCAAGGGGCTAGCCCCCAGGAAGGACGAGATCGGCGGCGGCCAGTGTGCGCGTGTTGTCACAAGGGGGGGGGGGGGGGGGCATTCACATGCAACCCCGCGCCGGCGGGGACCACCGCAAGGCACACGCCCACCAGGAGAAACAGGTCCGTGAACGGCCGGCTCGCCGGGCGAGGGAGGTCCCCCTGGCTCCCCCGCCGCCGGACTGGGGAGGTGCCACGTCTGACAGGGCAGGGGGCCCCTCTCCCCGCCCCGGCCCCCGCGCCCCGGGTGGGCAAGGATGGGAGGAAACAACGGGCGGGCTCCACAACAGAAGGCGGAGTGGCAGGTCCTGCCAAAAATTGTAGAACCATGTCGGCCGGACGCCGGGCGATCCCGTGCAGTAGCGTGATCCTCGCTCCTTGATCTGGGGCGGTAGATCCAATTGTTTGGAGCTGCTGCCAATGGTGCTCCGGGGAACGTGAGGGGCGCGCGACCGGTCGTGTGTCGCTCCCTCCCCAGATAGAGGGGAGCTCGAAAGGGGGGCGGGTCAGCGGTCGGGGCGGTGCAGGGGTGGCGCGGGGGCGGGGTCCACAACGTGCGAGGCCCTGGGCCGATCACTATCATCCACCCTGCTCAGGTCCGAGGCCCGCCAAAGGGGTCGACTGAGTGTCGCGACCCATGTATGCTTCCGGTGACACCCCCCCCCTCATCGTCACTTTGTCCGGTTGCGGTGCCGGGTCTGCCAGTGCACGGAGACCGTGCCCAGCCGAGCGCGAGTCCCTGTGCGGGGGGAATTGACCCGGCTCGGCGCCGCCCCCTCTGTGAGAGAAGGAGGGAGGGGGAGAGAGAGAGAGGGACCATTGGTAGTTGGCCTCTGGACGCCGCTCCTGCCGGGGGACGGCGGGAGGGGGGACGCGTGTTGACGCGCGGACCACGGCCCCCTCGGCCTGTGCGGAGCAGGCTCTCCCGGAAGCAACGCGATCTGAGACGCGCGGGGGTGCCAGCTGCCACCGGAGGAGGGGGAGACTCTGCGTGCACGTTCCTCCGCGAAAGGGGGATGGGTGTGCGTCCCGAGCGAGAACGGGGGGGGGGGGGGGGGGGGTAGGGGCCTCCGGGACTTTCTGCTGGAGCGGCTCCAGGTGCGCACGAAGTGGCGTTGCTTGAATGTGGGTATAATTCCATTAACTGTTGTGCCCCGGCCCCCTCAGCGCCTTGCCGCTCTCGAGGACGGAGGGGGGGCCGTTCAGGCAAAGTGGCCTTGTGGCCAGGAAGATAGGAGGGGCTCCCTGGACGGCAAAAAAAAACGCGAGGCCCTGCAACATTCTCCCGGGGGAAGTGGCGGCGGGGGTCTCTCGGGGCCCTGTGATGATCAGCAGGAAAGGCTCCTTTAACTATTTTCTAGTGAGGCACGGAGCGCGCAGGGGCTCGAGCGCTCTCTAATGATCCGCACAAGCCGGACACCGGGACAGGCACCGTTAGCACGCTCGCCACGCCGGATCCGTCCTTCGGCAATGAGAGGGGGGGGGTGTAAACCGGCCGCCACAAGGAGCAGCAGATATGTCCCGGCTGGCAACGCATGCGCCCGGCCCGGTCCGGCCCGGCCATCCCCCCCTGCGTCGGTGTCCCCTTTGCCCCCCCCCCCCCCC
>NW_009242974.1:2658262-2663022 GCF_000388065.1 Fonticula alba
GTCAAGGAGCAAGGACGTTTGTCGGCACCCATGCTGGTCTCCTCTCAGGAGAAATTAGGACTCAGCCACTTTCCTTTTTCCCCCGTTGCTGCCTCACTTTGCTACATCTCCCCCCCTTTACCGGTCAGTTCTCTCCCTCTCCCTCTCCTGCCTTCGGCCCTCCTCTCCCCTCTCCGCCTGCCCGCTCTTTTCACCCCTCCTCTTAGTCCCCCCGGTTCTAGATAACGCGCCCCACCGATTGCGGTGAACTTGACCTCCATCCGGAGATGTGAACGCTTGGTGCCACAATGCCAAGAAGAGGCAGAACAGGCAGGAAATCCTGTTTGCTTTTCCCTCCCCTTCCCCCCCCCCTCCGTCTCCATTTCCCTTCCCCCCTGCCCTTTTGCACTGACTCCCCGACCATTCTCTACCTCCCCCCTTTGCTGCCCTCCTCCTGCCGCCTCCTGGCGACCCTTTTAGCTTTCTCTGATTTCTGTGTGTGTGTGTGTGTGTATGTATGTATGTGCTATATCCACTGCCCCGCCCACCCATCCTCGTGTGCTTCCCTCTAACACGCCACGCTCGACCACATAGTGGCTCACAGCTGATAATGATTCCGGCCCGGTTTCTTTCGTGCGTGCCGCCCCCTCGGGCTCCGGTCTTTCTCCCGGTCCAGCCGACTTCCAGTTCTGACCTGACTCTCCACATGTAGTTCCTTGACGGGAGTCTCCCGGTCGTCCTGTCCCTCGCGCCTCCTGGCCCGATCGGCCCCGGTGGTCGCCTCGCGGACCTTCGCGGGCCTGGCCGGCCTAGCCGGCCCGGCATCACCCCCCAGCGCCCGGCGCCCCATCCGGTCTAGCCCATCGACTACCCCACAGCTTGGGCTCTTCCCCGGCGCTGGGCCCGTGACTTCAAGTGCCGCGTTCCTCTCGACGCCACCGCGGTCGCTTTTCTCCACCTCGGCGGTGGCCGGGCTCGCCGGTCACACCGGCGACTCTTCGAGCCCCCAGGCGCTGGATGAGAAGGTGAGTGCCAGATCACTCTGCGTTGCCCCGCGCCCTCTTGCCCCCCATGACCATGCGATGTCCAACTGCTGACTGGGTATCCCTCCAACGGTGTCACCTCCCAGGACAACCACGCCGTCATCTCGGTTTTCGACATGTTCTCCATCGGCATCGGCCCCTCAAGCTCGCACACCGTCGGACCGATGCGCGCGGCTCGCATGTTCATCACCTCCATCGAGGAGCTTGGTTCGTCCCCCCATGCATGTTTCCTGGTCTCCCTCCTCCATTCTCCTCATGACTGTACCTTACCCGCCCGCTTGCTCCCCCTCCTGCCCTCTCTCTCTGCCCCTCTCTCAGGTATCTTGCACGATGTGCGCTACATGCGTGTGGAGCTTTATGGCTCGCTTGCGCTCACTGGCGATGGGCATGGGACGCCGGACGCTGTTTTGGTTCGTTTCTGGCATCCTTCACCCCCCCCCTTCCTTCCTGGTCGCGTCCCTTCCCCAATGGCACCTTCCCCAAGTTACTAACCCACCGCCAATAGATGGGCCTTGAAGGTGAGGACCCGCGCACGGTCGACACCACCATGCTCCCGGCCCGGGTGGCCTCCATCCGCTCTGAGAAGCGCCTGAACCTGCTGGGCGGCCTGCAGCTGATCGACTTCGACCCGAGCAAGCATCTGATTTACTACCGTGACAAGCGCCTTCCCCAGCACCCGAATGGCATGCGCTTCTCCGTGTTCAATGCCGACGGTGATCTGCTGGCCACCAATGAGTACTTCAGTGTTGGCGGTGCGTACTCCGCGCCACAGGACGCGTCCCTCTCTCGCGGGCGAGTCTGCGACATGGCCCCTGCGGACCCTCAGCCCCCCTCCCTAACTTGATGATGTGCCTTTGCCCTGCTGCCCCTCTTTCCCCCTCGGGATCCGTCCTCATCCGGCCATCTTCTACACACGCGTGCATATGCATGTACATGCCCATAGGCGGGTTCATTGTCAACAAGGACACCGAGCTGGCCGGCGAGAATGCCTTCTACCGCGCGACAACCGCCCTCCCGCTGAACCCCTCGGCGTCATACACCTCCGCCGATGAGGTTGCCAGCCATGGCCCGGCCTCGACGGCGATTCCCCTGAACGCGTGTGATTCGCACACAGCCCACCACCACCCGACGCCTGTGTGCGACATGGGCAAGAAGAATGCCGTGGTGGCCACACTTCCCTTCCGCACCGGCGACGAACTGCTGGAGCTCTGTCGGCAGCAGAACATGACCATCGCCGCGGTGGTCATGGAGAACGAGCGCCGCTGGCGGCCCGAGGCCGAGATTCGGGCCAATCTTCTGGAGATCTGGCGTGCCATGGACGACAGCATCACCAATGGGTGTTGGAGTTCGGAGCGTAAGTTGCCCGGCTCGGCCGGGGTGTCGCGCCGTGCGCCGGCCCTCTTCCGGCGGCTGATGGCAAAGTCCATGGTACGCACTTTAGAGAGAGAGGGGGGGGGGGGGAGGGGAGCGGGGAGGGGCGACGGAAAGGTGCTTCTTGTTCCTTGAGCTTCCAGGCTGCCACTAACAATCATACGAATGCTCCCTTGCCCCGACCGATGTCCCCTTCGATGATATGGCCATCCCCCATAGCCTGTGGCTCCCTTCGACCCCACCTCGCCTCACGGCCGGTCCTCTGCCACTCCCTCCAGCGCCGAGGGGGGCCATGCGCGTGCCCGGCGCGATCTCCCGACAATGGCCTTCCTTGACTGGCTGTCGTGCTTTGCGATTGCCGTCAACGAGGAGAATGCCGCCGGCGGGCGGGTTGTCACGGCGCCCACCAACGGCGCGGCCGGCATCATCCCCGCTGTGCTCAAGTACTTTGTGTCCTTCGTGGCTGGCCACGCCGGGCCAGACGCCGCCGAGGAGGACATTGTGGAGTTCCTGCTGACCGCGGGCGCGATTGGCATGCTGTACAAGCGCGGCGCCAGCATCAGTGCGGCCGAGGTTGGCTGCCAGGGGGAGGTCGGTGTCGCATGCTCGATGGCCGCCGCTGGCCTGGCCGCCGTCATGGGCGGTACCATCGATCAGGTGGAGAACGCCGCGGAAATCGGCATGGAACACAACCTTGGTCTTACGTGTGACCCGGTGGCCGGGTTGGTGCAGATCCCCTGCATCGAGCGCAATGCCCTCGGTGCGGCGAAGGCTGTCACCGCCGCCCAGCTGGCCCTGAGCGGCGATGGCCAGCATCGCGTCACTCTGGATCAAGTCATCGAGACCATGCGCCAGACGGGTCTCGATATGCAGAGCAAGTACAAGGAGACCTCTCTCGGTGGCTTGGCCGTCAACGTGCCAGTTTGCTGAGTGGCAGCGACCTGTGGCCCATGCCTTCCCAAGTGAGTGTGAGGACACACAGGGCGAGCGAGGCAGAGCGGGGAGGGGGGGGGGGGGAAACCGGCATGCCTTCCAACTCCAGCCTACTGTTTTCTCTCTCCCTCCCTCGACCCCTCACCCCATGTCGTGGTTGACACCAGCTCATGGGCTCCCGTCCCCCTGCCTTCATTGCTCTCCCGCCCCCCGCCTCCCCGCCTCCCCTCATTTGTCTGGCGCGCGCGCGCCCATGTATCGACCCCGATCACCCCTTCCTCAGTGACCGTGTATCCTCCGGATGCGCGGTGTCCTTGCCTCTTCGGCCTGTGCCCAGGGCATGGGCGTTCCCTCTCGCGCCCCCTTCTTTCTCCCCTTCCCGGCACATGCCTATTGATAACCTGGCCTGTAGGTAGCTTCTCCTCCATAAATTGATCATATCCATGTAACCACGCGCGCTCGGTCGCGTGGGGCACCCTTGCAAAAGAAAAAACCGAAATACCGCACAGTCATACGGAGTTGTTCTTCTCCTTCTGTCTTTGCTTTGCCTTTCTCTCGCTCCATCCTCCCTTGCCGTTGATCATGGTTCCAGGATGGGGGGGGGGAGGAGGGCATAAAGGGAAAAGAGGGGGACTAGGGGCGATAAACCGAGGGCAGGAGGGGAACTTGCCAACCAAAAATAATGTACGCCGGAGCAGGATGTGGACATGGGGGTGGGGGGGGGGGGGGAGGGAAATCTCATACATTTGACCGTAGCACTACATGACACACAGGTGTATATAGATGTTTGTGAGCGTGGATGGTGTCTGGCCTGGGGTGAATGAGCATTTGCATTTCTATGTCCCCTCTTCCCAGGTACGGGGGGGGGGGGGGGGGGGGACGGGGGTCGGTGCGCGTTCATGCCACCTTTGCCCCTCCATACATACGAAAGGCAACGACCGACAGATTGGGCGAGCGGGACGGAGGACCGGATATCTCTTAGAAGCGGTTCTGGAAGTCCTGCCCCTGAGTCTCACCAGAGTTCTCGGAGTTGTGGGTGTCCGAGTAATAGGTGACAGTCGAGTCGGGAAGGTGACCCATGGCATCAGGGACGATGGAATCCGCCTGCTGGTTGGCGTGGCCGCCACGCTCAGCAGCGTTGAAGGGGATACGCGGACGCATGCGCATCGGGGTGAGGGAGCCTAAGGTCCGATGGAGAGGTTAGACAAAGGAAGCATGTAAGATAGAGGCACTTCGGAGGGGGCGCACCGCCAGAGGAGTTGATGATGATCGACGCCTGGGGGTAGGTCTCGCCGTTGGACAGGCGGATCTGGGTGGTACGCAGAGTGCCCTCCAGGAGGACCTGGGACCTATCGGGAGGTTGAGGTGATGAAGAGCAATGAGGAGTGAGGGGGGAGGGGGCGCTCTGGCGGCGCACCGTGAAGGGGCGGATGC
>NW_009242974.1:2663568-2664113 GCF_000388065.1 Fonticula alba
GGGGGGGGGGAAGCGGAAGGGAAGATGGAGAGATAGAGGGGAGAGAGGGAAGAGCATGCGCACCCACGGCCCAGGAAGTTACCGCGCTTGAAGCGCTCAACAATGTTGTTGTTGAAGACAATGATACGATGCCACTCGGTCTCACCTAAGTGATGGAATGCGCATGGAACAAGGCAGGCAGCGGGAGAGGAATCGAAGGTCAGGAAAAACAAGAGAGAACAAACAACCCAGAAGGACCATCGATGAAGGGCGGTGCCATAGCGGCAAGTGGTGCCAGGGAAGGGAGTGGGGTGCTGAAGGCACAGGCAGAGACGAACGTACCGCGGAACTCGTGGGTGGCAACGCTGAAGCGCAGGAACTCAGTGCCAGAGGTGGTGGTACGGACCTCCGGGTCACGGCCGATGTTGCCCAGGAGGGTCACACGGTTGAAGGAAGCTTCGAGGTGGGGATGGATGGGATTGGAGGGAGTTAGGAACTCTGCTGGGCACTTTCCGCATGCACATCCAGCCCAGCTCATGCATGTAGAAGAGAGAGAGAGAGAGAGA